>NW_026623291.1:1039240-1061362 GCF_030028575.1 Malurus melanocephalus
CCCGGCTCCGCGCCGCTTCTGCCCCGCGCCAGCGCCGAGCCCCGGTCCGGCGGGGCCGGCCGCCCCGGGCTGTCCCGCTGTCCCGCTCGTCGGTGCCGATGCCGGTGCCTCACCTTGGCTGGCGCCGCCGTCGCCGTCCTCGCAGTCGGTCAGGTTGTTCAGCATGGCGCCGGTGTCGCGGCCGCTCGCTGCCGCCGGAGCTGGAGCTCTCGCTCCGCAGCAGCCGCGTCCCCGCGCCGCCCCCCGCGCCGGTGGGAGGGGGCTGCAGTGCGGAGGCGCCCGGGCTCACGGCTCACGGCTGATGCCGGCGGAGCCCAGCCCGGCCGCCCGCTTCATCACGTATGCGGGAGGCATTGCCCCCGCCGCGGCGGGGAGGGGGGGGCGCGGCGGCGCGGGGGGGCGCAAAGACGAACGAGCGGAGCGGGGCCGCCTCCCGGCTGCGCCAGGCGTGGGGGGGAACTAGGGCAGCGCTGCGGGCCCGGCTGGCGCGGGCGGGACGGGACGGGACGGCCCCGCAACCGCACCGACCCCTCACCCGCCCAGCCCCGAACCCCGCCTCCAGCCCCCGCACTCCGCACCGGCTCTYTCACCGGCCCCGCATCCGTCACCAGCCCCCGCACCTCACACCAGCTCCCACACCGGACCCCGGCGCAGCCCCGGGACTAGGAACACACTTGAGCTGTACAGTAAGGCAGAACCTGCGTCTGCGGGACGGACCCATCTTCAGAGGCAGCTGAGGCCCGGGATYAACGCAGCCCCTGTCCGGGCGGCCCCCGTCTCGGCAACCCCCTGCCCCGTGACGGGCAGCTCCCGGGTGGGCAGCACCACGTCATGCAGGGGACCCCTCTGCGGGCATCAGGTCCCGGCCGTGGGTGTAACCCCGTTCACCAGTAGCAGGGCCATCCAGGGCACCCGTGGAGGGGGGAACGTCCAGACCACCCCAGATCAGGGYCGGGGAGACAACAGAGGTGGTTCACCCTGCTCTGCCCAGCTGACCTGCAGCACAAGGAACGCTGCCTGCAGAGGGGAGCAGGCTTGATGTGACCTATCTTGGTGCCCAGGGGGTCAGGATCACACCCATAAGAGCCTTYTCAGACCTGGACAAGGGTTGCAATGGGGCTGAAATCCCCAGACCCTGTGCTGCCTACGGAGGSCCCAGCCCTTGCAGCTGTCCCCCACAGGGGCAGGGGCACAGGCCACTCTCGAGCTGGGGTTGTTGAGAGACGCTGCAGGGCTGCGTGCAGCCTCCTGTTCTCTCATGCACTTAATCCGGGAGGATCCCCCAGCCGGAGCTGGCTGCAGCTCCCGGCATCTCCTCCGGCACAGGCTGAGATCATGACAGCCCGCTGGCCTCCGTTAYTTCTTGACGGCTGTAATTAATTGTTTACTTTCTCCTGGTGCGGGGCCAGCTGCTCTGCAGCRCGGATGCTCCCCCGCTTGACCTCGCGGCCAGGAGAGAGGCTCAGACCCCTCACCCCAGCCCGGCAGGCAGCACTGATCCATGCCCTGTGGCAGCCAGGAYCCCGGGACCTGGCATCCCTAGGGAGCTGCAGCAGCACAGCCAGCGCTCCATGACAAGTGGCACAGGGTGGCTGCAGGGAGGATGGGCAGCTCAGGGCGGACAGCTCAGGGTGGGCACCGCCCCTCCCAGGACCCTGTGTGACAGTCATGGGGGTGCCCCTGTCCAGCCGCAGCAGCAGCAGCCCCTCACACCTGCATCCCTCAGCCCTGAGCAACAACGAGCGCTGGAGCAAGATCTGGCCCACTCCCARGGGTTGGGACTGGAAAGAACAGGCTGCAGACAAGTTGTGGTGGACAAACCACCCTCCATGTGGGTCTGGGGGGTTAGCAKAGACCACCCCCCCAAGGAGGCTGTGGCTGGACAGAAGGGCAGCGGGCCGGGGTCCAGCCAGCCGTGGTGAGTGCCAAGCGCTGGAGGGTGGATTTTTACAGGAGGCCACAGCGCGTAGGCTCGGCACAAGAGGGATTTTCCTACTAAAACAGATGGGGGGGAGGGAGCACGTGAAAGACCACTAATCCCCTAATCCCTGGATTATGGCTCCATTTCAGGGGTTGGGATTTGACGGCAGCACAGGGGGCTATGCTATCAAGACTGCATTGGCTTAGCCTGTGCACATGCTCCCACCAACATGGGGGAACAAACTGAGGGTGTCTCTGGGGCAGAGCAGACAGGGGGCTTGATCCCCCAGCAGAGTGCTGACCTTAACCCTGGCCCAAATGCCCAGGGCTGGTGTAGCTGGTACAGTGTGTCAAAGGGAGAGAGGTTTGACATGGTTTGGGCATCATCCATGCCCTTGCATTGCTTGCAGTCCCACTGCAGGCAGTTCAAGAGCATGGGGAGAGAGGAAGACAGACGCTTCTCCCCAGCCATGGAGTGAGGGATCAGCTGCAAGTGGCCCTTGAGTCCGAGTAGCAGGCAGGATCCTGGCACCAAGCCAGGCAGAGCATCAGTGCCCCACTTAAATGCAAGAGGCTGCCCAGGAATGACAACGGAGAGTGGCCAAGCCAAGAAACATCCCTGCAAAGTGTCCTGTACCCCTGCAGAGCCTCCCAAGAATGTCTCAGACCCCTCTGCGTAGAGCCTGGGTRGGGGGAACCACTCTCATGGACATTCCCAGGGCTGGAATCCTGGCTGCCCGCCACACAGCCCTTGCCTGTCCTATTACCAGCAGCGGTCAAACCTCCCAGGAGCGAGACACGTGCTGGAGTCACTGGGAAACCTCCTGAGGGCAGGGAGCGGGCAGCCTGGCAGCGTGCCGCCCGGGCAGCGAGGGCGGCCGTGCTGCGGAGATGCYGGTCAGCACACTGCACTGCCTGCTGCCATCCCTGGACACTGTCAGCAGCCTGTCCATCCACATCCTGCCCCCGCACCGAGGGCTTGAGGGCATGAGGACAGGCAGCTCCCAGGGAAAAGAAGAGCTGGGTCAGGAGAGACCCCAAGAGGATGGAGTCGCAGCAGGGCAGAAGGATGGTGATGCCAGCCAAATGTTGTAGCTGGGGGTTTGCACCACAGTGTGCTCCACACCATTGTGCCCCCATGGCCCCATGAGCCCTGGGGCAACACATCCTGCAGCACCTTGACACGATGGAGCGGTCTTGTTCATCCCCATCCAGACAGGTCAGGGTTCTGCCACCAGCATGGGGCGAAAGCAGAGCCCAGAGGTGACACAGGCACCAGCTGGGACTTGACACGAKCTCCAGCAGCAGGACAGGACACGGAGGGTGGTGTAATGTCCCGTGGGGCTGGGAGAGGAGGCGCGGGAGCCACTGCAGCCCCCTGAGGCCAAGAGCAGAAAGGCGGCAATGGGGCAGGGCGGGCAGAGGCCATGGGGCAAGGCAGGAGGCTGTGAGCTCCTGCGTCACACGAGCCCGGCACAGCRCGCAGCTGGCGCAGCGTCCCCAGCTGCCCTTGCCCAGATGTCTTGCCAGCAGCAGGGCCGCGGCAGTGGGCGGCTGGGCAGCCTGGCACAGGGATCAGCGGCRGAAGCAGCCTCCTCCCACCAAGCCCTGCTCCTGGCGACACAGCTGAGGAGCCCCCAAGCAGGCCTGTGCCAGTCACAGTACCCTGGGGACGCCAGGCGGCTGCTGCCAAGCCAGGGCCAGAGGGCTCAGTGATGGCCGAGAAGCAGCTGCATGGCCACTTGCCAGCCACTGCCAGAAGGGTTTGGGTGCAGGATCAGCTGATGAGGCACTGGAGTGTCCCGTGTCCCACGCAGCACTCCTCACTCTGCCCCACAGCCTGTACAAGGACCTCCACCCCAGCACCCCGCCAAAGCACCTGTGGTAGGCTCAATGGCACAGGGACTCCTTGGGAAGCTACTTCATGTAGCTGATGGGGATTCGACTGCTCCAGTCTCCTGGCAGCATCCCACCCCCCCCATATCATCAGCCTCTACATGGTGCAGACCCTCGGCACTTCTAATGACMCCCCAAGGGCACCCAGTCTGCCGCAAATGTGAACTGAGCATCTGCGAGGGGGCTGGGGAAGATGGGGAGTGGGGAAAGCCTCTTTAGCAGCCCCCATCCCTCACACGTACCCCTCTGTGCATGGTGCCTCAAGTGGGGGCTCTGCCCCGTCCCCTGTATGCTGGTCCCTCCGGGCAGGGGTTCTGTACGGGGGTGCAGCCAGGGCTGGTGGGGTCCCTACTCCACCCAAGCCCCCCTCAGGGGGGCTCTGCCAGTCTCACAGAGCTGCCCCACAGAGCCCTGCCCACGGCCTATGGCCCACAGCCCCATGACCCCATGGCCCCCGGGGGGGGGCGAAAGAGCAGCTGAACCCCCTCAGCATCGGGAGTCGTGGCAAGGGTGACACCGGGACCGGTTTCTATGGCAACGATAGAGGTTCCTTAACTGGTTGGTTGCCATGGCTACTGCCGCCGAGTCCGACCGCTCGGGACACAGAGGGGCTCCACGGAGGGGACGCCCCGGTGCCCCCTCGGGCCAGGGCGGCTGGCCCACGGGGATCGCACTGGGCACGGGGGAGCAGTCCCACATCCACCGCCCCGGAGGAGCCCCAGCCCCACGGTGGGTCCCCGGTGAGGCACATCGATCCCCGGTGCCGCGGGTCCGGCCCCTTGCGCTCGGGCGGGAGCGGTCCCCGCGGGACAGCGGCACGGGCGAGCCCCGGGGCGGGGCGGGCCCGAGAGGGGCGTGCTCGGGACCGGCACACCCCCACCGGAGCCGGCCCGTCCCGTTATCGCCCCCTGGCGGCGCCGGGGCCCCGCGCAGCCCCGGCCGCCCCCGCCGCCGCCCGCACGGAGCCCGCACAGAGCTCGCCGAGACCCCGCGCAGCCCCGTCCGCCCCGCCGCCCGCACGGACTCGATTCCCCGGGCCAAGCCCCGCATCCGGCCCTACTGCAGCAGTGATTTGCGCCTGGCCCCGCGGCCCCCGCGGCTCCAAACCCTGCCCTGCCCGGCAGGACCGGGAGCTCCCTTGCGGCCGCCGCCCCTCCCCGGGGTTCCCAGGGGGATGAATCCCTCCTCAGCACCACCGGCCTGGGGCCGTTCCCGGGCAGGGCCTTCCTGAAGGGCAGCCCCGGGAGTCGCAGGGCGCCCTGAGCAGCAGCAGCTCCCGGACGAGCAGGGCCCCGCGGCGCCCCGGCACCGGCAGCACGGCCGGCTGCGGCCCCCGCCCCCGCACCGTCCCGAGGTCCCCGGGATTCCGTCACTCTGTGCCCCACTCGTGATACTGAAGTGGCCAGGCAAAACCGAGCGCTCGCCCAGGGCCGAGTCCCTCCAGACACCACTGCTGTCCAGAGCTCCCGCAGCTGCCAGCCCCGTGCACCCCCTGCCATCCCTGCCATCCATYCCCCCGGCAGGCAGCACCCACGGTCCCAGCGCTGTGGAGCAGTGTGGGATGTGAGGAATCCCTGAACGCTACCCTTAGTAGCCACCCTGCCATGGCCGTGAGCACCCCACGGGACAGGGCACCTCCAACAGGGCCAGCCACTGCCTGTCCTCTGGGAGGGCACAAGGTCACAGCTCAGTTGGCAGGATGTGTCCCTAGCTCCCACCACGGCCCCTCGGCATGCCCACTCCGGCTCCCCGCAGCCCCCCACCAGCAGATTGGCTGCCAAACTGAGGAGCTGTTCCTGGAGAGCCACACAACTCAGCCTTGGCCCTGGCTCCTCASTGTCCGCTCTGCCCCAGCACAGCCCACAGGCCAGGCCCAGTTGGCCCAGCTGCCACAGACTGCATCTCCTTGTCACTGGATCCAGCCCTACATCACCCACAACAGYGTGATCCTAGACAGGGCCCCAAAGGCCAGAGCCCACTCTCGGAGGCACAGCCCAGGCCGGGTGTCGTGGTGTCTGTCCGGCTGCTCGCGCCTCCCACCCGCGCCCTTCGCCGAGGGTGCAAGGTCACAGCTCCAGCAGCACGGTGCTGCCGTCGGCCGGTTTTCTGGGATCGATACGGCTCTGGTGACAGCACAGCCCCACCGCCACGTCCCCTGGGCACCACAAGGCGATGGCTGCCAGCTCCAGTGCGTGTACCCACAGCAGCCCGGTGGGCACTGCTGCCACTGCGGGCTGACCACAGCCTGCCCTCCCTACACCYTCACCCTGGCCCGGCCCCGCCACCCCCCACTAGGGCTCCCTGGGGACAGTATGTGACCTCACCCCCACAGCAGACCCTCGGCCGTAACCCCGCTCCATCCTGCTGCCGGTCCGGGAGCAGCAGGGCCTYGCTCCAACAGCCCCCGGGATAGGGACGGAACAGGGGAGATCCCTGAGGAGCCGCGGCGACCCCAGGGAAGAGTCTGGGACGAGGAGTCCTGCCCGGGCGGCTGAGCCCCACTCCCTGCTCTGCACCTCGTATCTCTCGAATCCCGCAGCTCCATGCCATCCCTACTCCGGGGGTCTGCACCGCCTCCGAGGGGCCCGACCGACCGCGGCTCCGCAGCCCCCACGGTGCCCCGACGGCCCAGCCCTCCTCCCGGACCCTCCTCGCCGACCCTCCTGGCCGACCCTTCCCGGGGACCCTGCCCTGCCCCGCCGTTCCTCGTCGCGGACCGTGTCCCGCCTCCGGAGCCCCCCCGGGCCCCCATTGCCCCCGGCGCTCACCCCCGCCGCCGGTGACGGTGAACCGCCCGCTCATGGCCCCGTCGTCGCCACAAGTGGCTCCGGCCCCGGCGGCCGCTGAGCGCGGCCCCGCCGGGCGCTGACCGGGGTCCTAGTGCCCGCGGCACCGCCCGCCGCGCCGCCCCCGCGGCCGCAGGGCTGGCTCTAGTCCGAGTGGATCGGCTCGGCCCCGCTCCGCTCGGCTCGGTTCAGCCCAGTTCGGCCCGGCTCGACTCGACGGGACGGGACGGGACCGCTCCGCMGCGCCCGCTCGGTCCCGCAGCCTCCGCCGAACTGGGGGCGCTGGGACCGTGCCCCAAAGGGACGGGAGGGGACGGGGCYGCGCTCTGCCCCCGCCCTGTCCGGAGCCGTGGCCGCTAATTACAGTCCCGGGGCTGCGGCCGCCCCACCCTGCCGCGGACCCGGGCACCCCCGGGCACGGCTCCGGCCCTGGCCCTGCCTCCGAGCTCTGTGGCCACGCACAGATAGACCGGGGCCGGGGGAATCTGCGGGGCCAGCCCGCCACGGGGGCTCGGCTGCGGTGGGGAGCTCGGTCACACGCTGTGTCCCGGCCACACGCGGTGACAACCACCCGCTCCTCATCGCGGTGCAGAGCCGGAGCGCAGGGGAGGGCAGCGGGTGGARGATTAGGCGTAGCCAGGGTTTGGGAGGGGCGGGGGGTCGGGGTGGGGTGCCGCGCCTGGCATAGGGCTGATGGTGGGCAATGCTGAGACCGAGGGACATCCTCCCCCGCTGGACCCAGTGTCCCCGAAGGATCCAGAGTCCTTAGAAAAGRCGGACATCCTCCTGCACCCAGTGCCCCCTTCCCCACTGGTGCTGGCACCCCCCGGACCAGGAGTGGACGATGCCCCCAGYACRTGGAGGTTCTCCGAACCACGGCCCCAACAGCTGATGGAGAACTCGAGGYTGTGTCCAAAGAATTGTCTTTATTACAAATGGGCAGGCAATTGGCAGAGGGGATAGTTGGCAGAATGGGCGAGAGTAGGCAGAGCCCTGTGTTCCGCCCCGGCGTGTCCCCAGGCGCCAGCTCCCAGCGGGGCTCAGCCTGATCTGGCATCGTTGGCTCAGGAAAAAGACAAATTTGTCTCGAATCCGTGTGCGGTTTGCACCRGGCAAACGCCTCTGTGCAGTGGAGCCGGGACGGCACAATGCCAGCTGTGGCAAGAGTCCTGCTCCCCAGCTGGGGCTCCCCAGGCTGGACAGCTCCCAGRGGGTGACCCCAGGGCCTCTGCCCCTTTCTTCCAGGAAGATGGGGGCCTCATCWGGGGCTACCCACAGCCACAAGGCTCCCAGGGGGCAGCCTATGAGACAGGAGCCCTCAGGTTKGGAGCAGTGGGCAGGGAGCAGTGCTGGCAGGTGGCTGCTCAGGCCTTCAGTGCTGGGGACACTGCAGGATGTCATACTTGACGTAGCCCACCCGGTCCACCTGGTAGCGCGGTGTCATCCTCCAGTAGAAGCTGCCCTGGCAGAAGTGGTACTTGCCTGGGCAAGGAGGGGGGCAGAGGGAATGGAGGGTCAGAAGGAGTTCAGCCATGCAAAGACCTTTCCTGGCAACTGGCACCCTGCACCCTGCTGGCACCCTGCCAGCTCCACTGCAAGAGCCTGCCAGGGCTGGTGGCATGCACTGTCCAGGGACCATTCCCCGGACATCCCAGTATCCCGAGCCCAGAACCAGACTAATGCCACGAGAGGCTCAGGTAGCCCAGGGCTGAACACACAGCACCCACCCAGCAGGTTCCAACTCACCTTGGTAGAGGAACACATTGCGTGCATCAAGGGGGATGCCAGTRAAGACGTCGTCGGTGGCACGGGGGTAGCCCTTGTCCACTCTCTGGACCTTCACATCCAGCCTGTGGGAGAGCAGAGCCGTGCTCAGGGCTGCCAGGAACCCCCCTCCCAGTCCCTTGCCAGGCGTTTGGGCAGGCACTGCTGCTCTCCAGTCCTGCTCACCTCCAGTAGCTCTCCCCGCTGAAGAGCAGCACTTTGCCTCGGCCCCTCTGCAGGGCCCCCGAGATGCGGCCGGCTTCCTTCCCTATACCCAACTTCTCGATCCCCCGGGGCCCCAGCACGCTCTTCCCAGAAAACACCCAGAACTGCCGACCTGCGGTGGGAGATAGTGGGGGTGTCAGATGGCCCCGAGGGCTCCAGGCTGCACCAGGCTCCTCCCACTGCCCGTGGAACCGAGCAGAAGGCGGCGGGGGCAGAACTCACCAGCAAAGAAGAAGACCCTCTTGGTGAGCACATCCTGGAAAGCAGCATCAATGGTGTCTGGGAGCCCAGGCCAGGTATCAGCAACAGAGAAGGCACCCTGGATGCCCGATTTCCAGAAGGATGAGTGGGTCCAGTATTTCCTGGTGGGGAAGATCAGCCATCCTGATCACCTCAGTCTGGCACAGCCCATGTTCCTGGCACAACCCTGTGTTCCCCCACATCCTATCATTACCCTGGCACTTGCCAGGGCAGGAGGTGCCAGATGCAGCCACTCACCCGTCCTTGAAAAAGTACAGCTCCCCATTGATCTCTGTGATAGCATCAAAGTTCTTCTCCATGCAGGCATCTCGGCTGGGGTCCACAGGGATGGGTGCAGTTGTAGGCTCTGGTGTCTCCTCCTCCTCCTCCTCAGTGGTGGAGGTGCTGCCAGCCTCCGTGGGCATGGGCTGGGGYTCCTCTGTGGGCACAGGTTGGGGCTCCTCCGTGGGCAYGGGCTGGGGYTCCTCCGTGGGAGCAGGTGCAGGTGCAGTGGGTTTAGGACCAGAGCCACGACCTGAATGAATACAGCGGAGGGCGTGAGGTTGGGGCCAGCCTGGTGCTGCAGGACACCCAGTGTGCCCAGCTGTGCTGCARTTTCTCACCATAGAGGTACTGGATGCCTTGGACATCATCAGGGTGCAGCTGGAAATCCTGGATGTAACTGTACATGGGGTACATCAGGGCCTCACGCACGCTGGAGTGGTCCAGCCCCAGTGCATGCCCAAACTCATGGGCAGCCACCAGGAAGATGCTGTAACCTGGGGAAAAGCAGTGGCTTAAGTGCCTGGTTGGGCACAATACGTCACAAAACACTGTCCAGAGACTGYGTCCCCCACAAGGAGTGTGACAATRTGGCATGAATTTGGGAGGMACAAAGGGGGGYGCAGGCAGGGGGGCCAGTACCTCTGTCAGGGCAGAAGCCCCACTTCTTGTCGGTGTCGTAGTTGCTGGTGGTGGCACACCAGAGCTTGCCATCCTGCCGTCCCTGGCTGGTGCAGGAGCTGTAGGACTCCCCCAGGAAGGTGAAGGGGAAGACACACGGGTCCCCCTGGGAGTTGCCACCGATCACCGCCGTGTCTGCAGYGAAGTGTCACTGAGGCTGTCCCCAAGCCCTGGCTGCACCGGCCAGAACCCGGGACAACACTGAGATCCCTCATATGCCCACCCTGCATGCCTCCTCCCCTGCATGCCCCCCTCCCTTACGGCACCTTGGTTGGGGCAGAAGCCGTATTTCTTGTCCTGGTCGAAGCTGGAGGTGGTGGCACACCAGCGGTAGCCATCGGAGCGCCCATCTGTGGTACAGGTATCGTAGGAGGTGCCTTCGAAGACGAAGGGGAAGACGCAGGGAGCCCCATCGCTGTTGCCACCATTGGTGTAGAGGACTGTGGAGCAAAGGAGAGTGAGGAGGGCCTCAGGCACTGCGGGGCTGGGCAGGGATTAGGGTCACCACTACTCACGCTCGCTGGGGCAGAAGCCGTATTTCTTGTCCTGGTCATAGTTGGCRGTGGTGGCACACCAGGGCAGCCCATCCTTGCGCCCCTCCGTGGTGCACCGGGAGTAGGAACGGCCCTCGAACACGAAGGGGAAGTGGCATTCGGCTCCATTGGCGTTCCCAAAGCGGGTCTTCACCACTGCTCAGAGAGGGGCTGCTCAGTGCTGGGGCTGGGATTGGCACCATCAGGCCCCCCCAATCCACCACACCCTGCCCTTACCTAAGCCAGTTCCCAGCGTCCAGAACTCATCGTCATCAAAGTGGGCATCGCCCTGGATGCCCTGTCCTGGGGGAAAGGCRTGGGCCAGGAGCCCGTCCTTGCCATCGAAGGGGTAGCCATCCCCATGCTCTGCAGAGACAAGCACCCTCAGCTGGCTGTGCCAGAGGAGCTCTCACATCCCAGCATGCACACACACCTGCCCGTCCCCAGCCCTGCACACCTCCCACACCACGTGGGGACAGGGAGCACTGGGCATGRCCCAAGCAGACATGGGGTGAGGATTCCTCAGGTAGGGCACATCACCAGCCCCCTTCTCACTCCCTGCCTGCCCAAAGGACATCACCTYGGCTGCCAAACATGATCATGATGTCTGCCTCGCCGCTGTATATCTGCGTGAAGGTGAGAGGGGTCACATCACTCCACACTTGGAACGCTCGTCTGAAGGCGTCGTCGATCACAGCACGGTCAAGGTCAGGGGAGTAGTTTATCACCCTGCCAGGGAGGCAGAGGGTCAGTGCTGCCAGATCGCCTCCTCCTGCAGGACTGACCCTGTTCTGGGCAGGGACAGGCCCCCACCCCAAGGGGATAGCACCCACGCGCCAGGGCTCAGATGCTCTCCTGGTCACTGGGAAGCAGATGCTGTGCTGGCTTGGCCCTGGCAGAGCTGGGACCCAGCTGTACAGGCAGCACCAAGCCTGGACAAAGGCTGAGCAGAGGCTGCCACCCACCTGGTCCCTCAGGCTCTCTCCATCCCCCTGGGACCTTCGCCCGRCGGGCATAAGGGTTCATCTCCAGAGCAGACTCACCGGTAAGTCAGGTCCATGTGGTCCCATTTGAGGTCTCCCTCAAAGGTGAGGAAGGGTCCCACGTCAGGGACGCCGCAGCGGGGGGCTCGCATGGCCTCCAGCGTGGCAGCATCCAGCTCCCCTGTCTCCTCCAGGCCCAGCTGCTTCTGCATCTTGAGCAGTGCCTTGCCCAGGGACACGTGCCTGCTCCCAATCTTTGCCTCTGCCTCCGTGCTGTAGCCAAACCTCTGCAGGTAACGCTGGGGAGGAAAGGCGGCCGGAGGGGTGAGTGAGGTAGGAGAGGTACCCATCCCAGCCTGGGTACCTCCCCCAACTCAAGGAGACAGGCAGCTCTCAAGCTCTGCCTGCAGCCCTTCACTGCCAGCCTGGAAGCCCCTCRGGTTCCTGGGTGCCAGGAGGGCACCATGGGGCCACGCTCCCCTCACCTCTGCCAGCTGCAGATCCGGCAGGGTGCTGACCAGRTCCCCCGGGAAGGTGACCACTGCCTGAGGCTTGCCCTGGAGAGGGGCTGCACGGCAGGAGATGGCCAGCAGCCCGATGACAAGCGGGGCCAGGAGGAGTGCCATGGTTCAGCGGTGACAGGAGGGATGTGGCTGTGCTGGCCCCGCTGTCTGCTCTGGGTGCCGCCGGGCTACCCGCTCCTATTTATGGGGTGGGAGGGCAGTGAGTCACCCTCAGACCCCTCAGCGCCGACTCACGCTCCCTTCTCCCTTCCCACGGTGACGAAACGCACACTCCATCTCTGCCTTAACTGTTTCATCACCTTGTTTACTAAACACGCTGCATTCCGCGGCCACGCGAGGACAGGAAGAGGCAGAGAGGCTGAGCAGCTGCACTGGGCCATAGCACGGCACGGCACARCCACCCCGGGGCTGCCCTGCACAGGGACTGCCCTGCTGGCCCCAAGACCGTGGCAGCTGTGGGGACAGCAGGACATCACTGGGGGCTGCCCGGGTGCTCAGGACCCTGTGGCTTTGTCATCATACTGGCCACCATTGATCTTGGCTGGCCAAGGGCTGATGGTGCTGGAGCCAGACTTGCCAAGGCCTGGATGTGCATGGGGGCAGACTGTAGCAGAACCCCACCTGTGCCCCAGAGCCTGCGAGCCCCCTGCCTGGGATTTGGGAGCTTGGACCCTCACCATGACACTGCATCCTTCCCCACGAGGGCTGCATCACCCAGTGGGTTGGAGCGTTTCCCACACTGGAGATCCCCATGGCTCCTCACCCGATGGTTCCTCTAAGCCCACGTGCCAGCAGCCAACTGGCAGAGCCCCCAAGAGCCATGTTTGCCCAGGAGCAACTCTGGGYACAGGAATGCTCCTCCAGGTGCCACGGGACATTAGGGGTGCCCTATCCTTGCTGCTCTGCTCCACAGGGTGCTGCTGACTCAGGTTCCCACCCAGCACAGCACAGACCTCACCATGGGATGGTGTTTTCCTGCTTCTCCCAAAGTGCCGACGCTTGTGGGAACGAGAGCGGTGAAGGGGAAAGCAAACAGGGATGAGGAGCAAGGGGAAAACAGATGGCAGAGAAGAAGGCGCAGCGTCAGCGCGGGGGGAGGGAGGGCTGGTGCAGCCCAGCGAGGCTGCTCGAGACACAGGTCCCAGAATKAATCCCCTGCCCCAGCTCTCACAAACCCCAGGAGCCCAATGGGTCCTCAGCTGGCTTTGCCAGGAGGATCTTCCTGTTCACCCCATTCCTCCTGGTGCCTGTTCTCCTTGCTCCCAACAGCCCCAAACGGTGTCTCAGCAGCCACCCTCTCCCAGCATCACCCTGGCTCTGGCTGAGCCAAGCCAGCAGCTCCTGGCCCAGCCAGAGGACAAGCAGGTTATGCTGAGCTGGGGACAGTGAAAGGTCGGGACTGTGCTCCCTGTGCCCTTGAAGAGGAACCGCCATGCCCAAAGGAGGGCTCAGTACTGGGGCAGCATCACCCGCCGGGTGCCCTGGAGTTGGGATGCTTCCCAGGGCCACCACGGCTGGCTGGGGGCAGGAAACTCCTGGTAGCGTGGGCTATGCTGGGAGGAAGCAACAGTGAGAAAGCGGGGGGTTGCCTCACTCCCCCACCACAGCCCTGCAAGAGCAGCCCCTGTTCCCTGGCACAGGAAGTTGCTTCACAAGCAGCCGCCATCCTGCACCCGGTGTGATAAACACGTAAACACATCCAGGCAAGCATTCCTTTGTGGTGGGACACAGCCCAGGTCCAGCCTGCCCCCCTTATCCCTGTCAGGCCCAGCTCTTCACCAGGCAGGAGGCAGTGGCTCTCTCTACTCCCTGCCTGGCTGGAAGCTGAGGCAAGGAGGGGGCTCTGCTGGGGTGAACCCGTTGAAGCTGTTGGCTCCTGAGGCATTTGGGGAGCAAGCACCGCTCCACATCCTCCACCCTCCAGGCTGTCAGGACCACAGCCCACAGCACAGAGATGATATGGGAGCTGGATGCTGAATAACTTCTGGGAGGATGCACCTGCAGAGCAGCCCCAAAAAGGAGACTTCTGACTCTGGCTCTGGGATGCAGTCAGAGACAGATCCGGCTCTGGTCTCCCTGACACTGTGGCAGATCCTTTGGCCTTCCCCATGCTATTCCCATCCCTTGTTTCCACTGCATGCAGAAGCTGCAGCTCCAACAGCCTGGGCACACTGCCACTGCACACCGTGGCACCTGTGGCACCCTGAGGGCAGAGCCACGGCCCCGCAGCGTAGAACAGTGCTGGCAGAAATGGGGCTGTGAAGGGAGTGGGGCCTTGGAACAAGTGATGGGAGAAGGAGATGCGGGCCAGTGCCCCACACATTGTGCACTGGTCCCAGCAAGCCCTGCAGCTGGGCAGTGGGAGACTCGGTGGGGAGTTGCCGGCCACAGCTCTGCCCCCAGCCTGGCCGCTCCCACTGACTCATGGCCCCACTCACCAGCTTCCTCCTGGCACCATCCCGGGGGATTTTCTGGTGACTCTCTGGAGGCTCGTCAGGGAGCAGGGCCAGGGCAGCAGGGAAACCCCCGTGTCTGGCAGCACCGACAGCCTCTGTGCCAGGCAGGGAATTCTGTGGGATGGGCTCGGCACTRCTGGCATAAGCCCTGTGCAAGGCAGCCTCCATCAGCTCACCTGTGGCAGCTGGATAAAGGCACAGGTTCCTCAGAAGGGGCACGTGTGTGGAGGGAGGCTTGGGGTAGCCACTGTGGCTGGCGGGAAGGAGAGGAAGGCGGTGATGACAGTGACAGTGCCACAGGCAGGAGAGGGCAGTGGCTGGCAGAGACCCCAGGAGCTGTGCCCAGCCCAGGCTGTCCATGGCWTTTTTTATTCCCAGAGCCCCTGAAAGGGGTGAGATGGAAAAACCCACACAAACATCCTCCATCCCAGACACTGCCCGAGCCACGAGGCTGCCCGTCACCACGGTCACTGCCAAAAGGGGAAGGAACAGCCACCGCATCCCTCCACGCACCCTTACTCATGGCCACCCTCATGCAGACCCTCTGTGGGAAACTGGTCCAGGGCCTCAAAGGGGGCTGGTGACTGCGTGGATCCCTGCCCAGGACAGAGGCTGACAGGACAGTGGCACCTTGTGAGGCTGCAGTCTCTGCTGGGAGGGGCTTGTTGGGCCAGCACTGCGGTTTGGGGGCATCGTATGGAGCCAGGCCTAGATCCACCCCAGTTCTATTCCCTGCTTGCCTCCAAGCAAGGTACCCCCTACCTGGGAGCCAGTCAGGTAGGCAGTGTGGCATCAGACAGCCAGGGGAGAGGTCCACAAATATGGGATGTACCAGGGCAACAAAGCTGGTGGGGAGCTGAGCAGCCAGGAGGAAGGGAACACCTCACTGCCACAGCCACTGCTTCACACCTGGGCACGCCAGGTCGGGAACAGGGGGACACAAGAGCAAAGTACAGGCCCTGRCATGTGGATGGCATCGGGTGCCCTCCCTGCACAAGCAGGAGCGTGGTGGCAAGGGGAAGTGGGGTGGGAGAGAGTCAGCATCTTGTGCGGGTGAGACAGCACTGGAGCGGGGAGAGCAAGTGCCGGTTGTGCTGGGAACACAACCTGTGCAGAGGAAAGGGAGCGCTTGGACTTGGCAGATGTCACAGAGAGAGCCAGTGGCACGGCCACCATGGCACAGCCAGACACCCTGAACAGTGTGCAGGGCATCACTGCATGCCTCCAGCTGAGCAGGCAGCCACTGACCCCACTGTCCTGAGCTAYAGTGCCCCAACCCCATCCCTGCTCCTGTCCCATGGGCTCTGCAGCACCCCATGCCCAGGGAGAGGAGCTGACCCCTGGCACTGGCTGCCCTGGCTGACCGGAGCACGGGGAYGCTTGGCGCCGGATCAGAACAGGGTGCACGGAGCAGCTCTGCGTCAGAGGCTCAGAGCCCCATCCCTGCTGCTCAARGGCTCCAGACAGAAACAACATTCCTGCACACACTTCCCGTATCTGCTGCCCCGGCACTGGGCCCCGCGTGGGCTGGGACTGGAGTCTCCAGCTGGGCCCAGGACCCTTCCTGGCAAACCACCCTGCATGCCACAGACCCGCAGCTCTCCAGCACCTCCAGTCCCTGGCCCTGCATCCCTTCCYTGCCTGTCCCAAGCTCTGGATATGCCTGCTCAGTTCCTTGCCTGTCCCTTGCCTCACCTGGGGAGCTCCCCACCCCTCAGCATCAGCTTCTTGGCAACCCTTCACCCCTGCTAGCCTGSTGTCCTGTCCCCCAGCCCCTGACCACTTGGTCCCACTGCCCCCAGTCCCGCTGCCCCAGGCCAGTGCTGCTGCTCCCGCCCCTCTTGTCTGGGTGAGGGTGACGCAGCCTCTGTCACCTGGCAGCTCACACCTCCCTGCAGGCRCTGAAACCAGCGCTGCTGTGTCACCACCCATCCCAGCTGCAAACCACACATGACGGATTCCCCGGCTGCCACACCAACTCCCGGTATCCAGGTGGGCGGCACAGTCACCTCCCTGTTTTGGGCTGGGGCATCCCCCTYCGGGCCCTCCCTGGCCCCTCACACYCTGGGAACCCCCACATCTGTTGGGGACCTGGAGCAGGAATCCCAGAGCTCCATTCACCAGGCACTGGGGCTGCACAATAGCACACCTTGCACCAAGGCCACCACCAGTCTGCTCCAATCATCACAGGGATCTTCAGGCCTTCCTGTAAACTCCATCCCATCCCTTGAGCCTCCTCCTGCCGCAGCTTCTGCCTCCAGCTTTGACCAACCTTTGTTCTACCCTGCTGGGAGTAGGAGTATGGGCCATTCAGGCAGCTGAGAGGGGCACAAGATCCTAGGCAACATTTGGGAAGGGGTAATCCATGAGCAGCCTCATGGCCCTCACCCCCTCTTGGGTGATCTGCTGGATCAGCTGCATGGAAGCATCACCTGCACACCACAGGAGCGAAGAAGGAGCTGGGAGGGGAGCGGGGCAGGACAGGCTGGGTGGCTGCCAGCTCTGGGGGGCACAGCTGCTGCCATGAACCATCAGCACCATGGCACAGGACGGGTGGGCAGCGCTTTGTTCCTGGCGGTGACATGGGAACAGCTGCCTGCTAAAACAGGAAGAGCAGAAATTGTGACAATGATGAGGAACCTGGTCTGTGTGTGAGGGGACAACGCACTGCCAGAAATCCGTGGCTGWCAGCAATGGAGCGGCTTGGGAATAAGGAGCGGGGGTTTGTGGAAGGTGGAATATGGGCAAAACTGGTGGTATTTAATTGTAAACTGCRCAAAGCAGAAGGAAGGGCGGTAGATGCAACACGCTCGGGTTTCARTAAAACATTTGACAACTGTTCCAGCGCTTGCTGCCAAATTAACTCAGAGCAGCTCAGTTGTCAACACAGGCATATGGACAAAGCCCWGGCAGCCCAGGAATGGCACACGGCCTGGCTGTCCGCCGGGAGCTGCCCTGGCCACGCGACCTGAGACCTTTGAAAAGTGGGCATCATGCGAGCAGAGGAAGGCAGACCCTGGGCTGAAGGAACACTGGGATGCACAGAGCTGCTGTGCTGCCAGGGGAGGTGAAGGGCTGGAGAGCACCCAGGCAAGAGCCAGCAGACCTGTGGGAGCTGCCATGCCCCCACTGAGTGGGGAACAGCCCAGAGCCTGCCTGCTGTGCCTTGGGGTGTACTGACCCACTCCCATCGAGGGGCTGCAGTGTAGAGGGACTGAGCAGAGCAGCTTCACAAGACCAGCCTTGGGCAGGGATGCAGGGCTGGCAGGGTCGGGAACCCCACAGCAGCACCAGCTATTGACCCCCACTCTGGGAGTGCTTATCCAGGCATAGCCCCGTGCAGGGGACAGAAAGAACCCAGCACATCACACATCCGAGGTCTTTGGGGCCCTGCTACACACACAGYTCTCTGCCCACCTTGTTTATTTTACTTGTATTACAGTAATTTGCTGATTACCATTTTTTAACTAACCAGCAGTGATGAATCAGCAGCACGGGAGAGGGTGGAAGCTGGTGGCCTTGGACCGTGGCTCCAAGGTCTCAGGGTCTGGGAAGGAAGCCACAGAATCCCTCCAGAAGGGGAAAAAAAAACACTCAGCAGCAGCAACAGCAGCAGTTCTGGCAGGCACGAAGGAGCCAGCTGTTTGCATCCAGCAGCTCCAAACACATCCTGGAAATGCTGTTGATAGTCCCAAACATTTTTGGGAATGGCAGCTGCAGCACCGACCTGGGTGTGGGACAAGATGCATGGGAGAGGGAATGCACAGCTCGGTGCCGCCATCGCTCCATCCTGCGGTCAGGGCAGGCACTGATGGCACAAGARGCACAGGACACACCAGGAAAGCCCCTCCATGCCCAAGCACAGCCACCAGCAGCACCTCCAGGGCCAGCGAGCTGCCTCCYGCCAAGGGGACTGTGTGAGCATGTGAGTGGTGTCACCATCAGCTTCCACGGGCTCTTCTGCTGAGAGTGGCTCCTGCCTGTCCTGGGAGTGCCCTGCCTGAGCCCAAGGGTGGCATTATGGCTGAGGTCACGGGTTCAGCCACAGCCTCGGTGGCCACAGAACACAGGCTTTATCCTGTGGCACTCCCACTCACACCAGCACTCTGGGAAATGAGGATTCCAGCAGGRACAGCCGGCACCACGGGGAGGCTGCTCGCCACAGAGGCACCACCCTGGCACAGGGCAGAGGGGCCCAGGCAGTGCCTAGCAAGAAGCCATCCCAGCTCTCACAGCCACCTTGGCATGGAGCAATCCCCCAGGAGTGCCCCGGGAGCCTTCTCCAGGAGCCGGCATTGCTGGGAAGGCACGGAGCGGTGAGGCAATCTGGTGTGAAGAAAAACCATTTCCTGCAGCTTTGCTCAACGTTTTACAAAATGTGCTGATGCAACCGCCCTTCCCAGGTGGGATATAAATACAAGCCTTGATGTGGATTCGTGCCCTGCAGCTACACAAACATCGCAACAATGTTTCCTTTGAAAGGAAAAAAGAAAACAAGGAGGAAGAAACAACGCAGATGACAAAATCACCGGCAGTGGAAGTCCGGGGTTCGGGTTGCAGGCGCGGGGGGAGGCTGAAGCTCTGCCCTGGGCATCGTGCTCAGCACARCCATCTCCTATTTTGGGACAGTGACTGGGGCCATGAGGGAGTGGGASAAGCCCGCTCGGCAGCTCAGCAGACTGTGCTGAGGAGGGGGCAGCCCGGCGTGGCCACGGGGCACCAGCAAGGACGGGCTTTCACCAGGGTCACCCATCTTAGCGGGCTCACCCMGGCTCGATGGCAGCTTGTCTGGCTGTAGCTCCTTCCCAGCGCTGCTGAAGGGTGAAGAGCACGGAGCTGGGAAACCTCCCAGGGCCTGGGACAGCCTGTCAGTGCAGCCCATCAAACAGCCTGATAAAACCAGCYTCAAACTCCCCCCCAGCCTGAGCTTTGTCCTCCAGGCACAAGCGCTGTGTTGTCTCCTCAGCCAGTTCCCAAAAGGCCTTTAACCTGCTGCTCCCCCCGCTAAGGTATTTGGACACACATCCAACACATGTCACAGCCTTTTTTGGATTCTCTTAAGCCTCTTGCTGAGATTTCTTTGTGTTTTCTTTGGCTCTGAAGTGATTTCAGGCTCGGAGGCACAACAGCAGAGAATTATCAGCAAGGAGCTGCGACTCTGGAACCGAGGACGGGAGCCGTGCTCTGCCTGCCCTGGAAATCCCTCGCTCACCCCACTCAGGGGCACACAGCATTTTTAAAAATAGCAGGTTACCCATCACAGCAAAGCTCTGCTGRGACAATTCACCGAGACAAAGGACATGGGGCACCTCTGCAGGGTGACAGGGGAGCTTGACGCAACTTTCCATCAGCCGAGCCAGCACCAGGAGGGTTCGTGTGAGCCCCCGGAGCTCAGGCTGCTTTGCCCTACAGCCATCACCCACTGGGAAAATCCTTCACTTGTCTCACACAGCAGCTGACTGAAGGCAAAAAGAGGAAACCTGCTGGTCTGAGACAAATCCATCCTGCTTCCTCTACCTGGGAGGCAGCTTTTGCCAAGGGTTCCTCTGATAACACTCCCCCTCCCCAACAGAAACACGGAGCTTCCCCCAGCAGGGAGCACAAGGACATTCCAAACCCAGACCGAGCCGGTTACAGGCAGTGCYGGGCTCTACCTGTGTCAGCTACACAACTATGGAGAGGGGACATCAGGTCCCTCCCATCCTCCCCAGCTCCACTTCTCCCACAGAGCTAAGCAGGGCTGCTTTAAAAAGCACTAGAGGGAGAAAAAACCCTTGGTCTTTCTGGTTTTATGACATGACAGTGACGGCAGCAGGCAGGGACTCAGCCCTGAGGCAGTGGCAGCAGCGCTGCGGCAGCAGAGCTCACACAGCCAGCCCGGGGATGGCTCTCACCGCTGCTGTCTTCCCATGATGAATGAGGGCATAAACCTTTCAAGGATGCATTTAATTAGCTTGAAAAAGAGCCGGAAGGTGCACACGCAGCAGCTGGTGGTGCAGCTCCTCTACTGCCTCTGCTGGGCACACGGTGCCCCTGGAAACTCTCACTTGGGGCAGGACACAGGGGACCCGCAGAGCCCCAAGGGAGAGCCCCGGGCTGCGGGGGCTGGATCCAGGCACTGCACGCCCGATCCTGGAGCAGAGACACCACAGCCAAATGCTGCAGAGTGCTGATCCAGAGTGCTGATCCAGAGTGCTGATCCAACCCAGCACCCATCGGCTCGGATTTCTGGCAGGCTATATCCACGCTCGCAGACTGCGCCAGATGAGACACTGTCTGTCCTCCTGCAGCTGGCACCACGTCAGCACCGGCTCCGGACTGGCTGTCCTGGCCAGTGGCACAATGGCACTGCCCACCCTGACCCGCACTGCGGGCTGGCTTGGTCTGAGCAGCCTGGGACCTGTGTGGGATGCGGAGCTCTGGCCCCTTTCACCCCGTGTGTCCCTTCCACAGAAACCCAAAACCAGGCCCAGCCCCAGCAGAGCACAGCCACAACACAGCTGCCTTTCTTCCAGAAAAAAAAAACGGGATACAGCCGTTTTCAATAAAATGCTTCAACATGAGAAAATATCRGTGGGAGCAAGGAGCCTCCTGAGGGTTTGTTAAATCCATCACCATGGAGCAGAGCCCGAGCCCGGGCCATGCACAGCTGAGGTCAGCGGGAGGAACTGGAACAGCATCGCACTCAGCAATGCTGCAGGGACCTGGGRCAGCAGCAGGCTCTGGTCACATCCCTGAGAGGAATGCTGTGGCACCAGAAGGTGCCAGAAATGCACYACTGCCTGCAGTGCACTGGGAGCCCTCAGTGAGGCCAGAGCAGCACCCCAGACTGTGCACCCCAAACACGGGCACCAGAGGTGCTGCCAGCAGCCAGTGCAGCCAAATCGTGTGCCCATCACTATCTGTGGAGATGAGAAACTATCTCAGGGGGCAGAATTTGGTGAGCGAGAGCCCATCGGACGGTGGCTGTTGTTCAGCTGCAGAACTGCCATTGAAAGAGGAAAGTTTGACTTCAAGGCCAAACCGACAGCAGATGCCGAGGGGGAAAGCGCTCAGCAGCCTRAGGCTGGGCGCCGGAGCTGAACGTGGCAAGGCCCCGGGCCCCGCAGGGAAGGGCGAGGAGGAGATCCGGCGGCTCGGCTCGGACTCCGGGGATGGACGGCCCGAGCGCAAGAGGCCCGCCGGTCTCAGCGCCTACCGCGGGCTATGGAACGGGCACCGGGGCTGCACGGCCCATCCGATGTGCGGACCCCGGCTGGGGGAACGCGCAAGCGGGTCGGGTCGGGTGGGGTCGGTCCGGGCGGGAAGCGGGAGGAGCAGACAGAACGCAGTGACCACCCCGAGCGCCCGAAGCCCGAACGCCGCTCCCGGCCCGGCCCGGCCCCGCCGCCACTTCCGCCTTCCCCACGTGACCAGCGCAACCCCGCGCGACGCCGACGCTCAGGGCCCGGGCGCCACTTCCTGACGCCATGACGCACGGGTGCAGTGGCACCGCCGATCCTGCCGCGGAGAAAGTAGTCCCCGGCGGGACACCGAGACCTCCCCCGTCCCGCGGGGGAACGGGAGGCGCTGAGAAGCGCCTGAGGCGGCGGCCGGGGCGAGGACCGCGTCTCCTCGGCGGCGAGGGCCGCAGGCGGAGCAGGGGCTGCGCGGCGGTAAGTAGTCCCGGCGCGGGGCCAGCGCGGCCGTATCGTTACGCGACGAAAGGGCGGGGGGGCATGGCGGCCGTCGTGGTGCCGGCTCCGGCGGGGATGCGGTGGGGCCGCGGCAGGCCGGGTGAGGGCGCGGATCGGTGGGCGGGTGGCGGCGGCGGGAGCCTCTCTTCCCGGCGC
>NW_026623291.1:1061432-1074537 GCF_030028575.1 Malurus melanocephalus
GCGCGCGCGCGGAGGCGGCGGGGGGGACCCCGCGGCAAGATGGCGGCGCAGCGCCGGGTGGGGCCGCGGGGCATGCCGGGACCGGGGGCGCCGGGTGGCGGCGGGACCCCCGGGAGAGCGCTCGGGACMCCCGGCATGGGCCCGCCGCAGCTCCGGAGCACCGGCCCCCGCGGGGACCAGGCACGGCGTGGAGCGGSCCGTGGGCCTGACGGCGGCGGTCCTCCCGCAGGTCGAGCGTAGCGGGTCCCGGCAGGGCGGGCATGGAGGAGAATGCGGTGGAGAGCAGCAGCGACGCGGCCCCGCAGGCGGCGCGGGAGGAGCCCACCGAGAGCGGACTGGGCGTCGGAAGCTCGGAGGCCGTGTCGGCGGACAGCAGCGATGCCGCCGCGGGGCCCGGGCTCCTCTCCCGGGCCGATGACTCCGGCGTGGGKCAGAGCTCCGACAGCAGCGGCGTCTCCTTGGTAGGCGCTGGGAGGGGAGGGTGGGGTGGCAGGGAGGGCCGCCGTGGTTCTGGTTCCTGGGGSTTTCTCTAGACATTTCTGACAGACCGAGCTCTGCGGCCTCGGCCGGCAGGTATGGTTTTGTTGGARGAGCAGAACTCCCCTTGGTAGCAAGAGCAGCCCTGGAGGGTTCAGGTTTTTGTCAGTACCGAAGGGTTTGCTCTGCTACCTTTCCTGGAAATTTTGCAGGTCACTTGCATAAGCTGGCTGMCCCAAGGGCTTGGCCTGGTAAAGATGTCTCACCTGAGCTCTTCTGGACTTCTTTTATGTGCCAGGAAGAGGTGTCGGAGAGCAGCTCCAGCACAGATGCCATTCCCCGGATTTACCTGCCAGACTCATCCTCTATTGCCCAATCCACCTTGGTCTCCAGTGTCTCCACTGTGAGCCAGTCTGTCATGGTGTCAGAGTCCCCACAAGTCCTGGTCCACTCCAGTGTTGTCACCGATGGAGCCACAGTCGTGTCAGACTCCACTGCATCCACTTCCTCAGACCTGGGTTCTGCCATTGACAAAATCATCGAGTCCACAATTGGGCCTGACATCATCCAGAGTGAGTGTRTGCTCGCACATGCAGATGGCTTGGTGGGCTGGGGAGGGAGCTRCCACTGCACCAGACYTCAGGAGKYRGGRGAAATASAGACATGGAATTGYTAAGGCTGGAAAAARCTAAGATTATTGAGTCCAACTGGTCAGCAAGGTTTTGTCTTCTTGCCTTGCTGCAGTGACTGGAGAGTTTGGTGAGGACCTCCTGTTGCTGGACAGCTATCCTTCTGTCCAGCTGCTGTTTCAGCCCAGGGCAGACTCCATCCCTGGAGCCAGACCCTCCTCACACCTTCCAGATTCTGTCTGAACTGGGAGAGCCCCAGTGAGCTCCAGTAACTCTACAGCACCTGCATCTGGCAGTCACCACTCTGCTCTCCTCTCCCTGCCAGGCTGCATTGCTGTGACCAGCGCAGAGGATGGAGGGGCCGAGACCACGCARTACCTCATTCTGCAAGGCCCCGATGATGGTGAGGGAGCTCCCTGGGCTGYCCGTGATGGTCAGCTCTGCCCTGAGCCTTGTGCCACTGGAGCATGGCCTGCAGTGGGTGTCCCAGCTGCATTAGTCATGGTGCCTGTCCCACAGGCCTGTTGGGCACCTGTTCCTGAACTTGTGTTCAGCCCTGTGCCCCCAGTACGGGTRCAGCCTTGGATGCAGGTGAGAGTCTCCCTCTTGGCTGAGTGGGTTTTGGTGTTTCAGGTGCTCCCATGGTGTCCCAGATGGCCACTTCTGCTCTGGCTAATAGCTTGGCAATAGAAGCTGTTGCTGATGGACCTACCTCCACGTGCCTTGACCAGCCTGGCCCTTCAGARCCTTCTGAGCAGTTGGAAGTGCTGGAGCTGCCTGCAAAGCCAGACCGAGCCCAAGAAGCAGATGGTGGGGAGGTGCTGGACCAGCCAGACTTAGAGACCCTGGAAGAAATGATGGAAGTGGTGGTGGTGCAGCAATTCAAGTGCAAGATGTGTCAGTACAAGAGTGTCTCTAAGAAAACACTGATTAATCACATGAAAGAGCGTCACTTCCAGCCAGGTGTGTGCCGGGGGCTGGGGGAAATTTATCTCACTGCARCCAGGCTCTGCTTTTTCCTGGGAAGAAGCAAGACAGGAGTTGGAGCATAAGGGCCTGTTCTGGCCCACAATCAGGTAAAATCACCCTGTTCTCTGTGGCAGTGGGTTCAGCTCTGACTTTGAAGAAAGGACGTCCACGAAAGGTGGGAGCTGCTCCAAAGACTGAGAATGAGGAGGCCCCAGAAGAAGAAGATGATGATATTATGGATGCTGGTGCTATTGATGATCCTGAAGGTAGGACTCATTCTCCCCACATCTTATTTAGCTTAGTCTTTTCCCAGTCTCTGATGTTTTGGGCATTTGCCTGCAGAGGACAGTGACTACAACCCAGCTGAGGACGAGCCTCGGGCACGACAGCCCAAGTACGGCCGCACTGTCTCCACGTCCAGCGAGGAGAGGCCGCGCCGACGCCCAGGGAGACCCCGCAAGCTGCTTCGTCTGGAGGATACGCCTCAGGACATGCCAGAAGGTGAGGGAGGTGGGAGGCAGCAGCCCCATTCAGGGCTGGAGCAGGGGGTGCTGCGCAAATTCCTGGAGGCACAGCGGGAATGTGATGGAGCTGTGCTGTGTTCTGTGAAACAGGAAGGGAAGTGGAGCCCTTGGTGACATCCCAAAGCACACCAGGCCAGGAGCTGCAGAACTCAGAAGCAGCCAGTTCTTCTGGCCTRGAGAATGGGACTGGTGAGAGCCTGGCAGAGCCTGGTATCAGCCAGTCTGACTCGGAGAACAAGGACCCTTCCTCCAACACCGGTGCTGAGGAGGCAGACGTCATCCCCCGGCGGCGCGGGCGGCCCTCCCGCCGCTTCCTGGGCAAGAAATACCGCAAGTACATGGGGCGCAGGTGAGGGGGGTGTGCTGGGCCCTCTGGCCTGTGCCCAGGGCCAGTGCAGCCCCTTTGGCACCGCAGCTCTGAGCCCTGTTCGTGTTTCTGCAGGTACTACTACAAGTCCCCCAARCCCCTGATGCGGCCCTACCTGTGTCGGATCTGTGGCTCACGGTTCCTCACACACGATGAYCTTCGCTTCCACGTCAACTCACATGAGGCCAACGACCCACAGCTCTTCAAGTGTCTTCAGTGCAGCTACCGCTCTCGGCGGTGGTCCTCCCTCAAGGTGAGCYTCATCTGCCCTGCACCAGAACCTGCCAGGTGCCAGGCAGCCCCATGTCTGACTGCCCTGCTCTGCCTCTCACAGGAGCACATGTTCAACCATGTGGGCAGCAAGCCCTACAAGTGTGAGGAGTGCAATTACACCAGTGTGTACAAGAAGGATGTCATTCGGCACTCCACAGTGCACAGCCGGGACAGGTGAGAGCAGCACTATCCTGGACATTGAACAGCACTGACTCTGTTCTTCCTGCCCTGGGAGGGTGGTCGTGGCCTCCCCATCCCCTGACCCTTTCCAGAATAGAGAGTTTTGGTGTCTGGGTATAAGGCAGAAAGGAATTGGGATTGGTRACTGACACAACGGGCTTTTCTTACTTCTTTTTCAGGAAGAAGAGAGCTGATCCGGTGAGTTTSAATACTCTGTTGGCTTGTCTCTCAGCACTGTTGCATGGAAAAGGCATATCTGGGTCTTCCACAAAATCTCAGTGCCTCATTAAAGGCATTGTTTCTGGATCTCTTGAGGGAAGGCAATCAAAATCCTGCCGTGGGGAGAGGGTAAAGAAACTGGTGAGCTCATCCAGGTGATCTCATSTTTATGCTCTCCATCCAGCCACCAAAGCTGAACTCCTTCCCATGCCCTGTCTGCAACCGTGTCTACCCCATGCAGAAGAGGCTTACGCAGCACATGAAGACACACAGCACAGAGAAACCACACATGTGTGACAAGGTGAGGAGGACACAGTCTGGAGAGGTGGTGGCAGCGGGTGAGGCAGGGCAGGAGGTGAGTGCTGCTTTGCTTTGTTTCACCACAGTGCGGGAAGTCCTTTAAGAAGCGCTACACGTTCAAGATGCACCTCCTGACACACATCCAGGCCATCGCCAACCGCAGGTAGGAGCCCAGCATGCCTGGGCAGAGCCTGTGTCCCACTGCCCCTCRGCCACTGTGACCAGCAGTGTTGTTCTGGCAGGTTTAAATGTGAGTTCTGTGACTACGTTTGYGAGGACAAGAAGGTGCTGCTGAACCACCAGCTGTCACACATGAATGACAAGCCCTACAAGTGCAGTGTCTGCAAATATTCCACCTTCCGGGAGGACTTCTTGGTCTCTCACATGGCAGTCAAGCACACGGGTAAGAGGAGCAGTTTGTCTCATGCCCTGCAGCTCCCCTTTCTCCCAGAGACAGTCAGAGCCTGCCTGCTCTCCCTGCCATCCCCTGGGGACCCTCTGCCTGACCCCCCTCCCCTGGCCCTGCAGGAGGGAAGCCGTTCGCTTGCGAGTTCTGTCATTTCACCACCAAGCACAAGAAGAACCTGCGCCTGCATGTGCAATGCCGCCATGCYGACTCCTTCGAGGAGTGGGCACAAAGGCACCCCGAGGAGCCRCCCTGCCGCCGCCGCCCCTTCTTCACCCTGCAGCAGATCGAGGAGCTGAAGCAGCAGCACAGCCAGGTGCAGGCAGTGGCTGAGCCAGAGGCCAGCCCACCGGTGAGTGCTGTGCCAGGCCCTGGTTCCTCGTAGTGCTCGCTGCCCACTGTGCTGTCAGCTCTCCCTCTCTCATGCAGGCACCTCTTGGCCCCGTCACCTGCCACACGGTCCAGGCTGTCACAGGTGCAGAGCCCTCTGTTCTCTCGCAAGGTTCTCTGGAAGGGGCCACCATCATCTAYGAACAAGGCGAGTGAGCTCTCAGGAAGGGGGTGGGATAAGGAGGAGGTAGGTAAGCACCTGCCTGACCCTCCCTATCCAACCCCCCAGGTGTGGCTGAATCAGCAGAGCTGGCCACRCAGACGGCCCTGGATCTCCTGCTGAACATGAGCACCCAGCGGGAGTTGGCCACCAGCTCACTGCAGGTGGGTAGGGTCAAGGGGAGCCAGGCCTGCTGAGGGCTGGCACAGGGAGGYTTCCCAGCCCTATTCTGCTGCAGGGGTATCTTGCAGAGCTGTGTATCCTCGGCTGAGCTKCTGTATTGTACAGGTGGCAGTGGTGAAGCCAGAAGACGCAGGAGAGACATCAGGCCCCTCTGAGGTGCAGGGACAAGAGGAGGAGGCAAAGGTAGACTCTAAGGAGCAGCAGCAAAAGTTGGTGATGCTGCACATGGCAGAGCCTGGGCAGACACTTGTGCAGGAGGCTTACAGGGAAACGAGCCTGAGTGGCTCAGAGCTGCAGCAGATCACCATCCCCTTCAGYGGAACAGCAGAGTACAGCATCATCRCACCCATCAGCGAGGAGATCCAGGCTCCTGCCACGCTGTACAGGTSAGCTCTATGGGAGGAGTGGGGAGGTAGAGGCACTACTGGCCTCCAGTGAGGAGGCTTTAGTCATGATGAGGAGGAGGCAGATCCTCCCTAACCCTGTCCTCTCCAACAGTGAAGAGGAGAGCCCTGTGGAAACGTCCCACGCAGTCGTGGTGAGCGGAGCTGTGATGACAGAGGAGGATCTGAAGGACCATAGCAATCACTACATCATGTCATCCACTATCCCAGGGAATCAGTTCCAGACCGTGGAGGTAAGGATCTGAGCCTTCTCCCYGTCTCAAGCAGCAGTGTGAGCAGATGTGACTGGTGTTTCTCTCGCAGCCCCTCAGCGGGGATGCTGCTTTTGCCTCACCTGCGGAGGGCCAGGAGGCACAGTCCGCCGGCGTCAAGTGGCCCCTGGTGCAGTGTGTCACCAGGCAGCTCCAGAAGGACTCATCTTTGTCCCCAGTCTCTGAGGGGCAGGAAGTCTCACCCCCAAAGATCAAGTGGCCTCCACTSCCAGGCATAGCCAAGAAGCTCACTTGCAAGGTTTCCCCAGCCAAGAAGCTCTCATGCAAGATTTCCACAGCCAAAAAGTTTTCATGCAAGATTTGCACAGCCATGTTCACAGGGAGAGCGGAGATGGAGAGTCACAAGAGAGCCCACCTTGGGCCCAGCACTTTCAAGTGTCCCGACTGTCCCTTCACTGCCACACTCTGGCCGGAAGTCCGGGTAAGTTTCCTGGCATGGAGCAGCCCTGGGAACAAGGTGTTTGGAGAAATGGGGGGGTTTCTGACCCAGCACTTGTCCTTCTGCCCCAGATCCACATGGTTCAACATGCCAACCTCCGGCCACACAAGTGCCCCCACTGCAGCTTTGCCTCCAAGAACAAGAAGGACCTGCGCAGGCACATGCTGACCCACACCAACGAGAAGCCCTTCGCCTGCCAGCTCTGTGGGCAGAGGTGAGTGATGTGCCTGGGCTGTTTGTGCTTTTGGAGATTGCACAGAGCTCTACARTGCTCAAGAGGAGACGGGATCTTGGTAAAGCTGTCTGTCCCAAACCTTCCCTTAGAGGGATCAGTCCGTTAGAGGGGACAAGAGCAGTTCCTGCTGCAGGTGGACCCAGCTCTGCATGGGAGGGTTCAGACCCTGGCCAGTGATGGAAACCTGCTGGGAGAGGGRACAGGCCATGTTGTAGGATACGCCTGTGGTGCCTGTGGCCTGGAGAGAGCACAGGGTCCTGTGCTGCCTGTGGCAAGCTCCACCTTCCTCTGCCTCCATAGGTTCAACCGTAACGGGCACCTCAAGTTCCACACACAACGTTTGCACAGCTCAGAGAGCAAGAGGCCTGGGCCAGCTGCTGCCCAGCAGACATTCATCCTGAACAGCGATGAGGACACCCTGGCCACCCTACACAGTAAGACATGTCCCAGGGACCAGGGCTGACCTGTGAGTGTCCTGGAGCCCTGTGTAGGATTTACCCAGCTTTGGGCCTGAGGGGCCAGGCAAATCGTGCTGCGATTGGGATTGCTGGTGGGGACAGAGATCAAGGGACTGGGCACAGGCAGCTGCGCAGAGTAAAGGGACCTGTGTTCCCTGCAGGCAGGTCGTGGTAGATCAGTGCATGTGGGAGCAGCTCACTCTGCTGCAAGCAGAGTTCAGGGTCTGATGTGGAGGGTGTTTTCTGCACATAGYGGTTTAGCTCTGACCATCTGTGAGCAGAGCTTTGCGTTTTGCTGGGGCAGGTGCTAAGCAGTGACCACTGGGGACCAGGGCCATTGGCAGCCCTGGCCGTGTCCCCAGCAGCATCCCCAGCAGCTCTCTCTGTGTTCCAGCGGCTCTGCAGGCCGGCCAGGCCGTGCTGGCTCCCGAGCGGCTGCAGCAGGCTCTGGGACAGGAGCACATCCTTGTTGCACAGGAGCAGAGCGTCACCAGCCAGGTGAGTTGGGCCCTCAGCCTCAACCTCCTCTTGTGGGTGGCCACTCGCCACGGTGTGAATCCCTCCTGACCACACTGGGCATTTACTGACTTTGCAGGAGGAGGCAGCCTACATCCAGGAGATCACGACYGCTGACGGACAGACAGTACAGCACTTAGTGACTGCTGACAACCAGGTGAGGGGACATGGCTCACGGATGGGAGACTGCCCCGGGGGAAGAGCTGGCAGCAGTGGGAAGAGCAGGGGTCAGTAGGGAGAGCTGAAGGCATTGGGGTGGTAGAAACAGGTACAGGAGACAGACCACATCCAGCTCTGTTGTGATTGGGGGTGGGCAGTGGTGACTTTTCTCTGGGTCTGAATTCTCATGTTTGCAGGTTCAGTACATCATTGCCCAGGAAGGCGTCCCGCACTTGCTTCCCCARGAATATGTTGTTGTCCCAGAGGGACATCACATCCAGGTGAGCTTTCAGGCTGTCGCTCCCGTCACATGTGCTTGGGGGCCATGGGGTGTCATGTGTGGGGCTCCAGCTTACTCTCTTTGGGTCACAGTATTGTTGGGGGCCTGGACACCTGCAGACCCTAACAGYCTCAGTGTTTGTCCCCAGGTACAAGATGGTCAGATCACCCACATCCAGTATGAGCAGGGTGGCCAGTTCCTCCCAGAGCCGCAGGTAAGGAGCCAGGCATGATGCAGTGGTTGGAGGGTAGGCCCTGAGCCTGCAGCTGGAGAGGGATATATGAAATTAGAGGGAGTTCATGGGCTGGTGCCTGAGTGTAGCAATTGTGTCTAGAGCAGCTCCAGGAGCAACCTTCCCCTCAGCACTTGACTGTTTTTCCCTATGTAGATCCAGTATATGCCTGTGTCACCTGAGCAGCAGCTCGTCACCCAGGCACAGCTGGAAGCAGCAGCACACTCGGCTGTCTCAGGTAATAGCAGGGCCCYGGGACAAAGGGGCCAGTCCTCCTTGGGCTTGGGGGTGCCAGTCCTGTCGGGGTTGGCAGGGAGCCGTGCAGCTGCCCTTGGTGGGAGGGCAGGGTAGATCAGGCTGGATCACTGCTTTGCTGCCARCCACAGYGTCCAAGGGCAGATCCTTGCTGGTSCCAGCCTGTCAGTTCAGGAGCAGGGTTCAGAGCTGGGCTCCCTGCTGGAGCCCCACACGGGTGGGGTGGCCTTACGACCCTTCCCAAAGGACAGGTGAGGAGTGTGTAGGGGAGCCCTGAGCAGCCACCAGCTACCCTGCCCTCGGTCAGAGGCAGTGCTGACCCCTCTCCCCTGCAGCAGTGGCGGATGCAGCGATGGCCCAGGCACAGGGTGTCTTCACCRCTGAGGCAGCAGCCGAGCAGATCCAGCAGCTGCAGCCAGGCATTCACTACGATGTCATCACGCTGTCGGAYTAGCAGTGGGCCAGGGCCGCACCGTGCTGGGCAGCAGCCACCCCAGGAGCAGCCGCCCCAGCCAGCAGTTGCCTTATTGTACCTGTGAGGGACAGGTCTGAGCYGCGGCAGCACAGACACAACCACGGACACGCTGCCGCTCGGCCCCGCGCCGTGGGGATCCTGCACATCCCCTCAGACACTGCTCAGCAGCCACAGCACTGCCCTTGTGTGGACGGTCTCTTCGCCTGTTGCACTTGATGCTCTGAAATCCCTTTTCCTGAACGGTCCGTGTGGGCAGCCATGGATCKGTATCTGCCCAGCACATGAGGATCCTGGGGAAGGCGTGGGGCTGGGCACAACTCTGGTGCAATGTCAGAGGCGAGGTGGATGGAGCTACAGCCACTGCTCCCCACAGCCATGGGGCCAGTGGTCCGAGTGTGCCAGCAGCCAGCCCTCCTGTGGCATCTCCAGCCTGCGGGCAGGCAGCAGCAGGGCTCTGAACTGAAGGAACCCGAGGAGAGGGAGGTGGAAGATGCTCTATTTTTCTTCTGAAGAAGGATGGACTCTGGTGTTGGTCCAYTGGTGGTTGTGGGAGGGGTTCAGCTGTGACATTCTCAAGCTTTGACTATGCTTATGAATAAAAAGGGATGGAGACCTGTGTGTGTGCCTGCCTGTGGGTCCAGACAGCCACGGGCCAGGGATGGGGCAGCTTAGCTTCCTCAGCACGGCCTCGGGCTGAGGCACGGGGGTGCTGGAGCCCGGCGCTGTGCTGGGCCAGTCGCTGCTGGCAGCCGCCCTGGGCTATCAGCTGCCTCCCGCCCGAGTGACCTTGACTCCTGGGAAGCSAGCCGGGCAGCTGGGACAGCAGTGGGCTTGGGGCTGGAGTCATGAAATTAATCGAGTGGTAAACAGCCTAAATCCCGTGTAACTCTGTCCCGAGCCACACACCGCCCTCCTGAGCGGCTTGTCTGGGCCTATTTACATGTGATTATAACAGCTAATCGCAGAGTTTTAGTTCTCTGCTCCTGCATTAAACTGATTATCCGCGGAGGGGAAAAAGGCCGGGAACCACCCAGCCTCGGCGAGAGCCTTTGAAGCCTGAGCCCCCGCGGCTGCGGGATGGCGACGGGGTGATCTCTGCTGGGCTCTCCCTGCCCCCGTGCAGGTACGGTGATGGCCCTGAGGCTGCTGTGGGACGGGCCCCCAGGGCAGTGGGGCATGGCTGGCCCCACACATCCCCAGAGSTGGCTGCTGCTCATGTGGCTCTCCCAGCAGTGGCCCTGTCCTGGCCGTGGCTCTGTCCCGCTGCCTCACACCAGCCTTGCCTGTGCCCGGTGGTGCTGGGGACATGGCTGTGCTGGCCCTGCTGTGGTTGGGTAGGTGTCCAGCTGTGTCCCCTGCTGTGCCGGCTGCTGGCCGTGGCCCTCCCTCTCCAGCTGTGCTCTGCAGGGTCAGGGTGCTGCTGGCAATCCGCAGGCGCTTTCCTAGATTACAGCCCCATTATCTAATCAAGCAGATCCACGGTGCTGATTAGGGCTGGAGGAGTCCYATGGGGACAAGGTTATGGGGCCACTGCTGGGCTGTGGTCGGGAATGCTCCCAGCCAGCAGCACGGGTGTCCTGCCTGCCTTGAGGCTTCCACATCTGTGGCTGCCCAGAGCACAAGACCAGCCCAAAGTGGGATAAATGGGACCAGAGCTCTGGCTGATGCATGACAGGAGCTCCAGGTGCTGCTGGGGCTGTGGCTATGGGATACTGCAGGGGCTTGGGACCTCTTGGGACTGGCACCTCAGCCCTGGGACCTTCTGCTGTCACCAGGGCCTGCAGGGAGCCGGGGATGTGGCCGGGCTCATTAGCACCGGTGACCTTCGCCTTCCTGTCCTGGCCAGAGCTAAGCGGGTTTGTTACATATTTAATATCCTGAGAGCGTTATTAGTCGGTATTTAATGACGGATACAACCTGTGGGATAATCCCAGTCTTAGCAGGGAGGCGTGGTGGCAGGAGCAGGCAGCTCAGGGGGTTGTGGGCTCTTGGGGTCCCTCACAAAGCTGCCCACCACTGCCCCTGCTGTGCCAGGCACAGGAACCCCCAGTGTCTGTGGGGATCCCCACTGTCCAAACCCCCAGTGCCTGTGGGGATCCCCACTGTCCCCAGAGCTGCGGGACCCTTCCCTTTGCCACTCTGCTGCCGGGAATCCAGCAGCAGGGGTGGCAGGGCTGGGGCTTGGGTGAGGACCTGGCCAAGCCAGAGGAGGAGCAGGATGAGGCAGCACGGGCTGCTGTCCTCCCACCCAGCAATAGCTCTGCCAGCAGCCCCTGGCACTCCAACCCACCCTTCCACAGCATAGAGGGGGCTCTGCCGAGCACAGCCCAAGTCAGCACTGGGGTCATGGATGGGACAGCTCTCGACACGGCAGTAAAGCCACAGGTGTGCCATGTGCTTGTGGCTGTGAGTGGCCGTGGGGCTCACGGTGGGCCCCACGCAGCAGCCCCGGGGTGCCACTGTACCCCACCCTGGGGCTGTGCAGAGCTGGGGGCTGGGAGGGACCGGGGCTCTGGCTGGTGGCAGGCAGGCGAGGAGGACGCTCCCTGCCAGTCCCTGCCCAACAGTAGCCAGGGAGGGGGGGTTTGGGTGCCCCAGATCCTGCTGCTGCTCTCGTGGGTGATAATGCCCCCTAATCAGCTGTCAGTCACYGCGGACCCCAGCAGCTATAAAACACCCGAGCACAGCTCCCCGGCTCCTCTCCTGCAGCATGGCAGCACCTCGGGGTGAGAGGAGTCCGGGACAAGAGCTGGGGGGATGCGGGGGKTCTTGGGGGACCCTGCGGGGGCCGCCCCAAGCCCTACTGCCCTGCCCCTGCCCCTACTCCTGCCCTTGTCCTGTTCTGGCCGGGTACAGCCTCCTGCCACCCCCTCTCAGCCTCCTGACGCCCCTGGTAAGTGCCGCGCTGCAGCTCCGTGGGGGGAACGGGATGTGGGGTTCTGCCAGGACCAGGATGAGACTGTTTGGGGTGSTTGGAATCAGGTGAACCACCTGCTGTCCCGAGTCTGCTGCCCCTCCCCAACATTCCCCTGCCCCCATACATGTCCCCTCCTGCATTTAGCTCTTTGGGTGCGCATGGGAGTGGAAGAGAACGGCCAGGACACAGCTCTGCCCTCTCCCACGCACAAAGGGCTGAGCCCTGACATCCCATAGCCCCTCTCTTCTGGCCATGATGCCCCCCTGTCCCACCCTGACGCTCCTCTGTCCCTGCAGGTCTCAGCACCCTATGAGGTGCCGCTGGGGCTGCCCACGGAGCCGGGGCGGGCGAAGGCAGCGGCGGCGCGGGAGAGCACCGGGGCACTGAAGGCCTGGCTGGCACGACACCCCAGGAACCCCTATCCCAGCAAGGGGGAGAAGGTGATGCTGGCCGTGGTCAGCCGGATGAGCCTCACCCAGGTCTCCACCTGGTTCGCCAATGCCCGCCGGCGTCTCAAGAAGGAGAACAAGGCGAGCTGGGCCACACGCAGCGCCTCGGATGGCGAGGACAGCGAGGGCGAGGGGGTCCCATCGGGTCCCGTCCCCATTCCCAGTTCCAGCCCCGTGCAGGAAGGGTGTGGAGGCAGCCCCGAGGTCAGGACAYGCTCTGGGCAGGGCAAGCAGCCCCAGAAACCCAAGATCTGGAGTGTGGCAGAGATGCTGGCATCTCCCCCCAGCAAGAACGGGTGTCCCCCGGGGGTGCCAGTGCTGCTGGAGCAGGTGTAAGGCTGGGACAGTCATGTCCTGTCCCTAAGGGATGGCAGAAGAGACAGCCATGGGGCCTGGCAGCTGCCTTGCCAAGAAGAGTGGGAGATGTGGATGGGGTGGGACACAGCACAGTAATAAATATGACTCTGYCTTGGGTCTCCTGGTGTTGCCTGTCTGCAGAGATGGGGGATGCTGGTGGGGGATGCTGGCAGGGATGCAGGATATCACTGGGGATGCTGGGGTACCAGCAGGGATGTGGGTAACTTCACTGCCAGTGCTGCAGTGAGCAGGGCATGTCCAAGGCAGAAATCAAAAATAGATTTTGCTCTTCTTGATAAAAGCAATAAAATGGTTAGCGGTGTTAAATTAATCCTTACAAAACAAAACCCAAGGAGGTTAAATAAAGCCCAGAGGCTCCGCATAAAAACCACGATGACTACAAAACAGCTGCAAAGACGTCTTTACACACCAAAGAAACKCTTCTCCTCYRCTCCTTCCCTCTCCAGGACACAATGTCAGCGAACACGGGACTCACACATGAGAAAGAAACACAGATGCGATGGGAGCAGCCCCACGAGGAGCGTGGGCGCCACGGACAGAACTATTTACACTATGGACA
>NW_026623291.1:1076482-1163866 GCF_030028575.1 Malurus melanocephalus
GGCGTTGGCCCGGTAACGGGGAGAGGAGAACGGGGGGGGAGCTCGGACGGGCCGTGCTGGGCCCCCGCGGATCCCGCTCGAGCTGAACCGGGCCCCACCGGCCTGTGAGGGGTAGGTGCAGGGTCGATGCAGTGGGCGGTGTGGGGTTTCTGCGGGAGCGGTGCGGTTCCCGGTACTCCAGGGCTCTCCAATCACGGTCAGCCCTGAGGATGCTCCCTCCCGGTCTGGGGCCTGCGGCAGCGGCACTTGGGGTTCAGCACTTCGGGGGAGTCGAGTCGGGGGCACTCACACAGCACTCGACAGGTTCAAAGCCCCTGCACATCCCTGTAGGTTGTGCTTCCCAAGCCCGGTCAGATCCACACCCGCTGCTGCTCTCACAGGGAGTTTCCAGCAGCCCCGAGGGGGGCAGAAGCACTCAGGGACCACCTCCTTCCCTCCAGACAGGTGCGTGGCAGCACTGCCCACCCCAGGGACAACGGTAGTGGGGGCCTTTTAGTTCAAATCGTTCACATTTTGTACAGTCTGATGGAGCTTTTATGCCAGGGCTCCTGCTCACAGTGTGCCTCATTCCCCCAGTCCTGCCCATACCACCCCCTGCTCCCAGCTGTTCCCACAGCTGCTCCTCACACCACAGCCCCTTGCACAGCTTRACCTAGTCCAGGTTTTCTGCCCTTGAAACCTCCAGTGTCAACCTGATGTGCCCCATTGACCAAGTCTTGCTCTGTTAGGATGAAGGAGATTCCAGAAACAGCCCATGCTTCTGGCCACTGATGTCATTTACACCTCCCCTATTCCCACGGCCACTGGATACTTAATCAGGTAACTGTCCCTCACCTGAGGGAGCAGGCAAAGGGCTGAGTGTGCACTGACTGACCAGGAAGTGGGGTTAGGGACACTGCCAGCATCGGGAGCAGGCAGTCTCAGCTCAAGAATAATGATTAAAGGGGAAAAAGGCTTTACAAACTGCCACTTTTGCAGCTGACATTCCCAACTGCCCTGACTTAAAGGAAATCAGTGATCTCCTTGCCACCATTGAAAGCATCCCTGGAGAGATCTGGAGCCTCTGGAAGCAGAGAGCATCTGGGGCTGGGCAGTTCCTGCCCACCTCAGAGCAGCACTGTCACTGCTGTGGCACAGGCACCTGCACTGCTGCAGCGGTACTGACACGGTCCAGCACCAGCAGTCCTGTGGCACCTCACAGGAGAGGTTGGCTGCGCTGCTCAAAGGGGTCCCAAGGCAGTGCACTTCCCTGCACTTCTCCAATGGGAGAGCACCAAAGCCTCTCTGGAGCAGCCGAGAAACAGCAGTGGGGTGGTCAAGCTCTTCAGGGGCTTACACTGATCATAAGGGAAACAAAACTCACCAGGAGGGAAGGGCTGTCCGAATGGGGCAGATGCCAGATAGTTCTGAAAAAGCAAAGYCCAACGTTTTTCTACCTTCAACCCAGGCAGAGACCAGACAGGGGTGAGCACAGACCCCAGACACCAAAGAGGGTAAGTCATGGACACAGACAGAGCTGTATGCTGGTTTTAATGTTCCTAAGAACTAGGAAACAGAAATCAAAAATAGACTTTGCTCTTCTTGATAAAAGTAATAAAATGGTTAGCGGTGTTAAATTAATCCTTACAAAACAAAACCCAAGGAGGTTAAATAAAGCCCAGAGGCTCCGCATAAAAACCACGACGACTACAAAACAGCTGCAAAGACGTCTTTACACACCAAAGAAACTCTTCTCCTCYGCTCCTCCCCTCTCCAGGACACAATGTCAGCGAACACGGGACTCACACATGAGAAAGAAACACAGATGCGATGGGAGCAGCCCCACGAGGAGCGTGGGCGCMACGGACAGAACTATTTACACTATGGACAYGGAGCCGTGCTGGGGCCAGTCCGGCCGCAGGAGCCCCCGGGCTCTGCCCGTCCCTCTCCTGCCGGGGCCCCTCCGGCCGCGGCGCTCAGCGCCCAGCACTCGCGCTTGCCATCCATCCCTCCATCTGTTCTGCCGTCCTTCTGCCCACGTGCGCGTCCCCGCTCTGGCTGCCCCTTCCCTCGGCACTCCGGCATCGCGGAGCTGCCGGCTCCTCCTGCCGCGCCACGCTGGGCTCCCTTGCCCCCGGTGAGGGCCGCGGCTGAGCCTCCTCTCCCACTGGCTGCCGGGCGCTCCCGGCTCCTGGGGCTGGCGTGCAGTTCACAGAGGAGAGCAGGTGCCGTGGAGCTGCTGCGCAGGAGTCCCGGGCCGGTGCTGCGCAGCCAGCAGTCTCTGCTGCCCCGGCCAGCCTCCCCCGGGGCTGCCGGCACCTCCCCTGCTGCCTCGCACCTCTGCCTTAGTTGGGATTAGTCTCTCGGCTGCTGCTCTGCTCTCGGCCCAGCTCCCGCTCTTTGTCCRCTGTGGAGGAGGAGGACGACGAGGACGAGGAGGAGGAGGAGGAAGACGAGGAACTGAGGGTCCGGCCTGAATGCTTGTAGGCTGCAACGAGCTCCTGCAGCCGCTCTGGCGTGGGCTCCCACTTGGCAAAGCCGGCGCTGTTCTGCAGGAAGAGGACGGCTGTGTTGTGCACAGCCTTGTAGTACATCTCCTCCCTGCAAGGCAAGAGCACGGGCATCAGCACCTCCCTTGGCCCCCGCCCAAAGCCATGGGCACATGCACCCCCTCCTCCTGCCTGCCACCATTAGAACAAGTATTTGACTGGTCCTTTCTCYCATTATTCTCAGAAGGGAGGCACACTGCAGCCTCCAGCAGTTCTGAGTACGGGAGAGACTCCTGAGCTTTCGGAGGGAGGAAACACTGATACTGCAGAGCCCCATCACTCTCTACCAGCACATGCATGTGTTGGGAGCTTGCTGTCCCTGCAGAGGGGACTCAGCACAGTGAGGCATCAGTCCCAAGCAGGTAAGAATTTCAGTGTTCAGGTACCTGTTGCCTGAACAATTTGTTGCTCAAACCTGTTGCCTCAGCAGCAGAGCAGGGTCCAGCATGCCCGCTGGGGACCGAGCCCCCATTGCCCCTTGCCTCYGCTCCCCCAGTGACACCCAGCTGCTGTAGCACAGGCAGCTACCAGTCTGAGGGCTGGCAGAGGCACAGATCAGCGCCACAGGTGTGATCTGTTCTGGCTGGACCCGTGCCCAAAGCATACACCTCTCACAAGCTAAAGTTAGCAGTCATTAAACAGACGTTGAATTCACCATGCTGTCTGCCCATCCTAAACAGCCAGAATGATGATGCGCTGCGCTTGTCCTTGCCTGCTCCCTGCTTCCCACTGATTTCAGCTTGGGAGAGGATATTTCTGTCACACAGCTTCAGAGCTGTGTTCCCAGAAGGATCTGAGAACAAAGCCTACTTTTTGCAGACGTGCTGGGACCCGCTGCGGTACTCGTGATCGAAGGCCGGCAGGATGAGCTGGTGCCGCTTGAACTTGCTCTGCTCCATGCGGGTCAGGGCCGGTGTCGGGGGGTCCCGCCACTCCGGGATGAAGACAATAAAGGAGAGTGGCTCRCTGGAGCTCTCCAGCAGTTTCTAGTGCAAGAAGAGAAGGAACAATCTCAGTGCTCAGCACTGGCTGAGGAATGATGTATCTAATGAGTCCTACAGAAAGGAAATACTTCTGCTTCAAGAGCCACTGCCCTGTGCCCCTGGGGCGCAGGAGTAGTGGGGAGCAGAGGATGCATGGCACAGCTCCATCCCAAACAACCCCACTGGTGAGCAGACATACCTCAAAGTGAGAGACCATGGCATCCATCAGCTCCTCACAGAACGGAGGATTTGCCTCAAAAGAGCCACTTATAGGGAAGAAATCCAGGCACGGGCTGAAAAGAAGCAAAGATCCCCATCAGCTCGTCCTGAGTCATCTCATGGGCACGCCCCCACACCCACACAGAGCAAGGGAACATAAGACTCACCCCCTGGATCCAAAATACCCGTCTGTGTCCAAGAAGGCTGAACAGTACTGTTTAAAATAGCAATTCAGGGGCGAGGCAAAGCATTCAAAACTCACTCCAAAGAGCTTGTGGAGGGCTTCGAAGATGTGCACAGGAAGTGCCCCTTGCAGACCAGTCCCTTCATACAGCCCCACACCGAACATCATCTGAGAAGARCAAACCCCAGTGAGCTGTGCCTGCTGTTCCTGCTGCTCCCTTCAGACTMTGGACCCAGGGCCACATGTCCATGAACCCACTCCTCTAGGTATACAGGGCCCCCTCATCCTTTCTCATATTCRTGTAGGTCCCTGCATGTACCCAAGAATGCTCTTTAGAGATTTCATCCAACTCTGACCCCACAAAACAATCAGTTTTCTCTTGTACCCAAGTGAGCCTTCAGCTGCCCCTCAGAGTCAACAGCTACTGAAGGTTTCCTTCACAAAAATCGTTACCACACTGAGGTCTCGTGTCAAGACCACAATTGCTCCCTAGATGACAGTCCTACCTCAGCATAGTGGGAGCAGACTACAGACCCAGTTTAAACTCTGTGCTGTCCCAGGCTCCCAAAACCATGGCCCTTTCCCAAAGCAAAGACAAGTCCCCAGTGCTGCCAAGGCTTTCTGATGCACAGCTGGGGTGAGACCATACCTGATATCGACGGAGAAGGCACCAAACCCTGGGCAGGAACTTTTCAAAACCCGAGTCATCGATGCAGCTGTACCGATAGAGGAGCCACTGYAAGAGAAAGCCGAGCCATTGAATTCACTGGGAACAGCTGACGTACAATGATACATGCACATTGTGACAGGGAGAGGGAGGCTGAGGAGCAGGTGGGCTCTGCAGGGAGTTGTCAGCACATCTGCTGTCACTGCATGAGCCACCAGCTTGTCACTAGCATGAAATGAATGAACCACCACACCAGCACGTGTCTCTCAGCAAGGGCTGCCTTTCGGTGAGTACAATGTTCTGGCAGCACAACACTTATCCAGAGCACACACCCAACACCTGGGAAATACTCCCAGCAGAACCTGACCCCAGCTAAGGTGAGAGCAGCTCTTCTCATGCCCATGGCAGTGTCAGACAGCCCTGCAGGGTCAGATGGCCATCATCTGTCCAGCCCTGCCCTCAGACACGAGCCTGCCCCAGGGAGCAGCAGACCCAGAGCCAGCCCGTACCAGCTTGCTGAAGTAGTTGCGGCTCACTTTGACCATCTCCCCCTTGTACCGCACACACGCCACATTGTTCTCCATGTGCATCTCCACGCTGGGGAGCGGCGGGGAGGGGATGGCCAGTCTCACGGGGTAGCAGTACACCAGCCTGTCTTGGACCTCAGGAGCTTCTATCTCAGCTACAGAGAATGAAGAGAAAGGCAGCCCATGAGAATCCAAGGGCATTTGGAACCAATCTTCGGTGCCCTTTAGTGGTGCTGGAAAACAAGCAGCAAAAACAATGGCAAAAAGCAGACACAGGGACCTAAAGGGAATCTGAGGAGAGCCAGATCCAAAAGGAAAAGGACTACAGAGAGTGGTGATGAAAAAAGCAGGGCCCATGGAGGAAAGAARAAGTGACTAGAGGCAGAAGTACAAACATGAACTAGGAAGAAGAGAGAAAATATCAAGGAACATGAACTCTGCCGAGAAAGGGTGCACTGTGACATGCTGGGAGGCAGAAGGGTGCAGAAGGTGCTCAGAACACAAGAAATGTGGCAAATGAGAATAAAGGGAAGAGAGAACACTTGGTATTCAGGGAGAGGATGCCACCTGTCCCCAGGAATTCATGAAACAGCAGAAAAATCATGGTCCATGGATATGAATGAATACCCTGCTCAGTGTGACAGCTCCTAACAAGCTACTTCATCCTGGCAAATCACATATTTACTGTATTTGATGTTACAGCTAGTCACATTTGACAGGGTGGAAGACAATCTGTCACTGTACAGACACTGTGTGAGATAGTTGAGGCTTATGCTGGACCTGCTGTTTCTGACTTTGAAACACAGCCTTTCTGACTTTTGAAGACAGAGCTACCCTCCCAACAGGTTAACACTGAACAGGACCGGCCAGAGCACAGGGTCTTTAACAGAAGAACTGTAGCTCTACAGCTCTTCAGAGCTGGCTGCGTACCAGAGATGTTGTTCTCTTTGAGTATGGCAAGATGCTTCTCCCGGATGCGCTTGACGTAYTCCAGGGATATGTAGTAAATTTTACTGCAGATGCCTTCCACAGAGTCCTTGGCTGCTGCAGACACGTGGGGCCCGCACTGTTTGCGTAAGTGCTCCAGGCGRTCCTGTGGAAACAGACAGCTAGAGTTCCTCACACGGCCACCACCGGCTCTCCAGGAGTACTCAGTGTCTCCAGGCTGCCCTCCCATGGCACACAGTGAGATGCAATGGCAGCAGACTCCAGAAGGACCTGTTCCTGTCCCCACGTGTCCCCTCCCCAGTTCCCTGTGCCCAGCCACACAGCAGTAGAACACTGACCATGTAGTCCTCCTTGGATGCGGAATGGTCCCGTCGCAGCCAGCTGAAGGTGTCCTCCACATTCCATTTCACCACCTTCCTGCTGTCTGGGGAAGCACTCCTGCAAAAACAGAGAGGCAAAATTTAACTCACAGGTGCACAGCAAGATATTCYACCCCCCTCCAAAGTTTTCTGTCAGCAGGGAATGTGGACACTGACACTTCCTCAAGGCCAAGCTCTGTCACTCCCCTCCAGTTCTCTGGAAAGTGCTTCCAGACCTTTACATGATTATGGTCTGCCATGCTCTCTCCAAAACTTGGTGTAGCTGGCTGCTGTCCTCTCTGCAACAGGAGAGGCCTGCAAAACCTTTATKTGTCATGGCAATGGTCCATTCTGATATTGTCTGTAATTTTCAAGTACTGTTAGRGGCTTGTGACTGAGAAAACTACCCTCTTAAGAAGCTTCTCCCTTCCCCCACAACATTCTTCCCACAATCTTCCTCAGTTCTGTCTCCTGTGGCAGAACTGATCAGAAAAACYCTACCTAGTTTACAAAATGCCACTCTAAGTTTGTTGCTCTGCAACAGCAGTGAGTGCCCAAGCACTCTTGTTTTTATCTCAAGGATAACAGAACACATTCCACACCCAGTACTTCAGTGACTCTTACTTGTCTCCACATACATTCAGCTTCCCAATATKACAGTTTACTGTAATGTCACTATCAAAATATAGCTCCAGCACCACTGTTTTTCTTCTGTAGATTCCTAACCTTACTTTTCCCCAACAGCATTATGACCAGTGCTGGATAAGGCAGGATGAGCAGCCCCTACAGCTTTTTTGTCTTCTGTGAACGTGACAGAACTGTGGAAGGAGSTCCCACCTGGATTCAATCAGACGTTTCGCAGCCTCAGCATACTTGAAGAGGAGCCTCTTGGCTTCCTCTCGGAACTTGATTCTGGATAACCTGTGGTAAGTTAAATTCATATGTATCAGTCTCATAAATGCATGAAGGCCAGGTTCAGCTCCCCAGCTTTCCCTCACCAGCATYCAAACCACTCCATTAGCCAAAAGCACACACCACAGCACAGAACCACGGCAAGTAAATCACCAGACCAGATCAACACCAAACCCTCCCAGCAAGGTGGCCTGTCTATGAACAGTACCTGATGGGAATGTCATTCATGATCTCTCTGAACATAGAAGGAGACACTACTGGCTCGCAGTCACTCGGTAAAAGAGGATCTGTCCCTTTATCAACCACCTTCCTCTCCAACATCCAGCGATTAAATGACTCCCTTGGGGGGTCAATCCCTGGAGATGAACAGAAGAAGGGTCTAATCAATACAATACAGAGATTCCCAGTAGCTCTGATAAGGATCATCACACACAGTTCTACCTAATCAATTAACAAACAATGTCACAGAGTATAATCAACACAAAAAGAGAATGCATGGACTAGACAGGCATTAAAACAAATGGTAYATCACCACAGCACTGCAGAACTGAGAAGGAAATCAAGGGAGCCCAACAGAAACTCACCTTCTCGCTGCTGGCAGAGTTCACGGTAATGYTGCCGCAGCTTGAGAATGAGCTGGGACCGGAGCAGCTCCACCTCAGGGTGTGGAGAAAGCACTTCTGATGGTGCCCTCTGCTTAATCACGGCGTTTGTCTGAATATCCAGGTCCCAATACACTCTGTGGCAGAAACAAATGTCATCRGGATAACCAGATCATTGACTAATTATCAAATATTACTTCTAAAGACACTTCCTGGGGCTGTTTCACTAGCCAGGAAACCAAACTATCAAGACTCTGGCAATGATTTATCACTCAGGTTGCACAAAGATATCTGGAAACTTGTGTGTCTCCAACACACCACAGAGAAGAGAATGGAAGACAAATGGAGATAACTCACTCAGTTGGTCGTAGAAGAGCTGCCTGCTGTTTGTCTTCAGGTGAAACACACCATGCCTTCAAAACAGAGGTTCCTGGAATACTGGGAGAGCTGGGGACTGGCTGAGCAGCTGGGTTCCCTGGGACATCCGCCTGTGTGTGTGAAAGATGAATTACTGCACAGAGAGACAGGTAAAGGGGAAGCAGCCCAGTGAACTAAACAGTCTTGCACCAGAACACCACCTGGGAGACCTCCAGGACCTCTTCAGCCCCCTCAGTTTCAGGCTGCACACATTTGTTTCACAGCACCAAACCTACCTTGGGCTTCTTCACACTGTTGCCACTTGGTGGAACCTCCTCTGAGAACCTCCTCTTCCTCTGCTTGCTCTCCACWGAAGCATCTGCCACCCCACCTTCCAGTGGCATTGGAGCCGCATTCAGTCCCAGAGGGTCTGACTGTTAAGTGTCCAAACAACAAGAGCACACRTCAGCTCACCTGCTGCCACCACAGCGTCCCAAATGAAGGCAAAAAGCTCTTAACTTCCCATTGCACTGCTCCCAGCTCCCACGTGGATGGAAATAAGGACACCACTAGTCACACCTGCACAAAGCTAAAAGATTCTCTTCTAGATCTGTGTCTGTATGCTTTTTTTTAAAGACTTTGATGAGAAAAACTCATCACAAATCCCCCACGCTGAGTGTTCTTTGAGCAGTGCATGATGTCTGGAACAGCATCACCTGACAGGCACCTGACAGAGAACACTTCCCCAGAATCACGCCAGACAATGGACAGAGCAAGGAGCTCTGAAGGCACCACAGACCCTCCCACATTGTAATCCGAGGTCCACAACACCCCAGTCCTGGCACAGGACTCACCCCAAGGTGAGCACGCACTTACGATGACATCGTGCTGTCCCAGCACAGGCATTTCCCACAGAGACTGGTTCGTGAAGCGGTTGAAGTAGTACGGGCGGTTCTCCCGCTTGCTCCAGCACTTCTCCCAGCCAGCCTGCACCAGCTCATCTGAGAGGACAGTGAGAGTCAGGAACCTGAGGAGCATCCTGCACCAGCCCTGCTGGTGCCCAGCACTGTCATAGCACACTGAGATATACATTGYTCCCAGCTTCCCCTGGCAGCCTGGCTTCATCCCCCTTCCCACTCCCAGAGCCCTGCAGAACTCCCCAAGGCAGAGATGGTACCTGGCAGGTCCTGTACCAGGCGCATGGGTTTGGGGGAGCTGGGCTGGTTCTGGTTGGAGGTGCCAGGTGAGTGACTCATGAGAGACGCTTCCTCCGCAGGGCTTCTGTGATTCTCATTGGCCATTTCTCAGCAACCACACTAGAAAAAAAAAACGAGCAACATCCAGTGTTACAACAGGAAAGGTCCCAGATCTGCTCAGCACACTCAGTTCACGCAAGTTCATTCTGACAATAAAACAGGGACTGAACCAGTCCATACAAACAGCACCTCAGCCCTGAAATACACCTGTTATCCTGGACACAACTAGCTATGAGGAATGCTCAGTGTTAAATGGGATTAATCAGGGTGCTCTTCAGGCCAGCATTTAAAACATTCCCTTTTCAGCTAGATCACTCAAAAGAGCRGAGCATCAGAGTATAAAAAATTAACATATGCTCCTCGTTTAATTATATGCCACCTTCTGCCACACCAATACCACTAGCCGTGTCTGATCTGTTATCCTCGGAGACAGTTTAAATCAACACTCACACACAYACAACTGCACATCATTTCAGCAAAAGGCACTAATTAAAAAAGATTCTGCTATATAAAAGAGCCCTGGAGGTTCACTAACAACTTCTGTGGTTCAGAGAACCACAGGCTGGGAGTCGGGAGCTCTGGAATTATTTCCCTCTGCATGTCCCAGGCCCACACATCCTTAGTCCTAGTCCCACAAGCAGGGCCTCAGCCAGGCTGTTTTRGCCCTTGCTGCTTTTTCATCTGCATAACAACAGTTATGCAAAAGAAAGTCTGTTGGAACAATAAAGCTCCTCTTAATCATAATTTAATGTTGCCAGCTGGAGAGAAACAGCCAGGCTTTTCCTCTCTTAGTCACCACTCTTCCCCTGGGGAAGTTTCCGAAACAGTGCCGCAGATTGCTCTTCTCTGGCAGCCCAAAACACACTGGCAATGAACTGGGGGGAAATAAGGYATTTTACATAATTCCCAGCTACCTCAGACACTTAATTCTATTCAGGCATTGGAGACACCCAACAGGACACACCAGCATAGTCATGGTAGCAGCAGCACAATGCCGTGACAGTGTGCTCTTCACATGAGCACCACAGTACCTGGCAGCAGGAGCTGCGCACAGGAGTTCTTGAGTAAAAACTCTGGAATTTTGTGAGCTAAGTCACTCGGATTTAGTCACCTTTGCTGTCCTTCCTGCACATAATGCCTGCTGGCTATTTCASCAGAGCAGAATGGCAGGAGCAAACAGTGGTAAAGAGCAAGTAGGCAACAGCTTTGCTGCCCACAGCATCGGCTGTGGGATCAGCGCTGAGGAACCTGACCCCTTCAGCCCCTTGGAAGATGTTTCCATCCTTCCAGGCAGGGTGCACAAGGGAAGGTGTGGGCACTGTGGACACCTGGAGTTTGGGTCTCTGCTCAGGAGWAGGCACGTAATGCCCTGTGCCTGCTGCAGAGCACAGGATGCAATCGGGGACCTTTAACAGCCTAAGCAGGTGAGCGTTGTGCAAYCTCACACTCCCTCCTGAACTCCAACCCCACCGTGCCCTTACAGTCACTTCACAAGGTGCCAAGGTGAGCTGTGCCAGCAGCTCAGGCTCGTGTCAGCCCRTGAGTACAGGCACCCTGGAGCCCAAGGGGCTGTGAGGCGGGAGCACAGGAATCTCTAAAGGATGTTTAGTCCCTCCTCCTCAAACTAAAGCTACACTTACACATGCAGCTGCTGCTGTGTCCTGCACAATAGAGTAACACGCTGGAGTGAACCGGTGTGTACTGGGAGGACCAGAGCTCTCAAAGTGATGTATGTCAGGATTCACAGACTGGGCACAGAGCCCTACGCAGCTTGGATGGCACATGCCAGCTCCAATAACCTGCTGTTTTTCATAACCCATCACTCAAAAGAGCTGTCAAATAGGGTCACTGGCTCTGCCTTCTCCCGTTTATGGGTAAACTGGAATGATGGAAGTAGCCAAGAAGCTTTATCACTTGATYAGTGTTAACGAGCATTAAATCCAAGTACCCTTAAGGTCTGGGAAAAGGAATCAGCCCAACTAACAGGAATCCTGGCTGAAGCCACTCTACTTTTATGTAACTACACTGGGACTTACACAGTGACAGGGATCCAGAGGAAGCATTTTATGGAAATTACGGTATGTTTTTATACACCAYGGCAATGCATACAGTGCTTCACAAACACGGTACAACGCTGTCCCTGCCCAGAGAGCTTACAACCTAGAGCAGCAGCACAACCAAAGACCATAGGAGAGGGGGGAGACACAGAGTAAAGAAGTACAGCAAACAGGACCGATATTTGTTTCCATTTCACCGAGGTAGGATTTTGCACAAGACAACAGCAAATGCAGACAAAAGAGATCAACGACAGCCCCCCGGGACAACCACGCTGTTCTCCCCCACCCCAGAACCACGACTGCTCCAGGAGGCTGGGAGCCAGGCCACCACCTCCCCCGTCGGTACCCATCCTGAGCGCCGGCCGGCGGGCCCGGGGCTGAGCAGCACAGCGCTCCCGGGGCAGCACGGGCACTGGGCACCGGGGCACCGTGTCTGCGCGGGAAAGCGGCCGGGAACCTCCTGGGGCTGCCCTGCCGGCGGCGAAGACGGCACAGAGCTCCTCGGCGCGGCGGGCCGGGACCGGCGGGCGGCCACGGGCGCTCTGCGAATGCGGAGCGGAGGCGGCGGCGGCGACAACTCTGCAGTCTGGCCGGCAGCGGTCCGGGGGCGCGGCCTAAGCGGGGCGGCGGCCGGCCGGGCGGGTACTTACGGTGGCGGGCTGCCTGGCGGGACGCGTGGCCGTCGCTCCGWGCTCGCCGCTGGCGCGCCGGGGCCACATCCTCATAGCGGGGCGTCCCGCGCCTGGCCCGCGGGGGAGGCTGCGGAGACAGGAGCCCGTTACGGCGCCGCGGGGCGGGGCCGCGGGACGCGCAGGCGCGGCGGGGGCACAGCGGGGGCGCGACGGCGGGAGCGCGGCGGCAGCAGCGGCCGCGCTCTAAGATGGCGGCCGCGGGCCTGCGCCGCCTCCCCTCCGCCGTCCGCCCGCCGCCGCTGCCCATCCCCGCCGCCTCCTCCTGCGCGGCAGGCCGCGGCCACGCRGTCGAGCCGCTTACCTGGGCGTGAGGCCAGGGGCTGCAGGCACCGGGCACCGCTGCGTCCGCCACCGCCGCCGCCCCACCTCCGCCTCGCCCGCCCCGCCGCCATCTTGCGCCGGGGCCGCGGGTGTACAGCGCCTGCGCGAAGCAGAGCCCGCGCTCAGGGGAGTTGCACAGCGCATGCGCAGAGGCTGCGCGGCCGCCCCGCCCGCCCAGTGCCGTCTTTGTGGTGGGCACCGCCCCGCGCTGTGGCGGAATGGTCGCGGTCCCGCCCGCGCTGTGGCGGAGCCCCTCAGGGCTGGCCCGCTCCGCCCTCCTGCTCGCCGCGGGCGGTTCCCGGCACTGGCAGGGCGCGGCCGTAGCGGTCGCCACCAAAGGGCCTTTGAAGAGTGGCGGCGCCGGGGCGGGGCGGCGGCCGTGCCGGGGGGGCTGCATTGATGTGCGGGCGCGGGGCTTCCGCCGCCCGCCGGGCACAGCGGTCGCTCCTGCTGTCCTGGCAGCCGCTGCCTGTCCCGGCGRTCCCTCGGGCGCAGCGCTGACTCGCTGTTGTCGTGGCCGTTCCCTGGCCCGCGGTTCCCAGCACCAGGCAGCGGGCGCTGGCGGTGAGGCAGRCGGTGCAGCGCTGGGCGCAGCCCGGTGATCACTGGGGTCACCCCTTTGCCCCGCTTCCCGTGGCTGCTGCTGCGCAGCGTGTGCTGGAGAATGACACGGRACGGGCAAGGGGGACACGGCTGTTACTGCGGGGGTCCCTGGAGCCGCAGGAGCCACTCGTAGCCGGCGGAGCTCCTGGCACATCTACCCCGTAGAATTCCCSTCCTCTCTCGGCCCCACCTCCCTGGGCAGCCGATGGCCGGTGCTGGCCCACGGCCCCCAGTGAAGGCGGGACGGGGAAGCCGCGGAGCCTCTCCTGCCTTTTTCTTCTGGGATATCCCTGCTGCCAAGCTTTCCAAGGGGTTTTCCAACTCCCGGAGTCCTGCCCTCTGCTCCGGGAGCACTGGGGTCAGTTTAATGAGTTAACGCTGGCGCAGCAGTTCTGGAGGGRTAAGTGCTGTGTAAGCACTGAAGCTCCCGTTTTGGGCTTCCAGCAGCCCGGTTCCACTGCCCAGAGCACCGATAACGGCCCGGGCCACAAAGGGCCGGCTCAGACCGACCCCTGAGGGCAGGGGGAACTGTGTGGAGGGACAGTGAAACTCCATCCTTGGAGCAAGGGGGTGGTGAGGGCAGGGGGCACGGCTCGGCCAGGCAGGATTCTCGGGAGGGAGMCCCGTGCTGAGGAGTTGGCCATCTTTCCCATAATGGGAGCAGGACGGTGGTGTGGGTGCTGCTGGGGACACTCTGGCAGTGCCTCTCTCGATGCTGTGACCCCGGTGCCAGCCAGGCTGCCGGTAGCACACGGGGCAAGGCCAGTGAGAGGCACGTCCTGTGGAGCCTGGCTTGGGGTTGGGGCAGAGGCTGTGGGGGCAGCTCTGAGGGTCCACAGACTCAGCAGCTTCTTTGCTGAGGTTCATGTTACAGATGGGCAAGAACCAGCCCCCAGCAGCACCCGCCAGGAAGCCCGCACTGGAGCTGGTAGCTCGGCACTGGCAGAGGGTTCATAACAGACTGGTGGGTCCCCAACACCCCAGGYTGTCCTGAACGTCGTTTGCACGTGTACCCCTTGCACGGGATGGGTCAGAGAGATCCACGGCCGTGGCTGTGTGTGCAGGATGCAGGGAGCGGTGTTTTCGGGGGGAAGAGGGCTTCATGTCCAGCCAGGAGCTGGGGTAGCCAAGAGAACCGCTGTCTGTGCCGGTGCTGGCAGCCAGCCGGGCTCGGCGGGACACAGACCTGCATCCTCCCAATCTGTCCGTCCCCCTGTCTCCTCCCAGCTGTGGGCCCACAAGGAGTGGCAGCTGGGGGATATATAAAGGCAGGGAAACCTCAGCCAGCTCAAAAGAAAATCTTGGAGCTGGTGGTGTTCTCCCTCCCTCCTGCCTTCACGTGATTCAGCTTCCCCACACCGGGARCCGAGGACAAGCCTCGCAGTAAGTACCCGAACGGAGCCGGAATTGTGCGGGGGAACCCCTCAGTCTCTGGGCAGGACAGTGGTGCCGGGCCCCGGGGAGGGGATCCCCCATCCTCTCCCTTCAGAGAACTGGGGGAAGCTGTGCGGGAGCCCCGTCCCATCACGCAGTCTCGCAGCGAGTTTGCGGGATGGACAGGCTCCGGCTCCTGTCTCAGACCAGCCTGGGGGCAAGGCGGCACACCTCGGGGGGGCGGTGAGGGTTGTGGGACGGCCCCAAGRGCGAGGGCTCGCTGCTCTGCCAAGTGCTGGTGCTCCCCGTTGCAGCAGCACGCACGGTGCTGGCGCCTGTCGCTGCGGTTTGGGGACCGGGGTGTGTTCAGGGCGGGGGGAATGCTGGAGTGGGTGTTCCCAGAGGATGTGGGACCCTCGGGCTCCACAGGGCCAGTACTGGGGCTTGTGCACAGCACCCTGGGGTAGGACCGTGCCCCTCGTGGGCTGCTGGGACAGAAGATTTGGGCAAAGGAGACCTGGGCAGCACCGGGGGGGTTCAGGAACGACAGTGGGGTGTTCCTTGGAGCTATCCCTTGCCCCGGGCGGGTTGGACAGCAGCTGCTTCCCTTCCAGGGTAACCGGGAGTCCCCCGTGTGCCCTCTGGGCCAGTCCGTGCTGACATCCGTGCACGCCCTCAGGCCAGTCCGTGCTGACCCTGCTCTCTGCCTCCAGGTTCGAGATGGCTGCCGGCAGTTGTCTCCTTCTCCTCCTCCTGCCCTCGCTGGTCACAGCCTCACACAGCCCTCCTGGCTGTAAGATCCGRATTACTTCCAAGGGGCTGGACCTGGGTAAGGGGCCGGTCAGGATCTCATGGTCTAGTAAAGGGGGAGATGGGACACTCTCCTGGGGTCTGTGCTTGTGTAGGGTTCTGCCGGCACTGCCCCCCGATGGGGCTGCCGTGGAAAAGTGGGGGCTGTCAGGGGCGATACTGCCAGGAGGGCAGCACGTCCCGGCTGTCCCAGCCCAGCCTCATTTTTCCCTGCAGTGAAGCAGGAGGGGCTGCGCTTCGTGGAGCAAGAATTGCAGAACATCACGGTGTCGGACCTGCATGGGAAGGAGGGGCAATTCCAGTACAACATCAGCCAGTGAGTGCTGCCTGCTGCCCACGGCTTCGCATGTCCATCTGTCCATCTAACCATCCCTGTCCCGTCCCTGCAGGGTCAAGGTGACAGACCTGCAGATGGCCTTTTCGGACCTGAACTTCCAGCCCCAGCAGCACCTGGCCTTCAATATCAACAACGCTTCCATTAGCCTGCGCTTCCGCAGGCAGCTGCTCTACTGGTTCTTGTGAGCTGCCTCCCCCTCGTGCTGCCCTGAGTGCTAACCCACCCCACTGCTGAGCCTGCTGRCTGCCACAGCTGCCTTGCTGTCCTGCAGCTGGCAGGAGCTGTGTGCTCCTCTCATCTGCTTTCCTGGCTTCCAGCTATGACATTGGGTCCATCAATGCCTCTGCGGATGGMGTCCAGATCTACACCGTGCTGCAGCTGGCCAAGGATGAGGCTGGACGCCTCAAGATCTCCAGTATGAACTGCAATGCCTCCATAGCGAGAATGCACGCCGGCTTCTCTGGCACACTCAGGTACACCTGACCCCTGTGTCTGGCTCCCTGACCCCCTTTCCATACCCTCAGTGCTTCCTCAGCCCAGCTTTGTGCTGCAATGGGCAAGGAGCCACAGGRAGAGCAGGCAGTGCAGAGCCATTCTTGTGTCCTCCAGGAAGGTCTACGAGTTCCTGAGCACCTTCATTGTCACAGGGATGCGCTTCCTCCTCAGCCAGCAGGTATAGCTGAGTGGAGRCAGGCAATGGACCTGGGAGGCGGCGCCTTGTTCAGCCTCAGCAGGTCCTCATCAAGTCCTGGGAGTGATTCCCCTCAGCCTGATTCCTTGCCTTGCAGATCTGTCCATCCCTGGAGCATGCCAGTCTGGTGCTGCTGAACTCTTTGCTGGACACAGTGCCTGGTGTGTGTGTGTGTGTGTGTGTGTGTGTGTGTCCCTGGGAAAGGGACTGGATCCCATTCACTGTGGGGCAGACAGGGCGGGGTATCATGCTGCCAGGCAGCTCCAGGTTTGGTCACACCAGCACATCTTCCCTGGCAGTGAGGAGCTACGTGGATGAGCACGTCGGGATTGACTACTCTCTTCTGCGGGATCCATCTGTCTCCACGGACACCCTTGACCTCGACTTCAAGGTGAACACTGGGTCCTGCCTTGCTAGTCTTCCCCATCCCTATGGGGAAGGCTGTGCCAGGAGGCATATTGGGCTCAATAGAGCAGGTGGGGTGGGCTGCTATGTGGTTGTGGGAACCTCTCCTGCTCTCGGTCCAGGGCATGTTCTTCCCACGGGTGAGAGAGGACCAGGAGCTGGAGAACCATGCGGTGGAGCCAGTGATCAAGGAGACTGAACGCATGGTTTACGTTGCCTTCTCTGAGTACTTCTTCGACTCAGCCATGCACTCATACTTCCAGGCAGGAGTGCTGACAATGGAGCTCCAGGGGGAGAAGGTAAGGAGCACCAGACATCTGGACTGTGTGCAGGCAGGAGGGAGGGCTGGAYTGTGTCACAGAGCAGAAGAGGTGCCATACATGGAGCAGCTTTGCTGGGACCTGCAGCAGTGGCTTGCTCCCCCTCTAGTGGTTTGTGCTCTCCACAGGTGCCCAAGGACCTGGAGGTTTTGCTGAGAGCCACATTCTTTGGGACCATCTTCATGCTGGTGAGGATCCCCCAGACAGGGTGGGAGGCACAGCAGGGCCCYGGGGCAGAGCATGGCCCTGCCCTGCTCCCTGCCTTCAGCTCAGCTGTCTTCCCCAGAGTCCCTCCGTGGATGCTCCGCTGCGGCTCACGCTGCAGGTCTCTGCTCCTCCCCGCTGCACCATCAAACCCTCCGGGACCTCAGTTTCTGTCTCTGCCTTCTTGAACATCTCACTGGTGCCTCCAGACCGCCCACCAGTCCAGCTCTCCAGCATGGCCATGGTGAGGGCAGGCTGGGGCTCCCTAGGTTGTCACCCCAGTGCATATGGGAGCAGTGTCCCCCATCCTGTATTGCAAAGCACTGGTGTCATTGAGAAGAGGRGCACTGGGCCAATAGGAGACAGTGGCTTGGTTGTCCCTCTGTCTGTTGTAAGTCAGCCCTCTCCCTTCCCAGGARACCAAGCTGAGTGCTAAGGTGTTTCTGCAAGGGAAGGCACTGCGTGTGCAGCTGGACCTACGACGGTATGACTGGGGTCCCACGGGGGCATGGGGAGAGTCCCCTCCACACCCTACTCACAACTGCTTCCTTCTGTCCAGGTTCCGCATCTAYTCCAAGCAGTCAGCGCTGGAGTCACTGGCGGTGAGAGCATGGTGAACTGGTATTCAGTTCTGGGATCCCTTACAGCCAGCCACAGTGTGGGATGGGCTGGGGAGGAGCTGTCCATTCAATATCCCCACTTCCAGCYCTCCCTGCCCTGGCTGGCAGCTCTGTCACTACATTGACCGCAGCTCCTCTCCCACAGCTGTTCTCGCTGCAGACCCCACTGAAGACACTGCTGCAGCTGACCATTATGCCCATTATTAATGGTAAGCACTGCCACTACCACACAACTGAGAGCATGTGCAGGGGCACAGTAGGGCTGAGCCTCATCCCAGCTCTCTCTCTCTACAGAGAGGACAAAGAAGGGGGTGCAGATCCCACTGCCCGAAGGCATGGACTTCACCAGGGAGGTGGTCACCAACCATGCAGTAAGTGGTGGGATGGGACAGGCTGTGCCTCCATGTCCTGCTGGGAAGGGCATTTTCACCCCTAGCCTCACATTAACCCTCTCCTCTGCAGGGATTCCTCACGGTGGGAGCTGATCTTCACTTCTCCAAGGGGCTGCGGGAGGTGATTGAGAAATACCGCCCAGTGCCCACTGTTGCTGCCTAYCCCAGCTCCCAGCCCGCAGAGCCCAGCCTGGAGCCTGGCTCATTCTAGCTCTTCTCCCTGGACTGAGGGCAGATCCTGGGCTGGACCCATAGACTGTAGGTAGGAAGCAGCTTCCCTGGTACCACCAGCACATTATCAGGGTGTCCACACCCTGGTGGGGCGCAGCAAGGTGGAGAGGGTGCTCTGGGAACCCCTGCTGCACCCCTGCTCATTACACTAATAAACCACCTGACTCCTACCACATGGCCTCGTTGCTTGGAGGACATGTCCATACTGTGGTACAGGGTGGGAGATGCAAAAGAAGGCAGCTGATGCTGCTGCCCAGCTCTGGTCCTTGGGAACAGATGCAGCTTAGTGCAGTGCCAGAAGGCTCAGAGTGACTGTACTGCTGCTGCTTAGGTGGRYCACTCGTTTCCAGGATGCAAGGGAYCCCTGCAGAGGGGGCATAGCTCACAGGGCCCAGGGCTCCTTGGCATAGGGTGTCGGCACTCACTGGTGCTTCTCAGGGACCAAAGGAAAGCGAAGCAGGGGCTGGCACAGAGGTGCGAGGAGGAGCAGAACCACCTTGGTCAGAGTTTATTGCGAGTTCCTGAAGCACTGAGTGCCCGGGCAGTGCGATTGTTGTGGTAGTGGTGCTAAGTCTCCTTCAATGGCAGCAGAGGTGGTAGGAACAAGGTAGAGGTGAGCAAGGCCCACCTGCTGCTGCTCCTCAAAGCCTGCCCACGCTGTGTGCATGTAGGGCCGAGCAGAAGAGCTGGGGATTGCTCCCTGCCTAGGAGGGAAGCAGCTGCCACTGCAGACAGATAGGAGGCAAGAGAGGAAGCCACAAGGGAGGCGGCTGCAGCAGGCGCACAACACCTCTCCCAGCAAGGACAGAGTCCCCAGGACTCGGTCTCCCAGCCCATGCCACCCTCCACCCATGGCAGGCAGCCCCGTCCTGACGGGGGGAAGGCTGCAGGCGTGACAGGTCCATGGTGTAGCCGAGCAGCAGCGAGGATGGGCTGTGCAAGGTGCCGGCGGTGAGGGCAGGTGGGGTGATGAGGGCGGCCAGAGCGCTGGGCACTGCCTCTGCAGATCTTAGTAAGGCTGGTTCTTAATGAAGCGGCAGAACATGGTGAAGGCAGCGAGCGGCCGGTCTGTGGGCACCATGTGGCCAGCTCCCTGTAGGAAAGGGGCAGYGGTGGTCAGTGTGGCTGTGGTGCTGTTGCAGGCCAGCCGGCACCACCCCACCAACACACCCCACAACAGCCCCAGGCCTGGCCCCCAGAGCCCTCAGCCCTACCTTGACAGTAAGGAAAGCGATGTTGGTGAATTCCTTCACGAAGCCACCAATCTGGTTCTCACCGTTTTCAGTGTAGAGCCAGGGCCGGCGAGCCACCTGCACCTGGGAGTAGCAGCAGTGCCTTCAGYGCCTGGGGCTGGCCCTGCCCACACTCCTGTCACGGCCAGTCACAGCACACAGCCTGGAGCCAGTGACCAGTCTGGCCTGGGCCCTGCCCATTTACCTTCTGGCACAAGGAATCCACAAACCACTCATCCCCGAGAAAGTTGCAAGCCATGTCAACGTCCCCATTGTACACTAGGATCCGGTATTTCTGTGGAGCAGAGAGTGAGCCGTTGGCAGGGAAGCAGCCCCAGCCCGSTACGAGCCTGGGCTGGCAGAGACACTCCCAGGGACTGTGGGCTTCCCTGCACGCACCGTGGTTCCGAGCAGCTTGAGGTACTGCTCGTTCATCTGCATGTACAGGCGCTTGTAGCTGCGGTTCACGTCAAAGCTGTGGAGGGAGCACTGGTGTCATGTCTGCTCCTGCTCAGAGCAGTCCCTGCCCACCCACACCTTGCTCACCTGCACACCTGCCACTCCGAGGCTTCGGGAGAGATGTGCAGAGCCTTCCGCACCTCCGGGGAGTTCAGATACATGCTGGGGGCTGTGGAGTTGGTGCAGGGCGGGTCCATCCGGACCTTCTTTCGGGCTACTGGCATCCGGAACAGGTTCTGGGTGAGTTGGGAGAGTCACTGTCATAGCAGCATCTGCCCCATGGAGCAGCTGCTTTCTCCYCTCCTGCCCACAGCAGCACGACTGGCCAGACAGAGGTTGCTSACAGCTCAGCAGCATGGGCACCTCAGCTCACCTGCCGCCAGGAGAACCTCAGTGGCATCCGGATGAAGGAGTTRCCCAGGTCATGTGTGATGAGGTAATCACCCTCATACCTGCAGCCAGAACGAGTATGAGGACAGACTAAAAACCCTGGGGAATAAGGGTTCAGGGCCCTCCATGGGGGAGTCCTYGGCAGCAGCCAGACACCATCCATCTGTCCCAGAGGGGCCCCCTGCCCAGCCCCCCGTGTCAYTCTGTGCAAGTGTGACCAAAGTGAGCTGGTGCCTGTTGATCCSTTTTCCTCAGGGCCACTCTCACCTCATGCTCCCAGGGACACCTCCATCACACGGGGCATAGAGATTGTAGATATTGAGGCCAGATTCTTCTACAATCTGAATCATTTCCCCCATCTGCAAGGAGCCGCAAGAAAGGTGTGGGACTCAGCAGGACCCTCATGGAACTGTGGGTCCACCCRGAGCCAGGCGAGTGCTGCTCAGCACACATGCAGGGGCTCTAGCTACCCTCACCTTRAGCGTGCAGTTCAGGTTGGAGTTGTCATGGAAGTTGCACTTGCCCTGGGAGCAGCAAAAGGCCTGCAGGTCCTTCCACAGCCTGTGGACAGAGATTTGGATCAGGTGCCAACACAGACATGATAGCTGCCCTGCAGCTCTCTGCCCAGTGACAGGGCACAAGGCTTGGCCCTGTGCCCTCYATACCCCACAAAGAAATGCATCCATGGGAGCTGCCTGAGACAAGGGGCCACCTCCACAGCCCAGATGCCAGCCCAGGGCAGGCTAGGTACTACCTTTGTCMCAACCCCACTGAACAAGACAGCCCCAGCCATGCAGCCGTCCTGCTTGCGCAGGGACGGTGCATCCAGCATTCCCCCTGTTCTTACTCAGTCCCCAGCAGCCCGTGGTAATAGGCAAAGTAAACCAGGGAGTTGTCATTGATCTCGTAAGATGAGAGGCCGTTTCCCACAGCGATTCCCTGCAAGGCAAGAAGAAAACAACCCTGTTGTGTTCCAGCTCCCCGCAGGGCAGTCACAGCACAGCAGCCGCAGGCAGGAAGCAGATGTGAAACTGTTTACTCTGCGGAGGGAACAGGGAGGGTCGAGGGTGCCTGAGGACACTCCCCCGGCAGCAGGGACAGACACGTCCACCAGCAGCTGCTGCCAGMACCCCAGGAAGAGATGAAAGGCTGCAGGGCCAGGCATGCCCTACATCCCGGCCAGTCCCCACCCTGGCACTGCTTGAGGGYCCCAGTGAGGCTGTGTCAAGACCTCTGCTCCCCTGCACGGCAGAGACAAGCTGCCCACCTTCAGGTTAAGGCTGGGGTCCTGCATCACCCACTCTGCCAGCGTGGGAATGTAGATCCCTCCATAACTCTCCCCTGTGAGGAAGAGATCGTTCTTGGAGTACTCGGGGAAGAGCCGCAGGAAGTCCTTCAGTGCCAAGTAGTTGTTGTGAGCAACCTGCAGGGAGGAGGTGGAACCGTCAGGTGGTAAGGCTGTACCCCACGCCCAGGAGGGGGCAGGCAGGGGAGCAGGACTCTCCCTGGACCCCAGTCACTCGCCTCCGTGTCATTTGTGCCGTACTTCTTGTCATCAGAGTATGAGAAGCCAACACCAGCAGGAGATTCCAGGTACAGGATGTTGGCAATCTGTGAGGACAGCAGAGGAGCCGGTGATCAGGGAAGACCCTCCTCTGGCTCAGTGAGGCCAAGGGCYGCTTGCCTTGCCCATGGCAGCACCYACAGGAGTCTGGCCCGCCCCAGGGCTGTGCTGGGGTGGCCACATTCCTTTGCTGCTCAACAGCAGACTTGAGAGGAGGGTGTGTTGGGTGGGAGGGGAGTAATGGAAGGGTCAGGAGGAAGTGGCTCAGGGCCACCCCATCTTGCAGCCACAAAGAAAAGCAGCGCCTGTGTCTGTACCTTGTTCCACGCRTACTCATTGTACTTCAGTGTGACCCCATCGGGTTGGATCTGAGGAAGAAGGTGGTGACTGATCGGCAAAGCTAGGCAGGACACAGCAGGATGACACGTGCCACGCAGCCGGTCCTCCCCTGGCTCCTTGAGCCACGGGATAGCAGTGACTACTAACCAGGAATGGACCATGCTCCTTGAGGAAGCCCTCCATGGAGCTGCAGCCGGGGCCCCCGTTCAGCCACAGAACCAGGGGGCTGCCCTGGGGATTGCTCTGGGCCTCCACGAACCTGTGGAYATACAGCCGTGAGTGCCCGGTGCCAGCGAATCCTCCCAGCACCGGGCGCAGTCCCACGTACCAGTAATGCAGGTATTTGCCCGGCCCGGCGCAGAGGTAGCCCGAGAAGTGGCGGAAGGAGGGCTGCTTGGACAGCCCGGGCAGGTACGTCACCTCATGGTCCGGGGGGGCGGCCCGGGCCAACCCCAGCAGCAGCAGCAGCGACGACAGGAACAGCGGCCCCATCTGCGGTGGACGGAAGGGACGGTCARGGCACTGTGGGCCAGGAACGGCCGCGGCAGCGTCCCGCGAGCGCCCCGGCCCGCCTGCCCCGGCCCGGACCCCCGCGCAGAGCTGACCCCCGGCCCGGCCCAGTTGGCTCCCCTGGCACTGGCGCCGGTCCCGATCCCTCCATCCCGTCCCCTCCCGCTCCCGTCCCGGTGCCCCCCCGGTCCCGCTGCCCCCCCGGTCCCGCTGACCGCGGCCGCTCCCGGCGCGGCGCTCGCAGGCGGCGATCACGGCGGGCACATGACACGCGCCCATATGACCTGAAGCGCTCACGTGAGCGGGGCGGGGCCCGACCGCGGCCAATCAGAGCCCGGGGGGCGGCTGGCCCCGCCCCGGCCCCGCCCGCGCACGTGGAGCAGCCCCGGACCGGGACCGGGTCCGGAACCGGGACCAGAACCAGGACAAGGGAAGGGACATCGGCGGAGCACCGGGGGCAGCTGGCGGGGGGCGCAGTGCGCCGGTGGGCACTACCGGACACCACTGGCTACAGCTGGGCACCGGGCACTTGTGGGTGTAGCCGGTACTGCTGAGTACCGCCGGGCACTGCCAGACACCACCGGACACAGCTGRGTGCTACCCAGCACTGCTGGGTAAAGCCAGGCTTCACCAGGCACTGCTAGGCACTGCCGGACAGCATGGGCACAGCCAGGCAACCCGGCCCAGGTAGTAGGGCTGGGCAGTCCAGTGTGAAGTGTCTGTGGGTCTGGTTTAGGSCCGGTTATGCCCAGCAGCCATAAGGCCTCCCCAACCTCCCCCGTGGCAGTAGGACCCCCCCTGAGCCCTCTGGCTGTCCCTCCCAGCGGGGCTGTCACCACCTCACAGCAGCTGTGACAGGGACAGTTAAAAATAGCTCCGGCAGCTATGGCTGCCCGGTGCCGGCTTGCTGCACGCTTCCACCACATCCATGGCACCAACATCCGCCTAGATGCCTCACGGACACAAGCCACACGGGTGGAGAGCTTCGCCAACGGGCTCTGCTTCAGCCAGGAGCCTCTGGCACCCGGGCAGATCTTCCTGGTGGAGATTGAGGAGAAGGAGCTGGGCTGGTGCGGGCACCTGCGTGTGGGCCTGACTGCCCATGACCCCCAGAGCCTGGAGGTAGTGCCTGAGTACTCGCTGCCGGACCTGGTCAACCTGGGGGACACCTGGGTGTTTGCTATCACCCGGAACCACAACCGTGTGGTGGTGGAGGGGGAGGACGTGCAGGCACGGCGGCGCCCCTGGGAGCCCTTCCTGCTGATCGAGCGGGTACGGATCCCCCGTGACACGCTGGTGGGGCGCAGCCGGCCTGGACGCTACAGCCACATCCTGGACGACCTGTACAAGATGAACGTGCTGCCCGCGACCGCCCGGCGCAGCCGCATCGGCGTGCTGTACACCCCGCAGCCCGATGGCACCGCTGACATGCACATCGTCATCAACGGCGAGGACATGGGGCCGAGCGCAAGGGGCCTGCCCGTCACCCACCCGCTCTATGCTGTCATTGACGTCTTTGCCTCCACCAAGAGTGTCCGGGTCATCCCGGTGGATTATGGCTGTAGGTACCTGTGCCCCTCCCTGCTGTGTGGGCCAGGAGTGGGGGAGCTCTGGTGGGATCATCCTATAGTCCCCAACAGTGGGAATGTTGGAGTGTGCCACTGGGCAGAGGGACACGGGGTAAGAGGGCACAGGAAAATCTCTGGTCCTTGTGGAGCACAGGTGAGATCTGCAGTTTCACTRATGGGCAGTGTCTGCTGAAAGCTCTGCCATGGGGGCTTTGCTGGGGCCAGGGTAGTGACGCCCAGCAGCAGCAGCAGCAGTCATGCACAGAGTCCCCTTGACCAGCCCTCCCAAGTAGAGTGATGGGGGTGGGTGTCTGGGGCTGCCTCATGGTTGTGAGTCCTCGCTGTGCCCAGCCTTGCCTAAGCACGTGGCAGCCAGAGCCAACGAACATCCTGTCCTGGCATCAAAACACCCCCTACGCCCACCACAGCACACCATGCTGTGCCCACACACCTGCCACATGCCCYAGACACGGTGTCCCCTGGGCAGACACCCTGTGATGCCATCAGAGCCCAGGCATTATCCTGCGTCACTTGGCTTGCTGGGAGGGACCAGGCTARTAAGTGCTAATTAATACCACGCTGGAAAAATCAGGAGATGGATCAGGTGAGACAGAGCCAGAAGGGCTACAGACAGAATAATGGTTGCCCCCAGTACTGGGAGATACTGCTTCACATGCTGGTGTCAAGAGCAGCTTGGAACCCAAGTTGCTGCTTGGAACCAAGCAGCTTGGTTCCCAAGCTTGGAACCTGGTATTCTCCCTGGTTTAACACCTGAGGAGCGTACTGACTGCAGCGGACAGTATCCACATGGCTGAGCTATCTGGGGCTCTGGGAAGTGGAGTCTTAAGAGGTTTGTGTCACAGGAGCAGGAACCAGGCAGATTCTGTGAAGGTGCCCAAGGGGACAGTTCTGATGGTGGTCTGCTCCAAAGGCACAATGGGCACTGTCTGCAGGCAGTGCAGCCCCAGCCTGCAGGCRCCCACCTGGCAGCCTGGTGCTGGGGCCAGTGCAAGCAGACCAAGGGAGTGGGATGGAAACAAAGCACAGCATGAGCATATGAAACCCTGGAGAGCTGCTTGACAGCCACCAAAGACATGTAAATCAGCCACAATCATGCACAGCTTGGGCAYGTAACTGTCTCCCAACCTTCTTCCTGATAACGGGGAGAGCTTTGCTGCCGGGGCCCTTGCGCTTCCAGCCCTGCTAGAGCAACCTGGCACCAGCCCCCGCACAGCCAGTTTGAGCCCAGGGCAGGACGATGCCACAGAACAAACTCACTGAACAAACAAACCTCTGCCTTTAACTAGAGTGCCTCCAAGGAGCTCTCCAGTTCCTCTACCCCTCTGTGTTCAGCCTCACTGTCGACTTGCCCAGCTCAGCTACTCTCTCTGTTCTCTTCCAGTTCCTTCCCTGCAGACGCTGTGCCGGCTGGTTATCCAGAAACACATTGTGCAYCGCCTGGCCATCGATGTCCTGGACCTGCCCCCGCTGCTCAAGAGCTTCTGCCAACATGAGTGAGGTATTGAGKGTGCTGCTGGGCTGCACCCCACATCAACAGCCCCCAGCGACGGCTGCCCAGCACGCTCCATGCCCCTCCCTGCCCCCTCAGCCCAGCACCTGCTGCTGAAGGGCTAACCTGAGAGCAGGGCCAAGTGGGGTTGGGATTTTCCCCACATTGATAGTGTGGCATGTCCAAAGCGTGGGCAGAGGGGGTGATATTGGTCAGAGACAGCAATAAARTGCTTCCAGACAAGAGTCTGTCAAAGGAGGCTTTGGGGGCTGGGGTCCCCTGTGCTTTAGCAACCCCTCATGGGAGCAGTTCCCACACTAGTGAGGAAGGGAGMACAGGCCACAGCCCTGCGAGGGTCAGGACCTGTTCCCGGCCCTGGAATTACGCTGGGATTGTCTGGGTGGATCAGAGCGGGYACTGGGGCGGAGCGTGGGAGGGCACTGCACAGCACAGCACTCACGTGGAGGTAAATTACAGCCAGACGCTCATCCCRGCCAGGCAGTTTCACTGTTGGGAAAGATGTTTACCCTGAGAACGATGAGTTATTTCCTGTGTGTTCGGCTTGAAGGGGGACGAGTCAGATGCTGGAGCACCCAGTGAGCAGCACTGGCAGCAGCCGTTGCTTGGGCACGTGTCCGTGGCCACAGAGCCAGTCACAGTGACCTAGCRCAGGGCCCAGCCATCCTAACTTGGAGCTCCGTGCCCTCAGCTCCGTGCCCTCAGCCAAACCCTTCATACGCTGGCTCATCCAGCAGTGCCTGTGCCAGCCTAGAGGGTAGGCAGGCTGGGAGCTGTGCAGAGGAACGCTCTGGGGGGCAGAGGTCTCAAAATATCAGAGGGGTGCCCACAAGTGCCAGAAAAATGGTAAAGGGGYTGGCAGAGCCTTCCAAGCCTTTTCCTGTAGCGTGGCTAAAGGGGAAACAAACAGCTCCAAGCTTAGACAAARGTGTTTTAAAGAAACATGATGCTATATTTAGTCAGAGACTCGATAGTATCAGATCATGTTACAAAACCCTTATTCAAAGGAAATCCCCAGCCCGCAGCCACGGCCAACTCCATCAACACCAAAGTGTTAATAAAGGAATTGCTAAACGGGGAAAACATGGACAGTGACCAAACCACAGCAATGGAGCGAGATCTCTGACRTTCCCTGCTCTGTCCCAACAACAGGCTGGGAACTGCTGGGGCTGGAGCTCATCTGGCTGCCATGGGGCTGAGGAACTCGCCCACTCCAGAGCAGCGCCCACGGACCAGGGCGTTCACTCTCCGGGCCGTTTTCCCTCCCCCACCCTTGCTTGAAGCCTTTGCTCCCCCACCTCCCTGCAGTGTTATCCTCCCCGCAGTGACCCCCGCACACTGAGGGGGCGGGTTCCTCTTCCTTGAGAAATTGAGAGCAGCTGCTGCAACCACACAAACAACACCCCTGCTTTAKAGTGGGCTGCAGCACAGTGGGATTGCCACGCTCCGGAGCTGCCACCTCCTGTCACCTGGGGCACCACGGTGAGACACAACCACCAAGGAGCACTGCCCAAAGCCCAGTCTGACCCCCCATGCCCTGCTCCCTGGGCAGGGAGGGGTGGCTGCGGCTGGAACAGGCACAGACTCGGCTCCCAAACAGCATAAGTGTGATTTATTGGCTCTGTTGCACAACACCTCATAGCTGGATGCTGCAAGGACCTGCGGGTGATGGCCACAGATGAAATAGTTTTGTCATTACATTTGTTATTACACCCAGATCCCTACAAATCTATGGGGCCTTATGGGATTAATTTGAGAAATCTCAAGGACTGGCTGATGTCATCACAAAGCCTCTCTCAGTGATTTTTTGAGATTCTTGGGAATCTGAAGAGGATTCTTGGGAATCTGAAGAGGTCCCACATGACTGGAAGCTGGGGAATGTTGTCCTGATTTCAAAGAAGGGCAAGAAGGAGAACCCTGGAAACTACCAGCCTGTCAGTCTCACTTCAGTGCCTAGTAAAATGACAGAAAAGATAATTCTGGGAGGTATTGAAAAACACTTACAGGAGAACACAGTCACTGATCACAGCCAGCATGGCTTCATGAGAGTAAAGTTCTGCTTATCAAACACAGTTTCCTTCTATAACAGGGTAACCCACCTAGCTGATGGAGGAAAGCCAGTAGATGTARTATTTTTGGGCTTCAGCATAGTTTTTGATAGTATCTGACAAAGTGTCTAGCTTGCAGCTGAATAACCTTCTYACACAATGGGGGAGMAACTGGYTCACAGGTTGGGCACAAAGAGTTAGAGTGAATGGAGTGACATCAGGTTGGTGTCCAGTCATTAGTGGMGTTCCATAGGGYTYTGTCCSAGGCYCAATTCTCTTCAACATCTTCATTAACGACTTGGGCACAGGACTCAAAGCAATCATAAGTAATATACGAATATTTAGAGCTGAGAACACTAAATTGGGAGGTGCTGTCAACTCCATTGTGGGCAGAGAGGCTGTGCTGAGAGACCTTGACAAATCAGAGAGATGAGCAATCACCARCYRMATGAAATTTAACAAGAGCAACTGGCAGATTCTCCACCTGGTACAGGGCAACCCTGGTCGTATGCATAGAGTGGGGAACAAGAAGCTGGAGACCAGCACCACAGAAAGGGAGTTGGGGGTTCTAGTCCATGGCAAGTTGAATATGAGTCAGCAGTGCCCTGGCAGCCAGGAGGGTCAACCATGTCCCAGGGTGCGTCAGCATTGGCACAGCACTGCCAGCAAAGGAGGGGATTGTCCTGCTCTGCTCTGCACTCGTGCAGCCTCATCTTGAGTCCTGGGGGCACTTTTGGCACAACAATATAAAAAAGACATTGAGCTATCACAGAGAGTTCAAAGGAAGCCATGAGGATGGCGGTGGGACTGGAGAGGAACAGTGGAGGTAATTTGGTCTGTTTGGCCTGGAGGAGACTGAGGAAAGACCTCATTGTGGTCTCCAGCATCCTCATGAGGGGAAGGTACTGATCTCTTCACTCTTGTGACCAGTGACAAAACTCGAGGAAATGGTATAAGGCTGTCAGGAGAGACTAAGGGTTTTTCACCTTAAGGGTGGTTGGGCACTGGAACAGGCTCCCCAGGACAGTGGTCATGGCACCAAGCCTGTCTGAGTTCAGRAAGTGTTTGGACAATGCTGTCAGGCACATGGTGCGATTTTTGTGATGTCCTGCACAGGACTGGGAGTTGGACTTGATCCTGATGGGTCCCTTCCAACTCAGCAGATTCTTTGATTCTGATACCAGCACCTCCCACATTGCACCACCCAGAGCTGGCTCCCAGCCACAGCTGTTAGCCAGGTCAGTGGCTGTTAACTTTTCCTGTGGGATCAGGAGCTTCCAATCCAGTTCCTCTGTTGCCCTGTGCAAGAGGTGCTGCTTGCTCAACAGATAAAGGACCCAAACTGCCCCTTCCACGCTGACAAAATGACAGGCTGAGGGGAATGAGGGTGGAACACAGGACACAGTGGAAGCACCCAGCTCAGCTCCCACTCGGTGCTAGAGCTTCACCTTGATGTAGGGCCCGATCCAGCTGTCAGCCAGCTCCCAGAGAGTCCTGTGCCTCTGTGCAAACTCCTCACTAGGGTGGTGGGCAGCCAGCTAATCTCTGCCGTGAGGAAGGACACCACCAGGGATTTATCCAAAGACTTGTTCTAGTTCTTTAGGATCTGCAAGAGGCCATCAGCATGGTCTCACCTAGCCTGACGGGTATCACATCCCCTCTCCCATGGTCTGCTGAGCAGCTCCCTCTGCAAGTACTTGCTGTATGAATTCAGCATGGCCAAGATGTGCCAGCAGGGCAGCTGGAAAACGTGGTTCAAGTGGGAAGTGTAGCTGGCACTACAGGGTGAGCATCTTCCAGGATCTGTACACTTAGAGTGTCTTACCTGGTGCCAATCAGCTGCATGGCCTTCTGAACCAGTGCAACTCTCTCAGGCAGAGCCTGGCAGCAGCCTCTGTGGGAATGTGGCTCGAAGACTGCCTGATGCTTCTTCAGTCCTCTGGATAATATCATCCTTGCTGTGATCCCCTGAGGTTTCTGTAACCTCCAGTTTCACCACAGGAGACAGGATCTAACAGGGACTGAGAGCTTGTGGGCTCACTCTGGAGAAAAGCATGAGGTGTTTGAGGCTGACACTGAAGGGCCTCAGGGTGCTGGGGAGCTGCTGGTGGACTCTGGAGAACAATCACAAGACTCTCAATAGCTGCAAGAGAGGCTGACATGGGCTGCTGCTTCTGCTGAGCTACTGTCACAGTGGGGGAAGCCTGGCCAGACTCTGGGATGTGTTACCCTGGCATATCAGAGCAGCAAGAGGCAAGTGTGAAGACAGCAGAMTTTGGGGAGCTGCCTGAGCAGCACAGTGATCAGGCTGGGGAGCAGAGCATGTCACAGCATCAGGAAGGGTTTCAGAAACACACTCTTTGTAGTGCTGGGCCAAGGCAGTGATGCAGCTCTCCAGAGAGACCCCAGCACTGAAAATCTGGTTTAACCCCTGGATGGCAACCTCCAGCTCCTCGAAGCAGTCACTGCTCTCACCCCTGCTGCCCTCCCTGCGTATGTCCGTGATGCCATGCTCGAGCAGCCAGTGAAGGTGGAGCTGAGGCAGCAAGTGCGGTGTGATGAAGTTCCTCAGGACGCCAAGCAGCTCCCGCCGGTGGGTCCTTCCTGGAGGCGGTCACGGCCAGGCACTCAATGTGGTTGGTGCTCCAGGTTCAGCTGCTGCAGCCACTTGCAGGAGTGGAACGCACCGCCGGGAAGGCGCGGGTCAGCGCGGCTTGGGCCGGCAGCGCGGGCCCTCCGTGCTGCCGCTACCGGCGGGGACATCGCGGCACACCCTGGTCCCGGTCCCGGTTCGCCGCCTATCACCGCGCGGTGTGTCACCACCCCGGTGTGACGGCACCCGGCACTCGGCACCGCCCGCCGCGGCGGATTGGAGCGCTCGGGCGCCGCCCGCAGCGGCCGCTGTGCATCGCACCGGGCCGGGGACACCGGGAGCGCCCCTCGGTGTGGCCGCTACCCAGAGGGGTGTGCGGGCATCGGCTTCTGCCTGGCTGTGTCCCCCTCCTTCGTCCTTCAGCTGCTCCCCATCGCTCTGCACAGCTCGAGGCCCAGCGACTGGACCCTCTCTCCGTGTCATCCATCAGCAACAAGTGCTCTCAAGGTCTCAAACACTCTCCACCCGCACTCCTTGCTCTTCACGAGGAAAAGTGTAGAGGACGTGTCCTCCCTTGCCCAGCGCCCACTGTAGGAGGAGGCTCTCAGGAACTGCTCAAAGAAGCGCTTCATTGCAGTGGTCTGGAAGCTGAACCCGTCCTGTTCACAGGCATTCTCTGCACTGATGGAGGCCAGCAAACTCTAGTCCACCCACAAGAAAGTTTCCATCACCTTGGCCACCCTGACAAGCACTGAGGTGCTCTCCTCCAGTGCCTCAGGGAGTGTGGGAGCTGTGCTTGGAGCAGGCACTCCATCCACCRGTTGTCCCATGACCATGTGTGAGCCCTCGCCCACTGTGGCACCACTTCAGTGTCCCCCATCTGCCACTTCCAATGTGCCTTTGTCACAGTGCTGTCTTGTGGAACAAGTGCATGTGTGGGCATGGTGGTTGTTCACCTCACAGATCACGAGCTGGTCTATGTCCTCCTTGTACTGCAGCACAGAATAGGCTGGGCACAAGCTGGGCTGCTTCTTTTTTCTCTTCTCACTATATTTTTGGATTTAGCCACATCCAGACTTCACCTGCACGAACCTGAAAACGTTGAGAAAGTATTCATAGGGGAAACAAAGGTGGTGCAGGATGCCAGCATTTCGTTTTGCCTTTCCATGTGTGCAACTCCGTATTTAATTAGTGGCCACACAAACGCACACGTGCAGCTCAGATACACAGGCTGGCTGCTGAGGTCTGAGGTGAGAAAGCTCAGACAAAGGAGAAACAAAGGGACAGAGAGTTACAACTGCCATGACCAGGCAGAACAGAGCAACCCCAGCTTTGCTCCCTCTGCTTCTGCTTTCCACAAACAGCAAAGACAATTAYGAGAATTTGATACCCATGTGTTTGTGTCTTAATCCCTAAACCACACGGTTCTGCAACTCTGGAGGAGCAGGCTAGAACATGACAAGAAAAGCTTCAAGGAAGAAGGTTAAATTGTATTTTAARAAGGCAAGTTATACTTTAAAAGGGCAAAGGTAGCAGTTGTGTAACTAGTGAGTGACCTTGCAGCCTTTGTGCACACAAGCAGATCCACCAGCTAAGATGGAAAGGAAACGRCATCACTACCCCCACTTGGAGAAGTGAAGGCTGTGGAATCAAGTGSTCCCAGAGGGAAACCTGATATCACCTTTCCACTGCAGTGAGGTAAGGACAGCTGGAGAATGCTGACAGATGCCGATGCTTGGTGTCTTCATGAGCTGAAAAAGGCAGGAGCTGTGCAATGGACACGGCAAATGTGTGGCACCCCGATACCGGGGCATCACACTACCGGGACCAGCCCGGTTATCAAAGCCAGGTACGGGATAGGGCCTGTGACACGGGCTGGGCCCAAGCGGCGGCTCCGCAGGGCCTGGCGGTGCTACACCGGAACGCCGGGCACACGGCCCTGCCACAGGGGCTGCTGCCAGCTGCAGGCGGAGCCGGACGCGGCGGGCGGGCCTTACCTGAGTCCTGGCGGACAGCGCTGCCGTGCTGCCGGTTGTGACTGCTCACCGGAACGCGGTTCCGTAGYCTGTAGAGGCAGCACTTGTAGGCGAGGAAGCGGGCGCCCAGCTCCATGGCGAGGGGTGGACGCGGCGGAACGCTCCCGAGATYCCCGGCCCAGCCGCCGCCTCCGCGCCCTCAGGACCGGGCCAAGCCCAGCCCGCCGCCCCCGTTAAACCAGCCGGGCACCGCCCACACCCTGATGCTGGCCAATCAGCGCCGTGTTCTCCGGATTGACAGGTGGCGAACCAACCAGCCTAGAGAATTCTGACAGCTTAGAGGTGATTGACGGCTCTCCAGTCCAATCAGATGGCGGTCCGCGCCCCGCGGGTGGGCGGTGTTTCCTGGTCCGCCGTGCGGGTCGGGTCGCGGCGCCGGTGCCGGSTCGCGGAGGTGATGGGGACTCCGGGCGGCGCCGGCGGGCMGGGATCCGAGCCGCCACCGCCCGGGGACTTGCGCAGCGTGCTGATCACCAGCGTGCTGAACTTGGAGCGGCTGGAGGTTGACCTCTTCAGGTGCGCGTTGGCGGCGGGGCGGCGGGACCGGGCCGCCTTCCCCTCCGCCGCCACCCTCACCGCCGCCTTCTCCTCGTGTGCAGGGGCCGGCACCACTGGGTGCCCGCCACACAGCGCCTCTTCGGCGGGCAGATCGTGGGGCAGGCGCTGGTGGCGGCCGCCCGCTCCGTGAGCCGTGAMGAGCAGGTGCACTCCCTGCACTGCTACTTCGTGCGAGCAGGTGCGCCCGGGGCACCGGGCRGCGGGGACGGGRTGAGGGGCTCGGGARKGWCGCAGCAGTGGCTGGAGGCTGGGGAACCCTGCGGGCATGARCAGGAACCGTCATCCCGGCCCGGGGTGCGGGTGGCACTGCCGGGCTCGGCCCCTGCGGGACAGGTCRCTGTGTATGGTGCGCCATGGCAGAACATCCCTTTGCTGTCCCAGGGGACCCCAAGGTGCCGGTGCTGTACGAGGTGGAGCGGACCCGTACAGGGAAGAGTTTCTCCGTTCGCTCTGTAAAGGCCATCCAGCATGGAAAGCCAATCTTCACCTGCCAGGCCTCCTTCCAGCTCTCCCAGGAGAGCCCAGTGCAGCACCAGTTCACCATGCCAGCCGTGCCACCCCCCGAGGAGCTGTTGACACAGGACGAGCTCATCCAGAAATTCCTACAGTGAGTGGGATGGAAGGGATTCACCGGGGACTCCTCTCTCTGTGCCTGGGGCAGAGGAAGGTGACGGGGAGGACTGTCTGAGGAATTCCCAAACATGCCTAGGAGGGTAACAGAGGAGCAGAACACGACAGGAGCCGTGGCCCTCTTGTCTTTCTGTGTGCCCCTGGGCTGGAGCTGCTGCCAGTAGGATGTGCTCCAGCSTGCCTGCCTGGCATTAACCTTGGTTCTGTTCTGGGCTGCAGAAATCCTAACTTGGCTGAGAGATACAGGAAGCAACTCACCAAGATCCAAGCCGAAGATGTGCCGATTGACATTAAACCCGTGAACCCACCGGACACATTCAGCTCAGAGCCACAGGAGCCAAAGCAGCTCTTCTGGGTGCGAGCACGAGGCTACATAGGTGGGTCCTGCTGGGTCCAGGTGCCTCCCAATCTAAGGAATCAGGCACCAGCTGACACGGTACAGCACTGTTGCAACAGAGTGGGCTGGGAGAGCTGTGATTTGGGGGCTGCCTGCATCCCAGCCTGGGTGCTTCAAGGCTGTAATCCAGGTGTGGGTGCAAAGGTGATGSTGTGAGCCATGCTCATGGGGATGTGAGTGAAGGGAGCAGGTCTRGAAGAATCTCAGCTGTGCTTGGCAGCTGGCTCCAGGGAAATGGAGCCTCTGGGACTCCCAGGCGTGCCCCACGGGCCCTTGTGGGATGGGCAGCACTGGTTGCTCTGCAGGGGAGACTGACATGAAAGTGCACTGCTGCGTGGCCGCCTACATCTCTGACTACGCCTTCCTGGGCACGGCCCTGCTCCCACACCGGCAGTACCGCATCAAGTTCATGGTGTCCCTCGACCATTCCATGTGGTTCCACGCACCCTTCAGAGCTGACCACTGGATGTTGTACGAGTGTGAGAGCCCCTGGTCGGGTAAGTCCTTAGTGTGTTTCTGGGAGACCTCCATGGTCGAGGCCAGCCCTGCCTGTCCTGGGGGCAGTGAGCTGCAGTCTGACAGTTTCTTTCTGCAGGTGGGTGCCGGGGCCTCGTGCAGGGACGGYTGTGGCGCAGGGACGGGGTCCTGGCTGTCACCTGCGCGCAGGAAGGTGTCATCAGGGTGGAACAGACGTCAAACCAGAGCAAGCTCTAGCTGAGGAGACCCTACAGGTTGGGGCTCAGGCATGCCGAGGAAGGGAGCTTGGGACCAAGACAGGACCTGGACAGGAAAAAGGAGACCAGGTGGGATTCAGCACTGTGGGGAGTCCTGGTGCTGGAGGTATCTGCAACAGTGACCAACAGAGCATYGCTGCAACCAGCTGCTAGCTGCACACCATGTAACCACACACTGCCATCAGCTATCCTTCACCCACCTTAAAATAAAGCTGTTGGGTGAAGAGCTGGACTCTGTCCCTGGAATTTGTCCTCTTGGACCTGTGACTATGCTTGCCCAAGGGCAGGCAGTGCCAGGGGCATAGTGGGTCGGCTCTGCCCCTATCGCATTTGGGTCACAGGAGGGGAAAGTGCTACTTTGACACACTTTGCTTCCTGTTCTCACTTCTGCACTGCTTGTGCCCTGGTGCCTCAGTTGCTACTTCTGCTTGCCCTTGGACTCCTCCCCAGGACTGGGCTTGAGGCCAGCTTGGAGTCAGGAGAAKGGGATGAGGCAGCTCCCACTTCCATTGGGAGGTTTGAGGCCTCCCACTGATGGTGTCCTGGGATAGTGGGACTGAACAGACACAGCAGGCACCTTACTCTTCTTCCTGCCAAGACTTTATTTAATAAAGTCCTTTCTATTATRTAAGTTTCATGGGAAGCTCCCGGCAACAGCCCTGGACCCTGCCAGAAGCCTTCCCATTCCCTTGCAAGGTGCCAGTACGTCCCAGCTAAAGTCMCAGCCACTCCAGGATCCCCCAAAGAGGGGGAGCAGCTTCTGGCAGCACCGGTGTGGGTGGTGGACCCCCGTGAGTCCCCAGCCCCGCAGGACAGACTAACCACAGAGAAAGTGCATTCAGGAGGCAGCTCAAGGCATGGGCTGTGCTGCCCGTGGGACTGCAGCGCTRCTCCCCTGCCCCATCCCTACCCACGGCATTGCTCTCAGTGTTCCCAGCTGCCACGGGTGTGAGCCCCCACAGCCCCTGCCCTCCCGCCCATGTGGGCACAGGCTGTTCATTCCAGAGGCTCCTTGATCAGGYATTCCTTCAGGGAAGGCTGCTGCTGCAGGGGCAGCCCGGCTTCCCGCAGGTCCTGCAGCCGGGCCTCTGAGCGCCGCTTGTCCTTGCCCACCTTCCAGGCCAGGTGGACGTGGGCCTGCAGGAAGGGTCCCAGCAGCGGGTGGCTGCCCTGAGCCTCCAGCAGCTGCAGTGCCTGCTCACAGCAACCATGGGCCTCACTGAGCTGGTCCAGCTCCTGGTGGCAGACAGCCAGCCCGGCCAGAGTCAGCAGGAAGCGGCCGGAGCTGCAGACCCCCAGCCGGTCCTGCAGCCGGTAGGCGTTGGCCCAGGTGGCCAGGGCCTCGCGGTACATGCCAGTGCAGGTCAGGCGCTGCGCAGCCTGCAGGTCCGGCAGGAAGAAGAACTCGAGGAACTCAGGAGAGCGGCGGATCTCATCGATGGAGTGCAGATGGGACAGGAACTGCTCGAAGGCTCGGCTCCGCTTGGCAATGGTCTCAGCGGTGAAGTTCCGGCGCAGCCTCTTCCTGGGGAAGGCAATGCTGGCCATGTCGCAGCTGAAGCGGCAACGCAGGCGGCGGTTCAGCTGCTCAAAGTCCGAGTAGCGCCGGGCGATGGTGGCAGGAGCCTTGTCAAACTGGCCAGAGCGGATCAGGTAGATGGTGTAGAGCTGCAGGGGAGGCAGGTGTCAGGCAGTGCTGTGGGCACGCTGCTCCCGGCACCGGCACAGCCGGCTGTGCGGCCGCAAAGGGGCTGGGGRAGTTTGCCCACACAGAAGGCAGTGGACTGGGCTGCCACAGCCGCAGCACCCATCAGCAATAGTTACCTGAGGCTCATCTGAGCCACCAGCACCATCCGAGCAGCACGGGGAAAGAGAAAAAAATAAGCGGCAGCCCCGTGGGATCCCAGCCCCACGGMGAGCAGGACTCGTACCCACCCTGTGCCTGCCCAGCCACGCCGGGCTCACTCACCACGTACTTGGAAGAGCGCTCGCTGACCACGCTGGCACTGGTGACCTCGAAGAGCAGTCGCTGCGGTGCCAGGCTGCCCCGCGACCTCCGCCACAGCTCCTGCAGCTGCCGGGTCAGCAGGCTGCCGCCAGGGCGCTCCGCCGCAGAGACCCACTCTGTGCCGGGAGAGGGGTGTCAGGGCCCTCCGTGGGGACAGAGCTCTGACATCTGTCGGGCTGCCGGGCGCCACCATMGCATGAATGTCCCTGGAGTCACCCCAGGCCCCCCAGCTCACCGCCCCACCACCTGCCTCCGTCCTCCGTGCCTGCTGCCGCCCCCGGCGCCAGCTCCTCCAGCTCTTCGCTAGCTCCGTCCCCCTCCTCCTCCTCCTCCTCCTCCTCGTCCTCGTGGCTGGTGAAGCTCAGGGTGCCGCTGAGGCGCGTCGACAGCCCCTCGGTGTCATCCTCCAGCTCCGAGCTCTCCGGGCAGTCCTCGGCCTCGCCACCGCCGCCCGCCGGCTCGTCCCGGCCGCCCTCACCCGCCAGTGCGTGCCGCAGCCGGTGCAGGATGCGGGCGGCCATCGCTGCCGGGGGGTCCGGGCCGGCACGGCGACACGGCGGGGCCGGGGGCTGCCCACCGCGGCACGGCCCTGCCCGGGGACAGCCCGGCCCCGGGATACCGTCCCGGTGCTGCCCCCGCCCCGCTCCGTCCGCGCTGTCCCGGGCCGGGCCGGGCCGAGCCGGGTGGTGCCGAGCGATGGCCGCTCCGCCACGGCTCGTCCCGGGATCCTCCCTGCGCGGCTCCGCCTCCGCCGGGAACCCGGATCGGGGCGGTGGAGCCGGCACCGCCCGGCACGGCCGGGATCGGGATCGGCGCCTGCGGCACCGCCCGGCACCATCGGSATCGGCTCCCCCGGCACTGCCCATCACAGCCAGGATCGGGATCGGTCATTGCAGCACCGCCCGGGACTATCGGACCAGGGTCAGGGCTCAGCCTGGTGCTCCGCGCAGCCTCTGCTCTGGAGCCGACTCAGCCCTTCCCAGTCTTTGCTCCTCTGTCCCCTGTCCAGGATGTCCTGATCGGGCGGAGCCCCTGATATCTGCGCTGGGGCCACAGGAGCCCCACATTCTGGCGCTCGGCACTGTGGTGTCCCAGGATCTTGATAGCCCAAATACTCTGGCACACGTGTACCCCTGTACCCTGTCAGCCTGGTATTCCTGTATCATGGCACCCCAGACTCAGCCTCCCCATCCCACTGGGTGGTGGGATGTCCCCCGGGCCACCTTGGCATCCTGCTGCCATGGCCTCAGACGGCCTCGCCACGCGTCCCATGGCCAGGCTGCACCCCCGGCACTCGGCCGGCCTTTTTTAGTACCCGCCCGCTCACTCCTCACCACTTCCTTGGGAATGTCTATTAATATCGGGGAAGCGGCCCAGCTGCTGCCATCGCTCTGCCCYGCTTGCCCGCTGCACCCTGTTCCAGCACCCTGCACTCCAACTGGGCTCAGACGGGACCCCTGAGATTTCCTTGACAGGGTGGGATGCRCTGGGGGCTGGACTTGGGTTGTTCCCAGCTCCCGCGTGGGGATTGTGGGTTCTGGCAAAACCAGGAGCCAGGAAACCCCTGGGTGTCAGTGGCACTGGGACCTTATGGGACAAGGAGCCCCTCTGGAGCCCTGAGGCTCTGAGCACCACAGGGCATGAGCCACTTGGCCAGTGCATGCCCAGAACCACCAGCCCCAGCTGGCCCTGGCAACAGTGGTTGGCACAGGCTGTGGCTGTACCTTTGAGGAAGCACTGGGCATAATTCCCGCGCCTCAGAAGCACGAAAAGATGGAGCTGTTTCCGGACCCAGGTGCCAGCAGCACTGGGGACCCCAAACCATGGAGCTCATGCTCCAAATCTCTCCAGAGACTTCATGTTCCAGGTCCCACTGGAGATCCCTTCCTTGTCTGGAACAGGGGGCTGCAGCACTGTTCTACCTGGGCCCCTTGGAGCAGAAAATKGGGATGTGGGGACATGATACACCASGGAAAASCAGTTTGGTRCTGGGAGCTTGGTRCCCTKTGTTTTCAGGGRGCAGTGGGCGATGATCCATGKCCCTGGTGCAGGGGAGACCCTGGCCCCCTTACCCGGGTGATGCTGACATCTCCAGGGCTATTTTTAACCCACTCCTTGCTGAGTTGCCTTGGATGGGGGTGTYGGGGGTGGGCAGAGCCGCACTCCTGCCACAGCTTTAATGTCCCTCCTGAAGGGCTTGAATTTCCATCCCAGCCTCAGCCCCACGKTAATCCCAGGCCTTGGCCAATAAAGCTTTGGCTAAATTAGGTAAAGGCACCAGTTGCCAGTGAGAGGAGACGGGTGCTGTCAGGGAGCTGATAGGCTGCGGGGGCCAGGGGGCAGGAGCTAGAGGCACATCCCACACAGGAGACACTACAAATTGGGGTGCCAGGGGCAGCACGAAGCTTCTGGGAGTTCCTGCTGCAGGAGCTGGTGATTCTCCAGGGGTGGGAAGCACCATAAATTCCCAAGATGGTAAGAGTTCCTGTGTGMTGTGTGCCATGTGCTGTGTGCCAGGATGCGACCTGACTGGGCAGGAGGCACCAGAGGGATCTGGGCTGTGGTGGTGCCTCTGCAGAGGGCAGCAGGGAGATGGTCCCCAGTGCCGGGCTGGCCATGGCAGGGAGGGCAGGGAGGTGTTGGGGTGGTGCAGGGTCCTGGCAGGACAGATCCAGGAGTGASTGTGTGACTGCCGAAGGGGTGCAGGTGCCCAGGGACACGATCTCAGCTCTGTTCYGAGCTCAGGACTGCACAGAGGCGGCGGTGGCTGGGGTGGCTGAAAGCCGAGCGCTGGGTCATGCGACACAGTGTTGCTGCCGACTCCATGGTCAGCCTGCGCCTCCAGGAGAAACTCGATCAGGGCTGACAGGTGCCAYGGCTGTAGCCCCAATGATCCCTACAAGGGGAGCTGAGGAGATCCCTAAAATAGCTCTGCGTGCCTAGAATGCCAAGGCTGCATACAGGGACCATGACCCCTGCACAATGGAGCCCCCCTGACAGTGRGGGACTCGGGCAGGCAGCTCCCTGCAGCCCACCATGCTCATGGATGCCTGGAAAGCACTGGAACTGTGGGGATTATAGGGGTCTGTGGCTCATACCAGCACAGGATCATCCTGCAGCAGGGCAGGGCRGAGGCTCTTCCCACAGTCAGGCTCTGTAGGGCCATGCTGTGTGAGGGGTYTCTGGCCTGATGTGGGTGGTGCAGTGACCGCTCTCCCTTGCCTTGCAGACGGACCAGCAGGCAGAAGCCCGCGCCTTCCTCAGCGAGGAGATGATTGCGGGTGAGCGTGGGGAAGGCAGGGAGCGTGGCCAGATGTGGSCATGGTGCAGGGCCTGGCCCTGTCCCACTGTCTGGCCCTGACCTCTCCCTCCACAGAGTTCAAAGCCGCCTTCGACATGTTTGATGCTGATGGCGGTGGAGACATCAGCACCAAGGAGTTGGGGACGGTGATGAGGATGCTGGGCCAGAACCCCACCAAAGAGGAGTTGGATGCCATCATCGAGGAGGTGGATGAGGATGGTGAGCAGCCCTTGCTGGAGGGTGGCATGGGTGCGTACTGGACCCTGGGCAGGCAGCCTGACCCACGCTTGGCTTCCTCCCCACAGGCAGCGGCACCATCGACTTCGAGGAGTTCCTGGTCATGATGGTGCGCCAGATGAAAGAGGATGCCAAAGGAAAGTCTGAGGAGGAGTTGGCCAATTGCTTCCGCATCTTTGACCGGTGAGTGCGGGAGCAAAGTGGCCCTTCCTGCCTGTGGGGGCGAGAGAGATCCCATCCCTCCCTCCCCTTCCTGCAGAAATGCGGATGGGTTCATCGACATCGAGGAGCTGGGYGAGATCCTGAGAGCCACCGGGGAGCCTGTCACTGATGAGGACATAGAGGACATGATGAAGGACTCAGACAAGAACAACGACGGTCGCATTGACTTTGATGGTGAGTGATGGCCCCAGCCAAGTGCCCATGCTGTGCATCTTGTCACGACCATGGGCTGAGGCTGCTGCTCTCTTGCAGAGTTCCTGAAGATGATGGAGGGTGTGCAGTAAGGGACCAGACATTCCTCGGGCCGGCTGCTGCACCCAGCCCTGCTCCCCTGCTGTCCAGGGAGCAGCAGCTCCACAGCACCTGGCCCTCAGCGCTGGCTGGGACCCTGCTCTGTGCCAGGGTCCCRGTCTCATCTCACCACCGGCGGCTGAGCTTTTCCTCCCATCTGTCACCTGTGGCTGTGATTCAAGCCTCAATAAAAGAGGAGAAGCTTGAGCTGCTGGTGTGGGACTTCACTCGGGGTGCATGGGGAGTGGGCTGGGGCGGTGTGTCCCTGCTCTGCTCCCCAGGGATGGAACGTGGGCAGCCTCACGCTACAGGGCAGTGCTGCAGGGGCAGCACAGGGCTGTGGTTCCCACGGTTTCTTGGGCAGGTTGCCAGCRCTGAGCTCAGAGTTTCCATGAAGAGCAGCTCGTTCACACGCCAGAGGGCGAGGGAGCTTGGCCCCCGCTCCCAGGAGTCCAGGGCAGGGCTGTGGGACCGCAGGAGTTCTAGACAGCCACACTGCCCACCCCACACCTCCCACCCCAAGGACTTGGCTATAAGGTGGAAGGCCAGGAGCAGCCCCCTCCCTGYGGAGGGARAGGTGAYACTYMTCTCTGTGTCTYTCTCTGGACAGGCTGTGCCAGCCTGCTGGGCACCACAGCTCCCTGGGGACAGCTGGGGCGGAGAACAGCAGGGGGAATGAGGCGGGTTACAGTCCCCAGCCAGGGTGGGTGGGACCGTGGGACTCAGACACCCACACAGCTCAGAGCTGCTCACACACCCACAGCACAGCGCTGTGGCACACGGCAACCGAGACCCCTGGAGAGCCTGGCACCACCGTGGGCACCCTGACCCTGCCTTATTTTCACGGGGTGCAATGGCACCAGGCAGAAGGGATGCGTGTCACAGGAGGGGGGCAGTGGGGACGTGTGCCACAGCCCAGGCTGCCCTCTGCAAGGCCACRGCTGGACACCGGCAGCTGGTGCTGCAGCTCGGAGGGAGTGGAGACAGCCCTCGGCTGCGTGAGGAGCGACGCAGGAGGAGCACAGAGGCCTGYGAGCTCAGTATGGGTAAGGAGGGAATGGCTGCACTGGGCAGCAGCCACGGAGAACCTCTGCTCCCACACTGGGGCCAAGGAGGGGCTCCAGGGCCGCCCCAGCTCAGCACTCCTATCCCCCAGGGCTGCGGCGGGCGCTGCTGGTGGGGCTGCGGCAAGCACCAGTGAGCTCTCTGGAGCAGCAGGAGCTGGAACGGCTGTGGGTGCTCTTCCTGTCTGCCCTGGAGCTCTTCCTGCAGGACCTGTACAGAGCCCAGCACCTCTGCCAGCTCTTCTCCACCCAAGGGGATGGTGTCACCCCACTGCGYACCGGGCTGGGGGGCTGGGGGCTGCCCAGCCGGCGAGGAGGGGGTCCCACACAGCCCCCAACCACCCAGTGCTTGGAGGAGGAGATCGAGCAGGTGAGGGCCACGCTGGCAGAGATGGAGAGTGGAGCCAACATTCCSCCATGGACGGTGGAAGCCACGGAGACCACAAAGCCAGCAGGGATGGATGGCACCACAGCCAGAGGGGCTTGGGGAGGCCCCTGCACTGGGCACTGCTGTGGGGTGCTCTGAGCTGGGGGAGGCAGGAAATAGCAGAGGTGGCACCCCCAGCACAGAGCAAGGGACAGAGGCCCTCTGTACCCCCTCCCTTTGCATCCTGCAGAAGAAATGGGGCCAGTCCAGGTCCCCAAATATTGATAATGCCCCTGTGAGCCTACAGGGGTCAGTGTCACTTCCACCCTCCCTGCCCACACTCATAGGGGCCTCTGGGCACTCAGAGTGTGCCTGGCTGCCACAGAATCCCCTGCAGGAGTTATAAACGTGCATTTATTTATACAATAACCGTGGCTCGGACTGCAACATTAATTTAAAAACAGCCTATGATACAGAACGCGAAGGATGGCTGGGAGGGAGCGGGTGTGGTGAGGGGCGGTGGTGACGGTCAGGTCTCCTGGCTCTTTGTCTGCTTGTTGTACGTCTCCCGCACATACTTCTTGTAGGCTGAACAGAGAGGGGAAACATGGTACCAAGGGTTTACTAGGCAGCTGCCAGGGCAGCTGCGGGGCCAGAGTGGCATTGGGGCCGTGCTGCTGCCGAGCCCAGTGGGGAGGAAACAGGAGGGTTCTGCACCAGGCACTCACCGACTTGGTTCTTCCAGAGCTCRGCAGCGTGTGTGTTCAGGGGGCTCTCGATGTTTGGCTCTGGAAACAGCAGCTGGGTCAGCTGGTGGGGTAACTGGACACCCTTGAGCCCTGCTCTGGGTTGGAGATCCCCACCACCACCACCACCCCTTCCCCCAGCACTCCACAGCAGTTTGTCCATGAGACCCACCTGCCAGCAGGCTCTGTACGGAGAGCAGGATGGTGCGGACGTCATACAGCGCCGACCACTTTTCCTTGAGGATATCTAGGCAGATGTTGCCTTGGGTGTCGACATTGGGGTGGTAGCAGGGGGTCAGGAACCGCACGGTGGGTGCTGTGTAGGGGTACCCGCTGGGGAACTCCAGCGACAGCTTGTACCGCAGCTCCTCGTAGGGCTGGGGGTGGAAGCCGAGTGGAATAGGAGTCAAGGTGGGTCGTAGCCCCAGAGGCGGGGGAAACCTCGGGGCAAAAAAGGTACAGGGCCAGGGGAGGGCTGGGAGCACCCTCAGCTGAAGGGAGAAGGGTGGGGCAGGGTCAGGGCCTCCCTTCCCCCAGCCCGGGTCTCGCCTCTCACCGTCCCGGCGGCGCCGTCAATGGTTCCGATCCATTTGAAGAGATTGTCGGACTCGGGGAAGGCGGAAATGCCTTTGTCACCGGACATCTGCGGGGACAGCGCGTCACGGCGGCCCCGGATACCCCGAAACCCACTCCACCGCCCCAGTTCAGCCCCAGGAGTCCTTGGGACCCCCAACCGCCGTCTTGGTCACAGAATCCCCAAACCCCGACTCGGCACCGGAACCCCACTCACCATCAGCGCCATCAGTTCTTGCTGCAGCCTGCGGAGAAAGCGCACGTTACCGGCCAGCTCGGCGGGGCAGACCCCGCCCGCAGCCCCGGCCCCAGCGCTGCTCACCTCTTCCCCACCGCGCCGCGGGCCGCCGTGGCCCCGGTCTCGGCCGCTTTGCGGGCGGCTGCACTGGACACGGCGGCGGGGTCGGCGTTCTGTGAAGCCATAGCGGTTCCCGGGGCACAGACGGGCGCACCGACCTCCGGCCGCCGCTGCCGGCGGGTCTCGGGCTGGACGCGGCTCCCGCTCCCGGGGGGCACCGCACCAGGCTCCGCTCGCTCCCTCCCTCCCGCGKTCGCGCTGGGTCAGTACTAGGGTCCCTCTACGGCTCTCCCGGTGCCAAGCAGCGGTGTCTGGGGCTCTCCCGTGCAGCAGCGGTGGACCGGTCACGGACGTTCTCCGGTCCAGGAGCGGCTCAGTCCCAAGCCCGTCTCCGGTACAAGAGTGGCTCGGTCCCGGATGCTCTCCGGTGCAGGAGCGGCTCGGTCGCAGCCCGGTCCCGGATGCTCTCCGGTGCAGGAGCGGCCCGCTCACACCCGGTCCCGGACACTCCAGTACACTCGTCCCGCGCCGCCCCGCGCCCCGTTTGAATATTTCCGCGTGCGGCCCCTTCACCAATCAGCGCGCAGCCCCGTTCGAGCCGGCCAATCAGCGCCCGCCGAGGATGCGGCTCTCACGGTAACGGCCAGCGGCTGCTGACGCACARCGCTGCGATTGGCCACTACCCCGCGAGGGGCGGAGCCACGGGTACCGCAGGCCCTTAAAGGGCCAGACACCCCGTCCCGGTTCCCAGGAGGCGACAAGGTGGGGACAAAGCGGCTTTATTGGGGGCTTCACGGTTCGGGGGGACCCTCGGGGGGTGGCACATCTCCCCCGCGGCGAAGGGTCTCCATGTGCTTCTGCATCTTCTCAGTCATCCAGGCTGGTGGGATGAAGGGCTTTAGCTCTTCCAGCCGCAGATCAACAGAGTCCCTGGGCAGGAAGTGGGGTGAGATGGAGGGACTCCAGCACCCTCTACAGACCCCAAACCCACCATGTCCCCTGGCACCCATCAGTACCAAGTCTAGACCCACCAAACCCACCATGGAGCACCAAGCCCAAACTTACCATGGACCCCCAACCAACATGAAGTCCAAATCTTATCACCCAACACGGCCCCCTGGCACCAACCCCCAACCACAACTGAGCCCCCCAGCCATCACGGAGAGTCCCTCCAGAACAGGACAACAATGCAGCGGAGTGGAGGGACATGGTGGGGGCCCCCAGGGAAGCAGCCCCAGGCTGGGCAGCACCTTCAGAATGCTTTGGTCCTCACCTGTAATCCTCACTGGCGGCCAAATCCCGAATGTCCTCTTCAATGAGGAGGTAGGCCTATGGCACAAGGCGGGGGACACCTCAGGGCTCCTGCGAGGGGTGGCCATGGCAGTGCCACATCCCCTGGCCAGCGCTGTCCCTGCAGGAGCCAGCTGTGCCTCCTGACTCGCACCCCGGTCCCGTGGGCAGGGATGGACCTCGGCAGCGCTGTGTCCCCACGCCCTGCCTATCCTCCGGCCACCGCCGCCTGTCCCGCGGCTGCTCCGCCCGTGCTGGCCCTGCGGCGGGCCCTGCGCCCGGCCGTACTCACCATCTTGCCCCCAATGGCCCTCATGTGCTGCTGCTCTGTCAGCCAGTGCTTATCCTGCGGGTCGGCTGCGTACTGCAATAAAGCAGCAAGGACCGAGCTGAGCGYGGGTGACAGACCCTCCCCTAGAATCCCCCTCACTGGGATGCTGTGCCCCGCTCTGCTCTGCCCCCCGCTCCGCCTGCCCTGCTCCAGACTCAGCTCTGGCTCTGGCAAACCCACTGCCACCATTGGCTCGTGTTCCGTGTGCTAGCCAGACCTTGGGAACGTGCTCCAAGATAACAAAAAAGGGCACGGGGGAGGAAGCAAACGAGGGAGCACACGCTCCCAATTCCCATGAGAAAACACCCGGCTGCGGCACCTGACCTTAAAGAGGTGGGGATGCTTGATGTAGAGTCGCCCTCTTGTTCCTCCCATCCCGAGAGCTCTGCAAGAGGAACACGAGGGGTGTCAGGGCTGTGGGGAGGGCGGCTGCGGTGGCACAGGGACACCCCTCTCCTCCCCAAGCCCTTCCTACTGCTTTCGAGGCAAAGAAGCGAAGTGACGGGAGGAGTGTCACGGGCTCCTGCCTGGGGCCACCACCCTCCATCGACAGGGCCGTTCCTTACTTGTTTGCTCGAGATCCCAGCACAAAGGTTGTGGTTTCAGTCAGTCGGGATGGATCCCACTACAGAGCAATTGGAAAAGGGGCAACATTAGAAATGAAGTTGGTGCTGGCCATGCTCCACGAGCCTCAGCTCTCTGATGGGGAACCTTGGAGCTACCTCCAGCCTGGGAGGGAGGGAGCTGGCCACAGACCTCCAGCCTTCCGCAGTGGAGGGATGTTACATTCCGTCTGGGCTGATCTAAGCAGTTCCCCTGATGGGAAACACTTGGGGTATTCTCCTGGCTACTCCTGCTCTCCTCAGGTCTCCCCCAGCGGCACCACACCGCARGGCTACAGACTACAGTGCCTGGGGAGACCAGCAAAGGCCTCCAGGCACTTCGCTTCCTCTTCTTGCTCCACCCATACCCAGAGCCCGTCAGGACAGAGCACAGCCCGCACTGTCCTGCGCTCCTGCAGCTGCAGGGCTCTGCTGGTGGGAGCAMAGGGGAGGAGAGAGGGAGCCCAGCAGTGTCGGACAGCCAATACCTTTGGTCCATCCCTTTTCACAGGTTCAGAGACTTTGAGCTTCCACCTGAGGGGAAGAAAAACACTGTAAGAATGAATCCCAGTGGGACCACCTTAGCCACCAGCAGCGGCAGGGATGAGTCCAAGCCCTTCCAGATCCACCCTTGTTCACACCCTCCATTCTCCCATAACACCAAGTTCCAGACCCTCAGCTTTGCTCACATTCTCCTCTCCCAGCTGCCCAGATTCCACCAAGCCCTGTGTCTCACTGCTCACTCTGAATGGTCCATCTGGACGTTTTCACCCCTTTGGACCTGTTTAAAATCCGTTCTTTGAAGGTCTTTGCCTCCAGGGAGGAATACTTCAACCTAACCCTRCTCCTGCCTGCACCCATCACCTCTCTGCAGGCAAAAAGGAGTCTGTGGGGTTTCTGTGCTCCCCACAGGCAGCCTCATTCCCCCTGCCCTCCCAAAACTGGGGCTCTAGCTCAGGTTCCATACTCACGCTGCCATGCCTGARACTCCGCGGTCATTTGACAGGCTCTGTCCTGGAGGCCGCCCCTTTCTCTGCAGGGAAAAAACCCTTCTGTGACTCAGCTGTGCTGCCTGAGGGAACCCTCTCAGCAACCCTCCCTCTCCCAGGCAAGCTGCTCCTTTTGTCACAGGCAGAATCACTGCCTGGCGCCAGAGCGAGCACCTCCAGTGCCTCACAAAAGCTGCCTGTGCACCTGTGCACACTCATACTTGGAAATGGCCAGGAGTGAGGACCAAACTTCYCAAAACATAAAATCTCTCTCTCTCCTACCTTTTTTGGAACAGGGCTTCCTCGGCGGCTCAGCTCATCATCCATCTGTCGGGCACGCTGGAAGAGGGAGGGCAGWGGGATGAGCAGGGCTCTTCTCCCTACCTGGCCAGGTGAATGCTGACACCCCCACCTCAGTGAGCAGCACTGAACTGCAGCAAGCAGCACCCACACCTGGGATTGTCATTGCCCTGAATTCCCTTCAAGCCCAACATCCCCCACTCTGCACTACTGCACTGGCGGCCAAGAAGAGTCAGAGAACAAAGTGATTCCAGCTCTACTCCTGCTAGGTCTCACAAGCCATTTAAACCTCTGTGTACAATTACAGTGTTTACCTTTGGCACTGTCTGCTCGTGGGGCAACCTGGGAACCACCTTTTTGCCATCAGAGAACAAYAGTTTGGCCTGCAGGAAGACAAAGAAGGTTCCATGGATTCTGGGCCCAGAGAGGGTTCCACCAGCAACCCCCACCTCCACRTATCTGCTTAAAAGCCCTGCACGAACCCTGCTTTTGGAGTACCACCAGGCCATGCTTCAACAGCCCGATGCAAAAGCACAATCTGAGCATGATAAACTCTGGAAAACCAGCAGAAAAGCAAGATGTGAAAGSAAAATGTCCAGCCCTACCCCGCCAGGACCCCCTGATGGATGCTGGGGGCCATATTCTGTGGAAGCTCTATAGAACAGTTGTGTGCCATATTCCTATAGCAGCAGGGAGAAGTAGCAGCATGAGCTGCCCAGCCATGACGGCTCCCCTCTTCCTAGTGAGAATCAATCCCAACACAGCAGTCACACAAGGGCTGCAGATGTCCCCTCATGGTGACAGCAAAGCTGTTAAGAGTGACACATTCTAGCCAGGCTGCTTTGCTGGGACATGCACACAAGAAACTCCTGGCCTGTGCCCACCTGCTCCAGGCAGCTCCGACAGGTCTCCTGGATGAGCTGCTCCGGGTCTACCTCATCCCCAACATTATCACGCACATTGATGGCAGCTGTCTGGAAAAACTGGAGAGGAGAAGGCAGGAGAGGGTGACAGCCTGCCCAGCCGAGCAGTGCCAGCCCAGCTCCCGCAGAGAGGCACGATGGCCTCGGTGGCAGCCGAGCTGTCCCCAGTGCTCACCTTCATGTACTTGTTGAAGACGCCCCGGATCTCCTCGTTGATGCTGGGCTGCAGCACAGCGCGCAGCAGGTCCATGGACACGCTCGGGTCCGTGAAGCTGCGGGTGGAAGGRTCATGCACCGGCCCGGCCCGGTACAACCCGACCCTCCCTCCGCCCGGTGCCCAGCCCAGTGCCGCTGTCCCACCTGCCCCTCCATCCACCACCTGGCCTGGCCCATCCCGGTCCCGCCGTACCTGGTGGTCATCTGGGAGCGCCGCCCGCGCCGCTGCACCTGCCGGTGCTTGATCATGATGTTCCAGGGGCTCTGCGGGACACACGCGTCAGCCACGGCCCCGCCACCGCCCCCCGGCCCGRCCCGGCCCGGCCCGGCCCCCGCCTCACCGTGCTGACCAGCTGCTCCTCCGCATCGCCCGGGCCCTCCTCGCCCGGCGGCCCCGGCTGCTGCTCGGCATCGCGGGCAGCGCCCATGGCCCCGCTCCCGGCCCCGCTCCCGGCCCCGCTCCCGGCCCCGCTCCCGGCCCCGCTGCGAGCGACCGGATACGCGGGGATCCCGCGCCTGCATCATCGGGACCCGACGGATGTGACGCGTTCGGGGCAATGGGGCGATGGGGTAACGGGGCAACTGGGCGATGGGGTAACGGGGCAACGGGGTGATGGGGCGATGGGGGGACGGGGCTGGTCCGAGCCCGGTCGGGGTGACCGCCGCTGTGTGCGCGGTGTCCCTGCCTCACTCGGTGCCCGCCCTGAAGGTGCCGCCGGAGCGCGGATCGCTGTCCCCGCCGGGTCTCCTCGGAGGCCGTGACCGGGCATCCTAAATTCCTGCAGCCTTAAGATGACCCTGTCCCACCCACAGCAGGACTGTCGCGGGTGGAGCTGGATACACACGGCCTCTCCCCTGAGACCCGAGTACCTGCAGCTGCACGAGTGTGAATGCCARTCTTTCCGTGAACTGGGTGTTCCTCGTGTAATATTCTATCATTCATCTTTCTGGAATCTCTGACCAAACACCCCAAACCAGCATTTCCTCATCTTGTCTGATGTGTGGAGAATAGTCAAAACAACTTTTCTGTCATTTCCTTATTAATCTCGCCCCATGTTGTGGTCAAAGAGAATTTTTTCTRTTGAATCAGCTGGATAACAATTTGCATTGATAAACCATTTGCTATTTTGCTGGTAACATTCTTCCTTGTTCCGAGAGGATTCARTGACATAAACCAAGCAAGGGGGATTTCCCAGAGTGCAGGATGGTACTTGCTGTACGGAGCTGGGGTGTGCTCCAGAGGCCATCCCCAAGCATTGTCCCTGTCCTTTGTGCCAGTGGGGCAGCCCTGAGCTGTGCTGTAGGGGTAGGTGGGATTTCTTTCCACCAGCTTTGCCAGGTGCTCCTCTTGTTTCATTTGTATTCACAAAATGAATGGATGTGGCACTTGCAGCCATGATTTAATTGACAAAGCGGTGAATGGTCAAAGGTTGGATTCAAAGATCTTAGAGGTCTTTTCCAAATAAATCATTCTGTGGTTCTGTAATCCCACTAGCAATGCTGTGGGGGCTGAGGTGGTGCCGCCAGAGGATGTTGTGCTGGTGTCTCTCAGTGTCTGTCACTGCAGCCTGTGGCTGTGATCCCTCAGTGTGACTGTCCTGCTGTAGGTGTTGACTCAGCAGTGGCCACACTGGGCTCCCAYGGAAATCTGGAGTGGCTGTGGGAGCAGAGGCTGCTGACTCATGGGCTCACACGCTGGAAGAAGCTCCTGTCCTTATCCCCTTCCTGCTGTTTTGGTCGGGGCTGCACCATCCCAGGGTAAACTTTGGGCTGTTACATGAACCCACTGGCGGATGTGGGGCCAACCAAGTCACCATGAACATCGACGTAATTTCATTATCAGCAGCATTGGGCTGATTGTGTGCTTATTTTGGTTGCTCAAAATTGTCAGCAACAAAAATTGGACATTGCCCAGAGGAGAGGAAGAATAACTGTGGCTGTAGGAACTCCCAGGGAAAGGTGAGGAGAATTTAACAGACTCACTGTTAATCTGTAAGACCAGCTTGTGCTCTGTACCCACCTTGATGGACAAGTTGTCCCTTGTGTTTATTTGAATCAAGTAAGGCTGGGATCAGATCTTTGGAAAAACTTTCCRATTAACAAGACTTAAATCCTGGAGCAAATTCTCAGTGAAGGAGATGTCAGTTTTACAGGGAGAGGGATATCTTTTTAAGAGCGTGTCAGAACAACATCTGCCAGGGATCACCTAAGTGTAACCAGTGTGATGCCTTGTTTGGGTCTCCTCCAGGCCCTGGTTTTTAATGGTAATTTTTCCATTACTGTGTGGTAGGTGCATGTTTGCCAGACATGAACAGCTGGTTCACAGCTGAGGTTACCCAAGTTCCTATTTGATTTTCAGGGAGACTTTGAACAAGTCCCTCCGACCCTTGATATCCTCAGGCGTTTGTTTCACCAGAGCAGTTCACTTGTCAGACGTTCTCCTCCATTAGTTTCCTAAATGTTACCCAGGATTATAGTCTGCTAAAACAGAAACATGCCAAAATTATGGTGGTGTTCCCAAGAGGAGGAACCACCAGGCAAGCACGGGGATGGTAGCAACACAGAGATCTCTGCCGTGGCACTCCTGAGGTTGGAAGGAGCCCTGCGATCCCTCAGGTTGTTCCAGATGGTTTGCCAGCTACGTGGAAGGGAGTTGGCACTGCTGACACCAGCTGGCCAGCACTGCCTGCCCTGGGCTGGCCGGCTTGGTGGCGATTAGCAGCCACAGAAACGYGCCATCAACACCGGGCCATCGGGTTCTGCCGGGCAGCTGCGAGGTGTGGAGTCCTGGATCTCYGCTGGATATGGGTGGTTCATGGAGGAATTGTGTCCACCTTGAGTCATGGCAGGAGGAGAAGGATAAACCTGTACTTTAAGCATTTTTCTTGCCATGAGGCCTCTTCCCACATAGATTTGTGGAGATCTGTGCAGAGTTTTGCTCCTTTCCTTTGCACTGTCCCTGCATCATCTTGGCATGATGTTGATTCAAAACTCTTTGAGCATGACTTTGCTTTTCCTGTGCTCCTGTCAGGTGCCAGCTTAGAGTTGTAGAAATAATGTTGAGCTCAAACCAATTAATTTTTCTTACCCCACACCTGCAGATTTAAACTTTGAGCTTATTCATTTGTGTGCCTAAACCTGGCAAGTGACAGTAGAAACACCAAAAAAKCTCTGCTTGGGAATGGGATGGTTCAGAGACAGGTGCTCAAATGAGCCCTTGAATCTTTAACTTACAAAAATCTGCAAACAGTCTCCTGATGCTGCTGCCAGGTGATCTTGTCCTGTTCCATCGTGGATGGCAGGGCCRGGACAGGCTCCTGCCTGCAGCAGAGCCCAGCACTAGGGCAGAGCTTGGCACTGGGGCCACTGCAGTGGATAAAGGTCATTGTGGGGATTCCTATTGAAAGTAACAGTGAAGAATCTTTCTCTGTGCAGTCCAAGTTTCCCCTTCCCTCCTGCAGTCCTTCTGCTGATCCTCCTCGGAGTGCAGCCAACTCTGGATCCGTCTCCTGCCTTGGCTGTGGGTGGAGCTGGAGTGGCTCTTCAGGACACAGAATTAGAGCCAAATGTGGGAGGTTCCTGAAGTCACCTGTGGGCTGCCTCCTCCMTTTCCTGGACCCGGGCTGCCTGCGAGGCACTTTAAATTGCTGGTTGGCACAGCTCTGGACACAGACTCCGTCAGCATGGCACGAAGCGTCCTCCTGCTGGGGCTCCTCGCCCTGTGGGCACAGCTGCAGGCAGCACCCATTGCAGGCAAGTATGGGCGGGTGGGAAGAATGTGTAAGAATATTTTTCTGTATTTTCATAGAATCACAGGTGCTTTGTGGGTGCTGGCAGGTGCCAGGTTTCTGCCTTGTGAGGGCCAAGGAAGCTGTGCTGGGAGCAGGGTGGGATGAGCCTGGGTGATGTGGGGCTCACCTCARTGTCACAGTGGGCTGTGGCACAGTGCCATCTCTCCCTGACTCCCTGGTGCAGCTGGAGCCACGGGTGGCTGCTGGCCCTGGGGCACAGGCACCCAGGAGGTGCCCTTAGGCACCAGTCCCACCAGAACATTGCCATGAATTGGGAGGCACCAGCGTGGCCTTGGGCTGAGTGGCCCCAGCCTTGAGGGCAGCAGAGGACAGGCAGAGCCCTAAAAACCCACTGGGAAAAGCTGCAGGGGAGAAGACAGCTCAGCACCGTGGAGAACAGGGCTGCTGGGTGGGAGGGCAGCACGCTGGGGCTGATGCTGCTGCTTTCTGCTCTCCTACAGAGTTCCATGGAGTAGCTCCAGATGGGTGGCCACCACCAGGGCAGCCAGGAAGTGTCCTGCACCYTGAGCCTGGAAAAGAGCCCATCATGGTGCCTGGCAACAATGATGGTGATGGTGACAATGACAACAACAGCTCCAATAGCAATGAAAATGGTGACTACAATAGCAGTGAAAATCATGACTCCAGCAGCAATGAAACTGGTGATGATGGCAGCAATGCYAATGACTGTGATGGTGATGATGGTAATAAAAATCAGCTTTGTGATGGCAGTGACCACAATCATGGTGACAATGACATTGATGATGATCATAGTGATGATGATGGTGTTGATCATGTCAACGGTGACAATTCCAATAGCAATGAAGATGGTGATGATGGTGTTGATGGTGACAACTACGGTAGCAATGAAGATGGTGGTGATGGTGTTGGTGATGAAGATTTCAGCAGCAGTGAAGATGGTGATGATGATGTCTATGGGGACAATTCTGGTAGCAATGAAGATGGTGATGATGGTGTTSGTGATSAAGATTTCAGTAGCAGTGAAGATGGTGATGATGGTGTCTATGGGGACAATTCCAATAGCAATGAAAAYGGTGACTCCAATKACTWTGAAAATGATCACTCCAATAGCAATGAAAATCGTGCCGATTATGGGGGGTGGAGATTTTAGATTGTAAGGTTATAACTGCCCAGAATTTTCAGGGATTTTTGGGTCCCTCTTCTGTGGCACCCAGTTCAGGCTACCAGATTTCGTGATTGATCTTTGTCAATAAATGTATCTGGTGGATGTGAGAGCCTAGTGTCAAAAATTTMTTTTAACAGYTTGGCAACCCAARWGGGGTAYTCGGTCACTTGCCTGTTTTCTTCTRAACTCCAGATATCCAAATTTGCAGCAGTGGCTGGTTTCACCCAGGAGCTCTGGAGTAAGGAAGGACTGAGTAGTGTCAAATCTCTAAAGGAGGTTCAAGTCCTGCCTTCTACGAGTTTGAGTTTTGTGGAATTTAGAAAAGGTGAGAAATGTACCTGGTATAAAGAAGGGGATGCCCTTAACTGAGGTCCTGCAGATCTGGGGGACAATAGTTGTCACTACTAAATGATCTCAAAAACTCATAGTGATATTATGCCAGGAGTAGTGACCATATATTATTGGATGTTCTGGGGCAAAATCTTCAGAGTTGTGGCCCACACAGGGGGCTTTTGAGGAGACTCTTTTGATTTGCCTTCAGCATRGATTACAGGACTGATACACAGGGCAGATGGACTATTGGTATGTATGGGATAACTGAGCTTGGGAAAATCAGCATCTCAGGAGTGGGGTTGGTACCTTTCATCCTGAGGTAATTTCTAGCTCGGACCCTGCTCTGCCCTGTGTGACCACTGAAAAGCTAAAGGTGGCCAGGGACTGTATAAAAGATGAAAAGGRCAAAGGAATTTTTTGTAAAATATTAGGCACCTGCCAAGAAACTGCCTGTTAGGATAGGAAAAACTACAGTAGAGAGAGACAAGATCTGAGAGAGAAACAGAAGGCAGGAAAGTGGCTGTGTGGTTATTGTCTTTGAAACTTGAGAAGGAAGAAAAGCTACAGGAAGAAAAGGAATAAAAATAAAARTCAGAAGAAAAGACTGAGATTAYGTTTATGTGGACTCCCAGTCCCCCTGACAGTGTAAAGATTAGAAAACTGTTAACCCCTGAAGAATAAGATTGGAAACATTTGGGGTAGCCCTGACCATAGTTAACCTTGGAGAAGATGATTCTTTGTTTCCTTCAAATCCCTCTGAATATGAAACTGGACTCATAACAGAAACAGAAGAAACCAGAGGACCTTGGGAAGGAGTGGGAAATTATACACCAAAGCAACCCAAATTGATTTGATTTCGATGACTGATTTGCAAGAGCACTATGGCTGTAAGCCAGGCCAGACTGAAATCTGGAAAGTGGAATCCTATTAATGCAGACGTGATAATGATCCAGACATTCTGATTTCAATTGGACCTTGTCAAGAATTAATGAAATGTTTAACAGACACRGGAGCATGAGATTCAATATTAACACAACAGAATGTTGTTGGGTGTTCCACCTAGTCAGCAAAGAGTTAAAGTTACCGGAGCAAACAGAGCAAGTGCCAAATGCCAAACCACCCAGGTTAATTCATGGCTCCTGGGTGAGAAGCACACCTTGGCATGAAGTGCATGTCARCCACTTGCTTTGCAGTTAGAGACCACAATGAAAACATTTGGGTTTTGATGTTCTGAAGGGCTGGCYCTGGTGTCTGCCATTCAGCAGGGTATGGTCCTTTGGCTCAAATGCCAGCTCTAAACCTGACAGAAATGCAGTGTATGTGTGCTCTGTGCAGCACCTGCACTCCCTGACTCAACAATTGCTAATGTACCGACTTCTGCTGCAGCACAAAATGGGATTTCTGCAGCCAGCCACACACCCATGGATGGCAGCCCTGGATATGAAAGATGTGTCCTCCATGTCCCTCTTATTAGAGGAGGATAAACAGAAATTTGCATTTCCTCGGTAAGGGACAATATACTTTTAACAAACTCCCACCGGGGTGTAAACATTCACTGAATGTTTATAGTAATTCCCCTGGCAAGAAACCAAATTAAGGGGGAAAAACCAAGAATGTGAGGGAAGACTGTGACTAGGAAAAAGCCAGAGGTTGTAGCAAAGCTGGAGACTGGTGGGAAGCTGGAGAGTGGTGGGAAACGAGCATCTGGAGAGGAATCTGTGCTGGGGGAGAAGCCAGACATGAGGACAGGGATGGTGGAATGCTGTCACCTGGGGAGAAGCCAGAGATTGGGAGCAAGCCAGAAAAGCCTGAGGCGGGAAAGAATCCTGGATCTGACCATGGTGACAGTGAGGCAGATGATGGCAATGACGACAATGACAGTGACTGTGATGGTGATGACAATGGTGATGACAACTATGATGATCATGACTGTTGAAAAATTTCTGTAATTTCAAGATAGCTAAGTGCTTTTATGACATCAGCAGCTGGACTTGTGAGATGCAAGTTGAACTTTATCTGAACCRTATTGGGTGTGTTGTGTAGGTCAAAGAGTGTGGTGAAACCCAKGGCTGACAATCTGAATGTTAATAATAGAATAGACAAAGCTGTARCTTAAATGTTAATTAAAAATTAATGGCTGGGGTGGGCAGCCCATAGATCTTGATGTGTGAACTGTAACAATCATATTGTGACATGGACTACAGAACTGAGTGAAACCCCCACCAAAACTGACCTCRGAGGGTGTGAAAATGACCACATTGCAACCACTTGGCAATGAAACAATGAAGCAAGGAAGAGTGAGCAGACCCCAGAGCCGAGCAGTACTCTTGGTCTGTCCCCCAGGACAGCTTCAGCCAGGCACCCACCCAGGACCCACAGAGCACCTCTGGACCAGGGGAAACCTCCCTGTAGGGTCTGTGCCACCCGCCCCATGAGGCTCCCCAGGGTGGGTTGCTCCACCTTGCCCAAGGCCCCCAGCATCCTCCAAAAGGARCTGCCATGGCAGAGCTTGGCCAGCAGCCATAAGGACAGGGACCCCATCCCTCCCACAGGGACTGAAGGTCCCTCAGAAGCTGKCAGGAGCTCACCAGGAGACAGACACAGCAGGAGTCAGACACTGTTCATCACAGACTGAGTTTACTGGGTGGTAGGGGGCATGGAGACCCCCATGGTAAGCACAGAGCTGAAGGTGAGGGGGTAGAGGTGGGATTGGGGGTCTGGGTGATTATCCAGCAGCTGATGGAGCGCTCCATGGCTGGCTGTCCATCTGTCCAGCTGTCATCTGGCTGTCCAGTGTGGGTTGGCTGCACTCACTGGGTCCTTGGTCCGGGTCCAGGTGGGGGCTAGGTGAATTCTGGGGCAAGGCAGGAATCCACGCTCAGGATTTGCAATCCATGCAATCCATGAGCAATCCATGCTCTGCAGCATGTCTGGGCACAGCTGTTGGCCCCACAGAGGGGCCCTGGGGGTGAGGGCTCTGGATATCCCAGAAAGCTCTCCCAGGGTCACCTTTGCAGCATGCAAAGACATGGGAGGGATGGCGCTGGCAGAATGCTGCACCCCCAGCCATGGTCACAGTGGTCTCTGTGCCCATGGCTGCAGATCCTCCTGCATCCACTGGCTTCTGCATGCACCTGTGCCCACCTGTGCCCACCTGTGCCCACCCTCACTCACCTGGGGAGACCAGCCGGGCCCAGAGGCAGCAGAGCCCCAGGAGCAGGAGCAGCGACAGCAGCCGCATGGCATGGATGGGCAGCGTGGGGGCTGCTCTCCAGGCACAGGCAGGGGTTTAAATCCTCCTGGGCCAGAAGGTTGGTCCCCATGACCTGGCCCATGCCCCAGCACCTGACACGCTCCATCTGAGCGTGAACCCTCCTGTCCCCTCCCTCCTGCGGGCAGTGGCTGCTGGACAAGCCTTGGAGCAGGCTGGAAGGTGCTGCTGCTTGGTGCTGGGCTCCAGAGAGAGCTGTGCTGTGCCACAAGACAAGAGCAGCCCCACTGCAGGAGACAGGTACGGGGCAGGCAGCAGCGAGGGGGACCCTGCTTGGGGCTGGCCTGGTGAAACAGGGGAGAAGGCTCCCCGGACTGGGCKCTGTGGAGCAGCCCGTGGTGCCCTGGCAGCTCTCCGGGCATTGTTCTGCCTCTGGGAACACCGGCTGGTTCCTGAGGGACGTCCTGTGACTAGACACGGTCCACAGCCCCACGCTCAGCCCTGCACCTCTCGGCCAGCTGCTGCCCCGCTGGGCCAACACCTGGAGACCGGGAAAGGTCCGGGGACACGGGATCCTTGTGCTGGGGACAGGGCTGGGGCTCTGTGTGAGCGCCAGGACTGCAGGGCTGGAGCAACAGGTCCCGTGTCCTTGCCAGAGGCAGTGGGAGCTCAGATTGCCGTCACACGGTGCTCAAGCTGCCTCTCGCCTCCGGCTCTCTTGCATGGGATTGGCCGCACCGGACACTGCAAATGTTCCAAGGWCGGCACCGGAGCTGCCGGGGCTTTCCCTGACAGTCCCTTCCGGGAGCGCCCATCCTTGGGAGGGACAGGAGGGCTCCGGGCACTCGGCCGGGCAGTCTGCACCTGAGTGTGCACTCGTGGGAGCCGGGCGTGGACAGTGCGTGTGTGTGTGCAGCCCGTGTGCCCCTCGGCACCTCCCTGCCGTGTGCCCCGGGCTGGCCGCGAACATCATCACCCGTGTCTGTGTCCCTCGCTGTGCCCGCCCTGGGAGGTGCCGCATTCCTGGGTGTTCCCCGCTCACTGCTTTCCCATACAGGAGGTCTGGCTGGTGGCTCTGCCCTCACGGCTGCGCCCATCGCTCGCCCTGCGAGTCCCTGGTGTCAGGACAGGACAGGGGATACGRCACAAGTCCTCCTCGGGGAGTGGTTTTCTGTCATGTGCAACTCCAACATCTACCTGGGAACAGCCCCTCTACTCCCCCCCATCCCTGGGACATCCATCGTGGTGTCGTCCCAGCCTGGCCATGGTGTTACTGGGCGTACGGACAGCCGGGGCTTCTCTGGAAGAYACCATCAGTCAGACCAGTGACCAGCTGGCCGCTGCGATTCCCTGGGTAGATAGCGGGCAAAATTCAGCCCCAGTGGATTTTGGTCACCAAGGGTGGCCGCTAAGTCCCTGCTCAAGGGAATGTCCTGCTGCCCACCCTGACTCCGCATCACCGACCGCCTCTGGCACGTCCCTCCCGGCTTGGGGAGGACACGCCACGTCACCGTGTCCCGTGCCGGGGACGCTGCCAGGACCTCATCCCTCATCCTGGGGCTTCGGAGGAGAAGCAGAAAAAGCTGCGGCAGGGCGTGGGCGAGGCTCGGTACCGCCCTCTAAACCCCATCCCGACTCCGACTGTCATGGCCCATCCCCACGGAGCTTTCCTCGCCCTCCGCTTCCCCCTTGGAACAGTAATTACGGCAGTAATTAGGAAGACAATTATTCTTGCTGAATGGGAACATCTTAATCTGTTTCTCCCTGCTTTTGGCAGGTTTCACCCCACCCCACGGGTACCGGCGGGTGCCGCCCTGCTCAGCGCCCGGAGCCCTGCGCTGCCGTGGGTCCGGACTCCCACCTGGAAACCGAGAGGGTCGCCAGCTCTGTCCCATCCCCAGGGGTGGCCCAGGGACCGTGCAGCCACTGCCCTGAGCAGGGCACTGCTGGAGGGCACAGGGCACGGCCCCAAACCGAGAGAGGATGATGAAGAAGGCGGCAAAGGGCCAAAGATGTCTACAGGATGGGAATGGATGGGAGCATCACTGTCCAGTGGGACCTGCCTTCCACAGCCACAGTGGTGGGCAGCGAGGTGGTACCCACAGGCTCAGCCCTGTGCATGGGCCCATCCTGCTTGGGATTGAGGCAGTGTGGGAGAAAGTGGTGAAGGGACACAGCTCTGGCACAGCCTTTCCCCAGGACTTGCACCRCAGGGAGTGCAGGGAGAGTGGTGCTGGAGTGTTCTGCACCCCAGCCCTTCCCTGGCTGACAGCAGTGCCAGAGCTTGTGGCTTCCCGTGCCCTGGCATGGCACTGCCATGATCCCTGGCAATAGAGAGGCCAGTGCCAACCTCCCCATGTCTGTCCCCAAAACAGGCTCGTCTCCAGGAGGCTGTGGCAGTCACCGGTGGTGTCCCCAGCCCAGCCTGGGCATGCCGTTGCCACCCAGCTGGGCTCCCCAAGGGCTGTGCAGGAACAGCTGTCCCGTCCTACCGGTCCCCCCAGCTCGAGGGCTGTGGCCAGGATGCCACCAGAGAGACCAGGCCCTGCCTGGGTGTGGCTTGTTACCTGCATGGCAGGAATTAGCTGGGTTTAGGCACCAGCCCTGCTCCCTCCGCCCCGCCCACGCACCTTAAATCCCAGCCCACCACACCCAGAGCCAGACCTGGCCATCCAGGGCACCATGGAGCTGCCRCCTGGCTGCCTTCTCCTCCTTGCTGCCCTGCTTCCCCTTGCCAAGAGATCCAGCCCGGCCCCACACGCARCTGGACGAGAGGAGCTGGGGATAGGTGAGTGTGGCCAGCTCGTGTCCTGGGCATGGGGACGCTCCGGGTGCTGCTGCTGCCCAGCAGTGATGCCAGGTGCTCACTCGGGTGAGGGGCTGTGGGTGTGTGGAGCCTGACCCCGGGCACTGGGGGCTGCTGAGGGCCCTGCTCTGTGCCTCTCACCAGTGTCCCGGCCCCTGTGTCCCACAGCAAAGCCYGGGTACTGCTACCACATCTCAGAGGTGGAGAACCCGCTGGACAAGGACTGCAGCTCCTGCCACAGGGGCGCCTCCTGCTCCCACTGCACCAGCGATGCTGACTGCCACGGATTCACCAAGTGCTGTCCCAGCAARTGTGGCTACACGTGCCAGGAGCCAGTGTGGGGTGAGAGCTCAGTGCTGTGGTGATGGGGCTCTGGAGTGGCAGCCGGGCACGCGCAGGGGTGGGTGACAGGAGGGGTGTCGGTTCACGTGGGGTAGCAAACTGGGAAGGGAGGACCCTGGGGTTCTCCTGAGCTCTTGCTGGCTCTTGCAGACCCCAGGGGTCACCACACTGCTGTGGGGATGCTGCTAGGTGTGGGGCTGCGGGCAGGTGGGTGCACAGCTGTGTGCTGGCACAAAGGGTTTGGTGGTAAGAAGGACCCAGAACTGTGCAGAGCTCTCTGTGGGTCTTAGAGCACTGAGCGTGGCGGTGTCCCCACCCTGCCCTGACTCATCCTGTCCCCTTTGGATCAYGCAGATTTCTGCTACCTGCCCTCAGTCTGTGGGAACTGCAAGGCRCTCTTCCGCCGCTTCTTCTTCAACGCCTCCAGCCAGCAGTGTGAGGAGTTCATCTACGGCGGCTGCGGCGGCAACAGGAACAACTTTGAGACCAAGGGCGAGTGCTTCCAGGCCTGTTCCCATGTCAGTAACTAGCCATGTGCCGTGGGCCATGTGCCACCGATGGCAGCTGCTCCCATGCCTCCCCTGTCCCCATCTCTCAGTGCCCGGTGCCCGTTAGTGCTGGTCCAGGACGTGCAGTGGCCTCTGCACAGCCCCTGCCTGGGGGAAGCTGCTGCTGGTGGCCACATCCCTGACCCCACAGGGAGCCATTCCCCGCAGGGCTGGTGGCAATGAGGGCTGTGGGCCAGGGTGGCCGTGTATCTTGCCTGGCATGCTCACTGGCCTAAGGACAGGGACGTGTGCCCAAGCCAGCATGGATAGCCCCTCCTACGCACGGTGCCTGACCCGAGGAGCCTGTCCCTCACCTTGGACTGTGACAATACAAGGACGGGTCCTTGGATGAGCACGTCTGGGTCTCATCCTTCCTGCCCGTGCTGGCAGGAGCAGACAGCGCCCGACCCTCTGGGCACCCCTCCCTGATGGGGACTGGGGGGTGGGTGCCTCCAGCAGCATGGCATGGCAGGGCTCCCCCAGCCGCCCCGCTGCAGCTCTCGGTGCCACAGATGGGCTCCCAGCCCAATCCTGCCTTCAAGCTGCCGACATGACCTGGCTGGGAGCTGAAGCCGCTGAAYGAAGGAGGAACAGCTCCTGCCTCAATGGATGCCTGGGGTGGCGCCTGTCCCCAACCCGCCCTGGGTCTGTGTCACTGCTTCACTGACCCGTGGCACCAGCTCCGGCTGGAYCTCCTGCCCTGGGGGCCTCAGGTGATTTCAAGGCCACTCCAGGACCACACGGGGCAGCTGGGGGTGGCGAAGCATGCACTTTATTGCTGGAAGTGGTGGGGAGGAGACAGGCCAGCTGGGGCCCATGACTGTCCCATGTCCCCTAATGAAGGCATTTTGCTGCAGAGAAGCTGCTCTCCCATCACGCAGCATCTGAAAAGGAGAATGTGCTTTTAGGGAGCAACGAGACTGCAGCAGTGAGGGACCAGTGGCCACGGTTGCAGCCATGCTGGCCAGCTCCCTGAGAGCTTCATCCTGATCCACATCACTTCAGAACCCCCCACCCTGCAAATGCATCTGCTGGGAGCAGAGCAATGGGGCGGCARTGGGAACTGGCTTCACATGGGAGCATGCTGAGGGCTGTGCCCTTCATACAGGTCAGCTGGCACCCCGCATGACCTGGTGTTAGCCCCGGTTGGCCCCATCGTGGTGGCCATAGGCCTCTTACCACCAGACACTCGTGTGCAGACATGGCCACAGCCATTGCTGCAGCACCTGTAGCCCCAGGGACACTCCTCATCAAGGCTGCACAGATCCAGGCAGCTCCCACCACCCCCGGGCACGGGGCACTCTCCATCTCTGCCTGCAAGGGAGAGCACCCTGCCAAGAGCCACCCAGCAGGGATACCCCACATCTCCTGGGGCAACACCCAGGTCTGTTGTGACTCACCTCCGGGAGTGTTCATGCAGACGCGGCCGCAGGAGGTGCGGGTGCACCTCTGTCCCCAGGGACACTGCGAGTCAGCCTCGCACTCCTCTGAACACCGCTCGGCTCCGTGCCGGGGCACWGCCACAGTGTCGTGCTCTGTGGGCAGGGGACAATGGTCACCTGGTGACCCTGAGGCTGAGGCTGAGTGTGCTCATCACTTGCACAGAAACAGGGGGAGGCATGTATAGAAGGATGGGGGCAGATGGTATCCCTGGAGGGTGTGAGAGCCCGCAGGCACAGCTGCCTTGGCAGACCCAGCTCAGAGTTCCAGGGCGATCACAGTGTGAGGTCCTCACTGGGAAGGAAGGGCCAGGATGCGCCGGGGGTGGGTGCCAAGGGGACCTGGGCTCTGTCCCTGCTGGGCTCGGCAGGTGTGAGGGGCTGACCTTGCAGAGAGGCTGGTGTGCAGACGTGGCCACAGCCGTTGCTGCAGCACTTGTAGCCCCAGGGACATTCCTCGTCGAAGTTGCACAGGTCCAAGCAGGTGCCCCCATCCCTGGGGATGGGGCACACTCCCACTCTGCCTGCAAGGCAAGCACCGAGCTGGGGAGCACCTTGCCTGGGGCATCTCACCATGGGGCACCCCAGGGTGGCCTCACATGGCTCCAGGAGGGCCTGGCTGGTTCTCACCTCCARGGATGTCCACGCAGGCACGGCCACAGCCGACGCTGGTGCACCGCTGTCCCCGGGGACACTGTGAATCAGCCTGGCACTCCTCCACGCACGGCCCATCACCTCTGTCCCCGCTGTCTGCAGGGGCACGGCAACCAACCCACTTTCACCTGGCGGCCCTTGGGGGCTGGGCCAGCTCCCCCACACAGGCTGTGCCCGCTACCTCTGGGCACGGCCACGCACTCCCAGCCGCAGCCGGTGTCACAGCACTTCTCCTCTCGCCGGCAGACGCTGTCATCCACGCACTGGCTCCCTCGCCGGCGCCGCGGGTCCCAGCACGGCTGTGCCCGGGGGCACTCCCCGGGGTGCTCTAGCAGAGGAAGGGACCCTGGTGAGGGCAGTGGTCCCAGCCCTGCTCTCACATCACCGCGCTGTGCTGCTGGCCGGGCTGCCCGCTCACCTCGGGCAGGGCGGGTGCAGCGCATGGCGCAGCCGGAGAAGCAGCACTTCTCCTGCCGGGGACAGTCCCTGTCGTGGCTGCAGGAGTCCRTCTCCGTGCACAGCTGCGATGTCTGCTGCGGCCTCACCTTTGGGCACTCACCGGGTTTGTCTGAGAGGGGCAGGAAGAGACAGCAAGAGGAGCGACCACCCCGTGCTGCGGGCACCATATTTCTGCAGCCTCGGGGTGCCCCGATGACTGCACCCGGGGATCAGAGTGCCTGCCCTATGGCAGCACCGTCCCACATCCCGCACCCTGGAGCTTTGACAGCAYTCCCGGTGGAATCGCCGTTCTGGCGACCATCTCCTCACCTGGTTCGGGCGCTGAGCACACGTGGCCACAGTTGCTGCTGCTGCAGCATTTCTCAGCCCCCGGGCACTGCCAGTCCCTGGTGCAGGTGGTGCCACACGGGGCCACGGCCAGCGGGGCATTCTCAGCCAGCGGGCATATGCCTGGTTTCTCTGGGGGCGGGAGGCAGCGGGGCTGGGGGCGCAAGCGGCAACAGCGGGTCTTCCCCACCCAGTGTCACAGTCCCCGGAGCTGAGGGACACCCCAGCCCGTATCTGGCACCTTGGGATGGAGACAGGCAGACATAGTCGCAGCCACGCAGGCAGCACTTCTCCTCGCGGGGGCACTCGCCATCGTGCCAGCACCAGGCTCTGCAATCATAACTAGGGAACAGCCCGGCACGGGCTGGGCAGAATCCATCCTTTCCTGCAGGCATGGCGTGGGATTGCTGCAGTGCCACTGCTTGGAGACACAGCCGAGGGGACCAGGGCACATGGGGCTGTCGAACCTTTGGGGTGGCTCCCGGCCCCCTCACCTTGGCTGTGTGTCACACAGTGCCGGCTGCACAGCTGGTGACAGCACACGTAGGACGGGGGACAGTCCTGGTCCTGGAGGCATCCCCAGCGGTGCAGCAGCGGSCGCTGAGTGGCTGGAGCAGGGCTGGTGTCCTCTGCACCGCGGAGCAGGATGAGAGCAGGATGGTGGCCACACCAGAGGGTGGTCTCAATGGCCCCTTCCCTCCCCATTCCAGTGCCCACCTGGAGTTGTGCAGTGGGTCCCCACCCCAGACCCAGCAGAACCCGCCCTGGTAACCGTGGGGTGAGTKGTCCCCTTTGTGCCACAGCTCTGTGCCATGGTGGCTTCTGCCCCACGGCATCATTCCCGGCCTCTGAGCCATGTCCCCGCCCGCACTGCCCATCCTGTCCTATCCCACCCTGCCTCACCGGCCGGCTCTCCCGGCAGACACTGGTGGCCGCAGCTGCTGTTGCAGCATTTCTGCGCGTCGGGGCAGTCGCCGTCGCCTCGGCAGCGCTCCCGGAACGGTCCTGGCTGCACAGCGGGGCCCTCGCTGGGCTCGGGCTGGTCTGGCAGGGCAGAATGGGTGCGAGGATTCAGCATCCCGCACTGGCCGCCCTGCCTGCCCCGGGGGTCCCTGGCTCCTGCCATGATCCACATATTCCCGGTGCTTGTGGCCACGTCCCGGGGTGGGTTTTCCCGGCAGCTGCCAGGAGCTGCCGGTGCAGGGGAAGCTGGGTGTGCTGCCCCAGGGGCTAGGGCGGCAGGGAGAAGTCTGTGGCACAGAGGGTCCGCGGGGTGGGCCGGGGCTCCCAGCCGTCCCTGCCGAGCCCTTACCCCGTGCCGGCTCCAGGCAGGCAGAGCCGCAGCCCAGCGAGCAGCACTTCTGCGCTCCCAGGCAGTCCTCGTCCTCCAGGCAGGGGAAGGAGCAGGGGGCAATGAGCCCCTCAGGGGCTGCTGCCGGGCAGGCACCGGGCTTCTCTGCAGCGCCGAGGGGCCGACAGGTGAGGCTGCACTGCACTGTCCTAGGGCAGCACSGGGAAACCTGCCCCTGCCAGACCTCTCTGCCTCCCCCTGGCCGATCCCTCCATGTGTCCCCTCCCAGAGCGTTCCACATATCCCAGGGGCGGTCAGGAGGCTGCCAGCAGCGCACAGAGAGCGGCTCCATCGCAATGGGGGTTGCACAGGGAATGGGGCAGGGAGAAGGGCRCCAGCTGCCCCGGGACAGAGGCGGTGTCAGCGGCTGTATCCCCGCGCCGTACCTTCTGCCGGGGGGATGCAGCGGAGCCGGCACTCCCARTGGCAGCACTTGAGCCCAGCGGGACAGCTGGAGTCGTTGGCACAGAGTGGGGACTCCAGGCGCAAGCAGCGCATGAAGTCCCGTGGACACCTGCCCGGTTTCTGGGAGTCCCCTGCGTCGGGATGGCAATGTCAGGACAGTGCCAGAGCCCCTCACCCGCCATCCCTGGGGGAGCAGGATGTGGGTCTCTCTGCAGGGGCCAGGGAAAWGGAGCAGGCACTGCAGCCCGGGAGGCTGGAGACTCCTTTGCACCATGGCCCGGGGCTGCTGGACCCCACACCAAGACCTGCACAGCTGAGCATTGTGTGGCACAGCGCAGCATGGCACGGCACGGTGTGGCATGGCACAGGCCCACGTGTGCCCTTGCAAAGCACCAAGTGCCCCGAGGAATGTCACTGGCCCTGTCAGGGTGATGCCAGCACTAGCTGGAGGCCAGGATTTATTCCTGAGCTTCCTGTTGCCGCAGGCATCCTCACTGCAAGCSGCACACTCCTTACTGCTGCGGTSCTCTCCTCTTCCTTCTCCTCCTCCTCCTCCTCCTGGCACCCTGTGCTCCTCCTGGCCATGCTGGGAAAACTGGGACAGCCCTGCCTCTGGTACAGGMGAGCTCCAGCTGGCGCCTGTGCCCGGCTCCTGCTGCCAGCCGGGGCTGCGGCGGGAGCAGCTTTTGCCAACAGCCCGTCCGGCTGCGGCGCGGCCGTGTGTTTGGGCTGCAAACAGACGCTGCCGGAGTTTCACTGCAAACAGCAGCTGCTTGCTTTAAACAAAGAGGCACCGGCTGTAGTCTCGGTGTGGGCAGAGCCACGCTGCAGCTGGGCACCACCGCCCCAGGCATGGTCCTGTAGCGGGGGCTGGCACCTGTGCCCGGGATGCAGCACAGCCCCTGCTGCTGTGGTACCCCTGGCAGCTGAYGGTGTGTGCCCGTGGGGTGCAGGGGGTGCCCAGGGGGGTGAGGGCATGCACACATTCCCTGCAGCCTGGGGTGGCAGCAGGATCCCCCGGGCAGCAGGGCTGTGCTGCAGCCAGATGGGACATAGTCCCTGTCAGCCCATGCTGAGCAGGGGCAGAGGGGACACAGCAGGGACCCGGGGGCTGGGGAGAAAGGAGCTGCTCCCAGGCTGCCTGTGCTGGGTTTGACTCCTGGTACTCACCACCCTTCTCTGGCGTTACTCTTGGCTCTGCCCCGAGGATGAGGAGGCCCAGGAGGAGGAAAGCTCCTAGGCTCATGGTGCCGCTGGGGATGTTGTGCGTGTCTCGAGCTGAGCTGGGGCTTGGTTTAACTGTCTGTGGCAGGGGTGCCTGAAGTGCCAGGGCAGCTGRAGCCGGGCTGCCTGCTGTGGTGGCTGGTTGTGCTGTGGGCAGGAGGGGCAGGAGGAGGGGCAGTTCCCAGAACCCGCCGGCGCCCCGCCAGCCACCCCGCTTATCTCTGCCCAAGCCCCGCTTTGGGGTCAGGGCGCCCTGCGGGGTCAGGGAGGCCAGCTGCGGTCAGGCACTGCTGTCCCCCATGTGGCACCGCCCCATCCCTGCCGCAGCTCGCTGCCACTCCCTCTCCAGGTTTCCTTCCAGCCCCACTCGCCCCTCTACTCCCTGGAGTGGGGGCTGCGGACAGACCCCATGGCTTGGTCCTGGCACGGTAGTGGGAGCAGTCTGAGGGGTTCTGAGAGCTCTGCTGCCGTGGTGCTGCCCCTCAGCTGTAGCTTCATGCACGTCTKCTTGGGACCCAGAACATGAGTAAGCAGGTCCTGCCGTGGCCCCTGGCACGTGGGTGATCCTCCCTGCCCCCTTCCTTGTCCAGGTGCCCCATCTGTCCTGACTCATGACTGCTTTTCCCACCAGGTTTTCACACTCTGGGATGCAAATGAGCCCTTCCTTGGCACAAGGAATCCGAGGGAACTGGTTCTCCAGTCCATGGCTGCTGAGGGGACATCATGCAGCCCCCAGGCCCAGCAGGATGGTTACCAAGGAACGATGATGATGGCTGCATCACCTGCATGGAGCTGGGGCCCTCTCCCTGCCCTGGGGCAGCGCCTGCGTGCAGGGACGGCTGCCTGCACCTCCCTGCCTGCACGCAGCCCGAGCTGCCAGCGCCTCTGGGAACCGGAGCACAGAACAGGGATGGTGATCCAGAGCAGACGTGGCTGTGGGATGGTTTATTGTGTCTCAGTGCTGTGGGGCAGCTGGGGCCATTGTGGATGCAGGGTTTGCCTCATGCAGGGCTGTCAGGAATCTCAGCCATGGGGTCATGCAGGCAGTGTGCAGCCCTTAAGGGCATGGCTGGGGCTGCCAGGGACCCTGAGCAGAAGCAGCTGAGGAAATGCTGGTGCCATCCTGCCAGTGCAGAGGGGCCAGCGCAGGGAGAGGTGTGGGGGCAGCAGCACCTCTGCTCACCCCACAGGTGCGATGGCAGTGGGGTGAGGGATGACCCCGAAATGGCAGCTCCTGGTGCAGCCCTTCCTGGCCAGGGCTAGGCTGTGCCTGGAAGAGGCAGGTGAGGTGGTCAGTGAGGGTGGGTGCTCCCCCTGTGAGGGATGGGGGGCCCTGTGGTGCTCCCACATGGGGCCCTCCTCAATCCCCTCCAGGCTGGACCAGCAGGCTGTGGGGGGGGCCATACCCCACAGGGGGGGATGCAGACCCAACTTGTGGCCAAGGGAACAATCCTTGTCCCACAGACACAGGAGGAGGCACTCGGCTGCCTGACCACCCTCTGCTTCAGGAGGACAGAGACCTGGCCCCGCTGACACATGCAGAGAGAGGAAGGGGTGAGGGGTTCAGGGCACCCCTCCAGGGTGGGGAACCTGCCCTGTCCTCACCCAGTTCCTGCCCCATTGGACAGCAGCTCAGTCCCAGCTTCCTACTGCCCGCGGGAGGGTCACGGGGACAGGGTAGGGARGGGGACAGGGTCATGGTCCCACAGGGTGTCGATGGTTTACCGTTGCTGGGTRCTTTGCAGATGTGGCCACAGCCGGTGGTGCAGCACTTGTCGTGTCCAAGGCAGTCAYGGTCGGTGTCACACAGCTCCAAGCAGGGCCCCAAGGAGCCCCGCAGCACCACGGGGCACATGCCGGGCTTCGCCATGGCACGGTGGCTCTCTGGTGACAGTGAGGAGTGTGGCTGTGCCGGGACTCTGTCCCCACCCTGTCCCTGTCCTGCGCTTCCATCTTCCTTCCCAGAGCACCACGATGGCCTCAGCCAGCAGCCTCACACCCACACCAGTCTGACCCAGTGAGACCAGTCACAGCTCAATATGGCACGCCAGCTGGCAGCTGGAGTGGCAAGGGACAGCCCATGCTCTGGTAGCAGCAGCACATAGTCTGACGGGGATGCAGGAGGGGGTTCAGGWGGGGATTCAGCCTTTCACCCACTCGGGGCCATCTCCCACCCATTCCAGAGGAGCTGGGCACRGGGATCCCTTCCCACAGCAGCCTGAGGGCCAGGTCTTGGCAAGGGGCTCATGAGGGCTGGGCTGTGCCCAGGGCAGGCGTGTGGCAGCCAGCAGCACACACTCCCGGGGCCTGGATGGATGCCACCAGCTGCACACTTGGCCGGGCACAGCTGCTGTGGCTTGTCCAGCAGCACGGCCGGGCACACGCTGGGCTCTGCCTCGGGGAGCTGGGCTAGCACTGACGCAGTGGTGGGCTGAAAGGGGATGGGGGAGGGCTGGCAGGGCTGTACCTGTGTCCGGAGGGGTGCAGGCCAGCCCACAGCCAGAGAAGCAGCACTTGTGTTCCCCAGGGCAGTCCCGGTCATCGGTGCAGCGGTTGGGGCAGGCAGCAGCGCTCCCGTGGGCACGCTTCCGTGGGCAGAACCCGGGCTTGGCTGGAGGGAAGGCTCAGGGCTCAGCATGCAGCCAGCCTGGCCCTGCCCATGGCTCCCCTACAGCGCAATGGGGRCTGTGGACCCCATCCTCGGCCCGGGGTGGGGATCCCCAGGACACCTCACCTGGCTCAGCAAGCASGCAGCGGGTGCAGCAGCCGCGGGGGCAGCACTTCTCCCCAGAGCGGCATGCGGTGTCATTGTGACATCTCATCCCACAGTGTGGCCCGATGGCACTGCCAGCACGGGGGCAGTATCCTGGGCTCTCTGCAGAGGAGATGTTCCATGCAGCMGTGTCCCAGGGAGCAGGGCTTGCTCCAGGGGCACCAGCACAGGCAGCAGCCCACATCCACCCATTGCCCGATCCCTGCCCTGGCATCCCTCGGCGCGAGCAGCGGTACCTGTGGTGGGCAGGAGGCAGGTCCTGACCTTCCCGAGCTGGCAGCACTTCTCAGCTCCAGGGCAGCCATGGTCAGAGAGGCAGTACAGTCTGGGGGGCCAAGCGGCTCCGCTCGCCCCTGCYGGGCACTCACCAGCTTTGGGGGGGACAGGCAGGACAGCGGGGGCCCAGTGTCCCTGCAGGGCCCGGCCTGGGGGTGCAGTGAGGGTCTGGGCAGTGCCCYGGTCCCTGGGCTGCTGGGCCAGGGTGGGCAGTGCCAGCAGCACCAGAAGAAGGGTCCAGTGGCCCAGCATCATGCTGTGATCAATATTGTGCTTCTGGGTGATGGGCTGGCATTTAAACCCTGCTGATGGGGGCTGGCCYAGCCAAGCTGCTCCTTCTCATGGCAGCACAGTTTCGGGACTGTGGGAGTGCTGGGCACGAACAATTCAGCTCGGGGGAGACTCCCGGGGCAGTGCTGGGCCCGTGGCCCGTGGCTGACGCATCCTCCACAGTTCCGTTTCTAGGTCACTGGTGACCTGTGAGCAGCTGGGGCGAGGGCACTCCCAGAGCCCCACCATTGTGAGCAGGGAGGGGACACAGGAGCGGTGTCCTGTCCCAGTATTCAGCACCCCTGGGTCTCTCCTAGCACATGTGGAGCAGGGAGAGCTGCTGGGGAGCTGTGGAGCTCTGCCAGGGTGCACAGCCTGCACCTGCAGTGCAGAGAGAGGGGGAACCAGCACCAGCCACTGGGCAGGATGTGGGGCTCACTCAGTCCCAGGGGATGGTTCTGCTCCATCCCCTGTAAAGGGTGGGAGCTCTGAGGGTGCCAGCTCCTCTCTGGCAGGATGGACATGCTCTGATCCCAGGGGATGGGAACAGGAGCAGGCAGGTATGGAAGGAACAGGGCCCCTGGAGACCTGTGGAGAGCAGGAAGTGCCAGGAGAGGACAGGAGCGGGAGCTCAGCTGTGAGCAGGCAGGGAGGGATGTGGCAGGGACAGGCATGGGACTGGGGCATGTGGGCTGCACTGCCCAAGGCTCCTTCAGGCTTCTGCTGTGGGCAAGGTGCCACGGCCAGGCTGGGAGGGTGAAGGAAAGGAGCAGTTTGGGTGATGCTCGTGTACGGGCACACTCTGCAGCCTGTTTGTCCCCTGACCACTGCAGGGCAGGGAGCAGAGAGCACCTCTGCTCTGATGGGACACGGACACAGCTGCACCTTGAGAGCTCTGCTCTGAGCATGGTGGAGGAGCCAAGGTGGAGGAGCCAGTGTGGGACAGTGATCCCATGGGCATTCCAGGCAGGGTGCAGGCTGGGGACCCTTGGAGGCATGACAGAGTCAGACAGTGCTGCTGCTTGTGTGGAGCTCTTCCAGGCATCCCTGGCATGGGATGGAGAGGTGGCCATGGTGCGGGATGGAGAGGTAGCCATAGTGCAGATTGAAGAGGTGGCCATGGTATAGATTGGAGAAGTGGCCATGACATACAATGGAAAGGTGGCCATGGCATAGATTGGAAAGGTGGCCATGGTGCGTGATGGAGAGGTGGCCATGGGCATAGATTGGAGAGGTGGCCATGGCATAGATTGGAGAGGTGGCCACGGTGCGGGATGGAGAGGTGGCCATGGCATACAATGGAAAGGTGGCCATGGCATAGATTGGAGAGGTGGCCATGGTGCAAGATGGAGAGGTAGCCACAACGTGACAGGGAGAAGCTGCTTTATTGGTGAGAGTGTGGGGGGCTTGCCCCGAGTGGGGAACCCCAGGGAGGAAACTGAGGCTGAAGGCTCCAAGCCGGGGGGATGGTGCAGGGCCAGGGCCGGGACATTGGGATGGGCATCAGGCAGCAGCTTCCCTGTGGCTGGGCTGGCAGGAGGTGGCTGCACCTGCAAAGGAGCAGAGGATGTGAGTGGGACGGGTGCATGGATGCCATGCTGTGGTGCTGCAGGATCCCTGGGGTTGGAGTGCACCCAACTGACCTCAGTGGATGGGCGTCACACAGGARACCTTGCCGCAGCCATTCCTGCAACACTTCTGGATCCCAGAGCAGTTGGCATCAGTCTTGCACTGGTTGGAGCAGATGCCCAGCATGGGGATGCCTGGGTTGACGGGTGGGCAAATGCCAGGCTTCTCTGAAAGGCAAAGGAGCATGACTGAGACCTGCTGGCCCTGGCATGCGGGGCAGGGCCCACCCTGCAGCTCCCAAAGCTGCGGGCACAGCCCTGGCCCCTACCTGCCATGGAGGAGGGACCACCATGGGACTCAGCATTTCCCCATCCCATAGCTCTGCCTGTCAGTGCTCCTTGCCAGCTGGACCTGATGGGGACACACGGCATCCCCAGTGGTCATGGTCACCCCAGATGCCACGGTCCCCAGTGGTCCCTATGCCCACTGTTCCTGCCCAGGGACACATGGCTGGCACAGGACGCACAGTTGTGACATGCAGACATGATGGAGGCCTTGGCCCTGCTGCCCTCCACAATTGCCATGGCTGTCTGTTCATGGCATGGGGGCTCAGCCTAGGCCTCAGCCCTGACCATGTGCCCCCCAGACAACCTTTGCCTGGCAGGGTGGGGCCCCTGCCCCTCTGTGCCACTGCCTGCCACTGGCACTGAGCTCTGGCTTTGCACCGTGCTGCCCTCCACCGTGGTGCAGCCAAACCAGCGCTGGCCCGCAGGCAGCCACGGAGGCACCAGACCTCCAGGTCACATCCAAGTTCTGCAGCTGCAGATTCCAGCTCCTGCACCCATCTCCTTGGGTTGCTCTTCAGAAGGATCATTGTGGTGAGTGACAACAGAACAGCGCCCACATCCTGGGCTGGCAGCTGCCCACGGGGCTCAGCAGGCAACAAGAGCTGCAGAGGGGAGCATCCCACCCTCCAGTCAATCCCCAGCATCATTTGGGGATGTCCACTCAGCCACTGCATCGTTAAGAAGACGAAAGCAGGATCATGACCCAGTAGGAGCACACCCCTGCTCCCATGCAGCCCCCAATCCCTGTGCTGCAGCCGGACACACATCGGGCACCCAGGCCAGTGGCCACYACTGCACCCTGGAGCACCAGTGCTGCTGGCTGGGATGGGCTGCTGGCTCATGGCAATGGCACGGACTCTGGGCAGCACGGCCAGGAGCAGGAGGGAGTGTTACCGTCAGGCTTCTGGCAGGCCTTGCCGCAGGCTGCCGGGCAGCACTTGAGGGTGCTCTCGCAGTCGCCATCGGACTGGCACCCCACCGTGCAGTTGACCGAGTCCATCGCCGGCTCCGGGCACACGCCGGCTTTTGCTGCAAGGCAAAGGTGGGGGCGTGGGCAGGGGCGGCCGGCGCCGGGCAGGGCAGGGCAGGGCGAGCGCTGCGTCCATTTCTGGGAGATGCTGCCCCGGCCCCGGGGCTGGCTCCAGGGATGCTGCCGAGCCCAACCGCGCCGGGCACAGGCTGGCGCTCGCCCCGGCCCCCGCGCCGGTTGCCCCGGGGCTGGGAGGGGAGGGAGGGATGCTGGCCGCTCGCCGGGCGTGCCGTGACGAGCCGTGCCGGGCCATGCGCTCATACTCACTGGTGTCATTCTGGGCGGATGCTGCCGGCAGCTCTGCCCAGAGAGCCAGGAGCCCCGCCAAGATGAGGACGCTGCGGGCCGTGGGCATGGTGCAGGAACCGGCTGCGCTSTGGCCGCCCGGCCGGCCTTTAAGCTCCTCTCCAGGTGGGGCCGGCGGGCTCGGCCTTCCGGGTGGCTCCCAAGGGCCGGGCAGGGCCAGGCTCCCCCTTCGCGCTTGCACAACCCGAGTATCAGGTATCTGCCGCTGCTGGCTGCCGACCAGGGAGGGGGAGCCTCGAGGAGACTGGGCGGCCATGCTGAGAACTCGCCCGGCAGGAACAGCAGCCAAGCACCCCCGGCCACGGCCCCCGCACGCCGGACCCCCGGTAGCCCCMCACTGAGCCCGCCGGGGCGCTGGGTCGCCGTGGTCCTGCGTGGGGAGCGGCCGTGGGGATGGAGTGGTGCCGCTCGCAGGGAGCGCCGGGGACAGGGCATGACCCGTCCCTGCTCAGACTCACCCTGCGCTGCCCCGGCCACGGTCATGAGCCTGAATGGAGTGAACGGAGCCCCTGGCATGGGGCTGATGCCCCGGGGCTGGGAGGAAGCAGCAGTGCAGACAGGGCTGTGGCTCAGCTCCGCTGCTGCTCACCCAGCTCCTGCTCCTGTTGCAGCCACTGCTCTCCAGCTCTCGCTCCTCGACTGAAGGGTCCTCCAGGCTGCCTGTGCCTTGGGCAGGCGCCTGTGCCAGGGCTGCCCTGCACCTCCCCGCAGCCACGGGAGCTCCTGCCTGGCCGCAGCCCTGTCCCATGGACCCAGCCATCCTCACAGCACTGGGGATGCGGGTGGACCAACCGGCAGCACCATTTGGGGAAGTGGCTATCAGGGAGTGAGGCACTGATGTGCTCTCCCGGTGCTCCAAGGGCTGTATGACCCCAATCCCTTTGTCCTGTCCGGGATACCCTTCTGATGGCACGTCTGGTGGGTCAGGACACTTCACTGCCCCAGGCAATGTCWAACCGGGGATGGTTTGAGTGGGCCCAGCTCACCCACTTGGCACATCTGCCCTGCTCAAATGAGCGTTTGTCACTCTGCCAGCACCCATSTCCTCCACAGCYTGMAGGAGGATGAAGCCTGCCCTGTTCCCGTTGATGTGCCCTTGCTGCTGGCAGAGGCAGCCCCAGCTCTGGGCTGGAGCATCCTGCAAACTTGCATGGGCCAAGGGTGCATGGGGCCGGGACACGATCCCTGTCTGAGTCACGAGCTGCCGTCTGCTCTGCCGGGGTCCGTCTCCAGGTAATTTAACCCCACAGTCAACAATGTGGCACGGCGGCGTGGCAGTAAATCAGTAACTGTTTGCCTTAGCCGGTGGTTCCCTCCCTGCCGGGTGTTTATGCAGGAACAGGAGCTGGTGCAGACGGACAGCTCAGCCGCCTGCCCCACCGCCGCACCTCATCACACCGCTGTCGGCAGTGGGAGGGACCCGTGGGGATTGGCAGAGGCCTGGGGTGCCAGGGAGATCACCAAGGCAGCCCTTGTCCCTGTGCCCTCCAGGATGGCTGGCATGCTCCCACAGTGGGCCCTGCTGGGCTGGACTGGGATTTAACCCAGGGCCAGCATCGGGATGCCMGGAATGAAAACAACCATGCTGCAGCCCAGTGGCCCCTGCGCCAGGGCCAGAGCACAGTGCTGTGTCAGCCAGTGTGGGATGGGGAGGTGAGCACACTGCCCACCAGGATGGAGAGGAGCGACYTGCACCATCCCTGCCTGTGCTGCGCAGGGACAGAACCCACCTGAACCCAGATAACCCCACACTATCTCAGCTTCTCTAGAGCAGCAGCACTGCTGCCAGTCCCACACTGCCCATCCAGGGTCACTCGGTCCCACTGTGGCTGGGCTGTGGCCCTGTGCTGCTGCTGTCTTTGAATGTCATTGGTCTGACCCCGTGACAGTCATTGGTCTGACCCCGTGACAGCTCTGCCCCGGCGTGGGGTGACCCCAGCGTGGGGTGACCTTGGTGCTGGCAGTAAGCAGCCAGCACTGGGAGGCTGTGAGGGCGGATGCCAGCAGCCAGGATGCACAAGAGCAGCTGGATGGAAGCTCAGAAGGGAGCCCAGAAATGGAAGGCGCATGGAAGGAGATGAGGGGGAAACCACAGGGGAAGCTGAGAGCTGGGGGGAGCAGTGTGGATGCCAGCRGGTTTGCCCACGGCTGTGCCTCAGCTCCAAGGTGCCCAGCTGGCTGCTGAGGGGACAATCCAGCTGAAGCTGCCCCCAGCCAGCTGGGACACCTGGAGAGGGACTGAGCGAGCTGGCAGCAGGGCCAGCAGCTCCAGCCCACGCAGTTGGCATCGCCTTCTGGGAGACAGGAATGCTTTGGCTCCTGTCACCAGTCTATGGCATTCAGGATATTGGTGTCCCCACCCTGGCTCTGCCAGCTGCTTCCTCAGCAGAGGCTGAGGATGGCTGTGGAGAGTACAGGGGTCTGCCAGCTGTCCCCATGGCCAGGGAGGATCCTGGCTGAGCACACGGGAGCAGCAGCCCCAGCCCGATGCCATGGGCTCTTCTCTGCTGCATCCCTCGGGGGCTGTGCCCACCACTGAGCCTGGTCACGGTGGCTGCGCCCAAGCCTCGCGGGTGCCCGTGGCTCCTCCATGGCAGCAGGAAAGGYGCTGGAGTCACGTCTCGTGACTGCTGAGGGAACGTGGTCAATGATTAAAAGGGGCACATTGGTGCCCCCGAGCAGTGAGCCGGCCTCCCACTGCTGGCACAGAGCAAGGACAGCAAGTGCAGGGATACAGAGGGRCAGCCCATCCTCTGGAGACGCTGGGCCCCTCAATCAGCAGCACAGGGTCCCCACACCATGGGCATGGACTGGTGCATGGAGAATGTGGCCCCTCAGTCCAGCTGTGCACCTGCCAAAGGCTGCTGCCACACTGCTACATCCTGCCACTGCAGAGCCCCACTGCCCACACAGCCCCTGTGGCACAGACCTGCCTGGCATGGCCGTAGCCTCAGCACTGCATGGATGCTCCAGAGCCTGGGATGTGCCTGCCTCTGCTGTGGGATTGCTCCTACCTGCTCGTTCCACGTGGGACCCCAGCCCCAAACAGCCCCACWGTGCTCCAAGGCTAGCAGAAAGCATCCACCCCAAGCCCCAGCACTCACCTTTGCTCTCAAGCGCAGGGGCTGCCTGCAGTTGGGCACACAGGGCCAGGATGCCCAGGAGCACAATGATGGTGGTCTTCATGTTGGTGAATGCCACAGGTATGGATGGGCAGCACGGGTCGGCGGGGTTTATATCGGCATGGAGCCGGGGAGGGGCCGCGCACACAACCTTCGTGTGCCAAAACACTCASTGCTGCTGCGTGTCACAGTTGTGCCTGAGGCAGTGACGGCCTGAGAAATGATTTACCTGGCCTTGTCCAGCCCTGGCAACCAGGCTGCAGCAGGGGGAAGGACCCCCAGCACCCTCATGGGGAAAGGGAGATGAGGCCATGGGCTGGGGTCACCCCACAGCCATGGGGAGCCCAGAACTGGCCAACTGTGACAAGTGATTGGGTGAGTTTGTGGGAGAGGAACCCAGAGGGGACAGCTCAGGAGGATGTTCCCCTGGGAGCTGCTGTCCTGGCAGTGTATCATGGGGGTTTTGGGACAGAGCAGCTTTGGCTCTGCTGGGCTGTGCCCATCCCAGAGATCCAGCACCTGCCTGCCCCAGCCCTGGCACGGTGCCTGCATCCTGCCACGTCTGCCCGTGGAGCCTCAGGGGACAGCTGGCTGGGTCCCCGTGGGTGAGCAGTGAGCATGGCCTCAGGKGGAGCAGAGCGTGGGAAGCCTCCATGAGACATAAAGCTGGGTGCACCCGTTGCTGAGCACCATTCCTCCGTGGGGACAGGCTGGTGGCTCGGTGCCGACACGTCCCAGCAGACGGGTGCTTGGCGGGGTCAGCACTAGGGCTGCCTTTCACCTCACCATGCTCCCAGACTGGGGAGAGGTGGCTCTGAGATGCCCAACTCAGAGGTATGGGGAGGTCACAGGGAGCCCAAGTGAGCGTGTGAAGGGTGACCAYGCCAAGGGTGAGGTGTGCTCCCTGCTCTTGGGGACCCCACTGCTGTGTCTGAGACCCTGCCAAGCAGGACCTCTGCTTCCTGCATCCCATGCCATGCAGATGGGGTCACTGCAGATGGGGTCAGGGGACTGCAGCCTTGCCGGGGGCTGTTCTGTGGCTCCTCCCATTGCTGAACCGTGGCCATGCTGGCACAGCTCTCTGTGCCCCACTGAATGGCAAAGGGCACCTGCAGGTTCTGCTGGGAGGTTGGGCAGAGGCAGACTGGCTCGGGGGCCACAGCAGGGGACTGGCAGGGCTGCAGGAAGGCACAGGGGACAGCCAGGGCTGCTGGGGATTGAGCGGGGCAGGACCAGGTTTTTTGAGGGGCTGGTGGAGAACATTTGTCCTGTGCTGGAGCTGGAGCTGGAGAATGGTCACAGCAGGGTCCCGGTGTGTGGGGGGACACCAAGGGCACTCCCTGCGGGGTAAGTAGTGACAAGGCCAGCCTGCCTGGACACAGGCATCTGTGTTGAGGCCAACGTGACCTCTGTGGCCTCATCYAGGGTTTTACAGCTCAACGATCGTACTTTCCCACTTGGAAATTCCTCTGTGTGCGTCATCCCTGTTCCAAGCAGCCGAATGCATTTTTTGCTGCCAGAACTCTGGGTCTGAAGCAAAAGAAAACGAGCTGGAACCGGGGCTTTGAGAGCAGCCTGTTCACATGCATGGGGTCCCTCTGGGTGACACCTTTGCCCCGATGTGGTGTGTGCCGTGGTGCTGTGGTGCGATGTGCGGGTCGCCTGCCTCTCCCGAGCAGCCGTGGCCCTGTGACTGGTGCTGGTGGCCCTGGGCACTGCGGGGGCCATGCACTCTTCCTCYCCTGGCTGCTGCGTGCCCGATGCGYGTCACGGCGAGGAGCGGCATCAGCGATGGCCCGTGCCATCGGGCACATGGCAGTGTGAGCCTGGTGTGCCCTCCACGGGGCTGTGGGGAATGGACCCCCTCGTCTGGGCACCCCCATCCCTCCCGCAGTCCCTCCCAGCCGGTGCCGGTGTCTCTGGCGGTTCGGGGGCCGCTCCGGTCCCGGTCCCGGTCCCGGCGCCGATCCCGCATGGCAGCCGGCAGAGGAGGCTGTTGCTCCGCCGGAGCAGACCGGGAGCGGGGCCGAGCTCCAGCAGCGCCGCCCCGTCCCTGTCCCYGCGTCTGACCCAGCGTAAGAATGTGGAGCTGCTGGAGCGGGTCCAGAGGAGGCAGTGGAGACGCTCCAAGGGCCGGAGCACCTCTGCTCGGGAGACAGGCTAGGAGAGCTGGGAGTGTTCAGCCTGGAGAAGAGAAGACTCTGTGAAGACCTTCCAGTACCTGAAGAGGCTCCAAAAGAGCTGGAGGGGGATTTTGGACAGGACCATGGAGTGACAGAACAAGGGGGAATAGCTTCTCATTGACAGAGGACAGGGTTTGGTTAGAGATTAGGAAGGAATTGTTCCCTGTGAGGGCCTGGAACAGGCTGTCCATAGAAGCTGTGTCTGTCCCTGAAAGTGTCCAAGGCCAGGTGGACGGGGCTCGGAGCAAGGTGTCCTTGCTCACATGCTCCAGGACCACTTGGCCCTGAGCTGGCACCGTGGCTGCTGCTGGATGCTGACGTGAAAGTTCCTGTGTGGGGGAAGCAGGGGGATGGCACCAACGCCAGCACCCTGTTCCTAGAGCTGGGGCAGCCGAGGGAGATAAGGCAGGACCATTCCCACAGCTCGGGGTGAGGAGGGTGCCCAGCACAGGACACTGCCCACTGCAGCCCCGCTCAGTTTCCCCTGAGCTGCCCCTCACAGTCTGGCTCTCGGGGTTAACAGCAGCAGCTGCCTGAACACTCACAGSGACTGCTGCTCCACAGCAGCTCTAATAGCTCCTATCCACAATGCAGTGGAGCCGACACAAGGTGCAAGGGGCCAGGCTGGGCCGGTGCTGGCTGCTCACGGCTCTGTGCCACGCACGGCGCCCGGCTGGTGGCACGGCCACGCGTGGCGCCTGGCTGGCGGCGCGGGAAGRCGGCCTCCCAAAATGGGGATTTTATTACAGCCATACATCACRGCGGCGGCCTGATGTGGGCAGACGGCGGTGATTTTTCTTCATGGTTTACAGACAAATGAGGGGAAGGAAAATTGATGTGAACTTTGCTATAGCGAGAGGTCGGGCGCGGGCAGGGAGCTGGTTATGGATGAGYCAGGGACTGCTGGGGCTTCCTGTCCCCGGGCCATTTCTGGCCCCCTGCTCCAGGCTGGATGGATGGGAGCACCGGCAGCAACAGGACCGGCAGCATCGTGTCCAGCATGGAGACCCTGCTGCTGCTCCAGGGGGTTGGGAGAGCAGTGGCTCCCATGCCTGTGGAGGGATGCTCTGTTCTCAGGGGGACCATGTGGGCAGAGTTATTATTCCAGCACGATTTGGCCATGCAGTGGCAGGTGAGCTGCTGTCACCGGCTGCTGGTGAGACCTCAGCTGCTCTCACCACAATCAAAGTTGCCTCCAAACATCAGTCCTGCCCAGTAGAAGATAACAGCTAATATCCTCCAATAGCAGCTATCAGCTTCTCCATACAGTCYATAAATATTAATACAATTCTAATTAGTTCCTTTAAATACATTGCCTAAATTAAGCGTTTCCAGGGCAATAAATCAGTAGCAGGTTGGCCGCTCACCCTGCTCATGCACATTGCACAGGGACTGATAAACCCCATGGCACAAAACAAACCCCTGCCCTTAGATCCAAGGAGAAGAGGGGCCCTTGGGAATGCCTTGTGACCATCACCAGCAGTAATTAGTTGATGTATTTGCCCAGGTGCACCTGGTTTGCATTCCCCGTGATTTGCTCAATACCAGGACTGTCTGTGTCTCACTCTGCCAGACAGTGCCTCTGGACTGATGGCTCTGTGCCGGTGTGCTCCTCTGGAAGCTCTGTTCCAGCTGGAGCAGTGCCATGTGTCCYCCTGGCACTGGGTGCCTGCTGCTCTGTGTAGCCCTTGGCCTTCACCCCCAACTCTGATTTTTYCTTCTTTTGGGAGGTGGCAGCAGTGACCCTCCTGCTCAGAGCTCTGCCATGAGATGGAGGAGATGGAATTCCTTCAAAGGTGCTCTGTGTGGGGGTGTGGGCACAGGGTAACATTGCACACAGGGGTGCAGTGGGATAGRRCGCAGACTGGGGCACAGGCAGCAGGTCTGAGGGGGGCATGGCATCATTTCTTCTGGTGCTCTGGCTTTGGCAATACCGGAAAAGAACAAATACSAAACTCATTTGCTTGAGGAGGAATTAATATGGTGTGAAGCCTGTAGTGGATGATTTAGGAAGTGAATTTAAAATCTCAACACAAATAGATTTTTTTATAAGGTCAGAGGAAAGATTAAATGCTACAGACAAGCACAGCACTTGCCATTTCTAGCATCACTTTCACCATAAATATTTTGGGCTGGTGCTGTCCCTGCGCTGTCCACGTGGGTCTGAGTCTGTTCACCATGGTGATGCAGGGCAGGATTCCTCACCATCCCCTTCCTTACCAGGCTGTTGCCAGCACATGGAAGCAGTAAGTGATGCTCCATGGTGTAAGGAGGAGCACAGGTGGTGTGTGTGGCCCTGCTGCTGGTGGTACCAGAGAAACCAGCTGTGACTGCTCCAGCTTGGRCAGGATCTCTTCGCAGACCCCTCCGGTATTCCTGCCAGKGGTGTAGGAGGAATCCAAGCTGTGRTGCTCACCTGGCATGGTGTGTGCCCACTGCCAGTTCCTGCCTCTTCCTCCTGGTGTCTGGCAGCACCAGGATTGATGGCAAGAGATTTGAAAGGCTCCAAATGCGGAGGTTACAGCACTGAGCCACCCCCATCCATCACCRGCCATTCATTACCAACTAACACCCTGCACGCTGGGCTGATTTCACACCTTATCTGAACCCAGCAGCTGGGCCCTAAATCCTGAGCGCCGAGACTGTCTGGAGGAATTCGGCTGCCTGTGCTTAAAATTAGTGTTAGCATCTATCATTTCCCTACACCAAATGGCTTTTGTGTCGGCACTTGGCAGCGCTCATCCGTCACCAGGGCTCCAGGCTGCCCAGCACCGTGCCCTCTCTGTCACTGTCACAGGACCCCTCGTTGGCAAAATGTCACCCAAAGGACAAGTGCAGCAGCTTGGCCTCTCCCTTTAGCTGGCCTGGTGGCACTGCCAGCAGTGAGGGTGTCCTTTGTCCCCTCAGCATGACAGGCACCAGCTCTGCTCTCCCGTCCCTCCAGCCTCACTGCAGCAGGCATCTGGCACAGGCACAGCCTGACACRTGTCCCCTGGCATGGTGGCTCGCTGCCTCAGGATCCACAATGCCAGTACAGCCATGGGACTGGGTCCCTCTGGCCGTGGTGCCCGCAGCCGTTCCTGGTGAGGTGAATCGCTCCTGCCAGGCTGGTGCTGCCGGAGCTGTCGGTGTGATGAAAAGCCTCCCGCAGCAATGCAGATAACATACAAGCACAGGTCAGGCGAGGCCCCTGTAGCCCATCCATCAGGCGCAGCAGCTACAGGCGCTCCTGGTGCCACCATCTGATGCACGTTATCCGCCACAAATGTGTTTCTTCCCCCAAGGTTAAACGGATGAGTGAGGTTCAGGCGCTGACAGCTCCGCCTGCCCCGCGCAGGCGATAAACGAGCTGCAAGAACCAGAGGCAAAAAAAAAGGTTTGTTTTCTGTCAAATGCTCCTTTTGATGGTGCTGGCAYAAGGATGGTGGCAGTGCTGAGAAGAGTGTGAGGATGGGACCTGCTTCTGGCATGGCCACAGGGCAACCAGCGATGGCATTGTCACATCTGTATTGGGTGATGGGCAAGAGCAAGGGCTTGGTGAGCTGCTGGAGCACAGAGTGGTGCTGGCAGCAGGTTTTTGGTGTGGCCACAGTGGGCTGTCAAGCCATGCTGGGACAGGCAGGGATTGGATGGGATGGCGATGAGCCTGATCAGTGTCCCCATGCTGGGACAGGCAGGGGTTGGTTGGGATGGCGATGAGCCTGATCCTTCCCAGGGCACCTGCCTGCCCTGGGCACTTCCCCAGAGAGAGTTCCAGGTGGGGGTCCCCTGCAGTGTCCCTGCCAGGCTGCTGCTGCCCAGCTCAATGTCACACTCGGAGCCTGTCAACGTGAAAAAAGGTTTGCAGGCGATAAGCGATGGGGCTGCGGCCGCGCCGTGCCGCCCGCGCGTGATTTACTGCGGCGTCGCTAACGGAGCGCAGATTTTTCTTAATCTAAATTGAAAACTACTCAAGTAGAAAAATAATTTCATTGCTTCATCCTGAAGGGGCGGGGGGAGAGGGAGGGGAAGAGCTGTGCCAGGGCGGGCAGCGCCATGCTGCCTGCACCCCCTGCACCACCRTTCYCCATGGCCTTGGGCAGATCCTRCRTTGGGGACATGGCAGCTACTCCACCTTGGGCAGAAAAACTGGGTTGTTTGTGTAGGGGGCAGCTTCCAGGACCTGGCTCTGAGGTGACAGGGCACAGCCCAGTCCCGGCTGGGACACAACCCCCAGCACAGGTTCGTGCTGGCACAGGTGGGGATGTGCATCCTCACAGATAGATTGGTAATTTGGAGCACGACTGAATTCTGGGAGCATTTGCTGAGCTGGATAATAACGTGCCCAGTGAGCTGCATCCCATGCATGCTGCCAAATTAAAGAAWTTTTTTTCTCCTTTAATTTAAAAGTCACCGTTGGGAAATCTCCACTGGCCGCAGCAGTGATTTCCCCTAGGCTGCCTTTCTGGAGAAATCTTTAATTTTGATTGTCACACTTTGTGGAGTTTAACTCAGGGAAGCAGAGCCATTAATAAGGTGCTGCTTCAGCAYCCAGGCTCCGGCTGTACCAGGACAGGGAGTGGCACCGGCATGGGTGGGGAGCAGGGAGAGCCTGACCACGGCCACCTTCTCCCCTTGYAGTTTCCTCTTCCCTCCCTGCTCCAGCCCCATCTACCCTCGGCTCTGTGCCTGGCTTCTCACAGCCTGATTTCACAGGTCAGCAACCTTTAATTACGCGGGCCTGTCCCCACCCCTCCCACCAAATGATTCGCAGGTTCATGAAAGTCTCATTAGCCATAATACCACAGTTGGCTTCCCCTGCTGGCACTGGACCCTGCYGTGCTGCAGGCTCAGCCAGTGCTCTGCCCTGGCATCCAGCACCTCAGGACCCCAAAACCAAGCATGCAGGGACCCTGCCCAGGAGCTGTGGCAGGCTTTAGGGTGGGAGGGTTGCACTGGAGAAAGAGGGCACATGCTGTGTTTTGTTCCACTCTCACACCTTCACAGCCTCAGCTCAGCTGGTCACTGCCGTGGGGCTGGAAAGCTCTCGTCATGGTCAGCTCTCAGGGCTCCTCCAGCATCTCAGGCACCCCCAGTTCTGGGGAACCAGCACACACCCCTGACAAAAGGTCTGTCCTCTCCTCCTGGGGCCTGGGGAGGGCATCTCCCAGCAGCTTTTGAGGGATTAAGAAGCAGGAAAGGATGCCGGCAGCTCCCTYCGGTGCAGAGCCAGCACAGCAGTGCCGGGTGAGCTCAGGAAAGGTTACACCATTTGCATTTTACCCTTCAGTAATTCCARCACTTACGGGTGCAATTAAGCGGCAGCCTGGTGTTATGAAGCCATCAGGGCGGAGAGACCTGAATCCCAACGATCTYGGTGTGCGTGCCCGTCCCAGACTGTTCCATCTGTCTGCGGTGACACTGTGGCGATGCCAGCGGGTCGCAGGGATGGGCCTTGATTCCATCAGAGGATTGAATTTGAATATTGCTCCCTCGCTGGTGGCTAAGCCCTGTGCAGGTGCCTGCTGCTTGTGAAGGGTGAGCACAGACACCATGAAGGGGAGTGGGATGGTGACCACAGCAGGACCAGGAGCAAGTCCAGGCTTGTGCCACACTCGTCAACACAGCGAGGCATCTGATCTGATTTTGCCCTCCAAAGAAAAGCCCCTGGCCTGCTTTGTTTTGTGTGTGAACCACTGGTGCTGGACCGAGATGCCTGTCCCAGTGCTGGTGGCACATCTCTCCTCTGGAACAGGGTCTCCTCAATGTTTGGCAGCCCCTGTTCCTCTGTGGGAGGATGGGGGATGCTCTGTGGCCATTCTCCTTTCCTGCTTCGGTGGGACACCAGGCTGGGAGAACTGCTGCCTTCCCCTTTAAGCGTCATCCCAGCTTAATTCGATGGTTTTGAGTGCCGGCTCATGATTTCTGCAGCAATTTGGGCTGAGATTTCTCTCTTTCCCTCCATTATCCACTCTGATTAACTCAGCTGGCCCTGTCAGCTCCCATTCCGGCGCGGGGAGCCCTGTGAGAGCCTGTTAAAATGCATGAGCCTATGGCAGTCGCTCCGCTGCCCAGCGAGGCTGAACCGAGGGAAGGGGCTGCAGGCAGTGGGGCTGTTTTGGGGGAAATGGGGGCTGTGGGTGTCTAGGATCGGGGTGTGGGTGCTGTGGGGTGCCAGTGTCCCCCTCTGGCAGCATGGAGCTGAGCCAGATTGGGATCCCAGGGGTGCAGGACTGTCACCCCCACATGCCAGGCTGTTGGGCGGCTGCATCTTCCCCCATGCAAAGGCTCATTTCCCATTCCAGCTCTGACTTGTTCCCTTTTTCTCATTTTAATAAAGACGAAAGCATCCGGAAACGCRGCTGCACCCGCCAAAGAGCGAGATCTGACATAATTAAAAAGTGGCTTCAATCAGGCTGTTTTCCTAATGGTTTGTCATATCAGCCCGCGCGGCCCTGCACCCCCTGTGCTCCCAACCCCCTGAGGCATCATTTACATTTCTTAATAACCCCTCATTAATATTCATGACGTGGGGAGGGTAATAACGGCTGAGCGCACACCACTAATTCAATTTCAGCGAGCCTCAGTGTGTTTAGTTAATCACCGGGGGACCTGGGTTACTCAGTACAATTATTTATTCGGAATTAGATCTCGAGGCATCTGGGTTGAAACCTGAACTCGGAATAAAATTAAACCAGGATTCTCCTCGTCTCCTCCTCCTCCTCCCATCGCTGCTCCCAGCCGCGGTTCTGAGCATCCCCTGCAGCCCTGGTGGAATGAGAAATCAGTGTTTCCATGCTGGGACAGTTGCAGTGGCTGGGGCTTCTCCTCATCTGTGGCTGCTGCTGGGTTTTGGCTCCTCTGACCAAAGGGTTGGGAAAGGTCTGGGAACACGGTCATCCCTGACCAGTAAAACCCTGACAGGGTGGCACCCCATTTCCTGTGGAAGGTGGGTACCTGGGGACAGGGAGATAGGGTGTCTGAAACCTTCACCCTCCCAACCAAGCCAAGTCCCAGGATTTGCTCCAGCCTATCCAGAGCCTTCAGCCCCTTGCCCAGCTTTGTWGTTTGTTCTACCTGGGAGAGGCTGGTGCCAGCCCCATGCAGCACCCACCACCCAGGGCAGCTGCTCATCCCCATCCTTTATTCATTTCCTTSAGAGCTTTATTAATACTTTGATTTTTGCTCCTGGTTTYGCTTTTTAATTCAATATTTTGTCCRTGTGCTCCAACTCCCCTTATTGGATAAAAACTCTTTTATTGAATCCTGCCCTGTAGGACTGGATGAGAATTGGGTTTCCCAGGCAGCAGTGCAGTGCCTCAGTTCCTCAAATCTCTGATTTTGTTTTTTTCAGTGTCCCCCCTGGGCTTTGAGTCCTCTCAGGGAGGTGAATCGACCATTTTCCGTCCCTTTGTTTAACAAGGATCTGGAGGCAGGAGGTGCCAGAATCACTCTTGTGCTCGGGTTTGGTCTCTTCATTGAAGATTTTTCCCTTTGCCTTCCCCCAGYTCCTCCCAGAGCTGTTCCACTCAGCGGGATTGAGGCGCAGGGGAAGCCTCGGGGCAGGAGCAGGTCTGTGGATGGTCCATTCTTGTCCTCACTGCTCTGTGTGTGTGTGACACCTGCTCGTTGTGGTTGTCCCTGGTTATTCCCAATAGCTGAATCCTGTATGTTCCCAGAATGTGCCAGTACCCCTCAAGGGTCTCTGAACTGTGGTGGTTTCACAGCTGGGGAATTATCTGAACCCTCAATACCCCAAAGCCAGATTAGTTAATAATTATCTTCTATTTATCTCATCTTTAACATGCAGATTTGTTGAGTTAATTTTGCCATGACCGATCTCCTATATTTTCTTGAAATGATGGCGGGTGCGAGGGACTCCTTCAAAAACATTATATATATTTTTAATTTTCTGAGTGTTCTCAAACCAGCCTCCTGCTGTGATAACTGCGTAATAGCGCGATCGTTATGAGAAATTCTTTTAGCTCAAAACTGTTTTTTAAAGCATAGTTGAAATAAATTCAGCAGGATTTTGGCCGAGTTGACTCTCTCCTAATTATTCATATTTGTTAAATTGAGAAATGCCTCAGTCTGTCTGGGGCTCTACATCTTGTGGAATTACAGGACGATTTGTCACGACCTCAAGCAAACAGAGRGGCCGTCACGTCGCTGCTGTCGCTCTCAGAGCCCAGTTATTGGCCTGTTTTCAAGGTGACAGCGGTTAATGACGCCGGGTATAAATAGCAATGTGTTGTCAATAAACGCTGGCAACAGCCTCCCGCATTCCCGAGCCTGGCTCAGCCCGGGGAAGCGATTTTAGAAGGTTATGGAAAACGTGTCACGAGAAAAGGCTGATTACCGGTGTCCCCGGGGGGCAGCGCTCAGGGGTGGCTGTGAGGGGGCTCTGCCCGGTGTCGGTGACCGCAGCCCCAGCAGCGCCCGGGTCTGGGGCACAGCGGGGACAGCACCGGGACAGGGAGGGTCCCCTGACACCCGGGGGGTGCGGGAGCATCTCCCCCTCTCGCCCTATGCCGAGCAGCACCGGGGGA
>NW_026623291.1:1164325-1220041 GCF_030028575.1 Malurus melanocephalus
CCCGCGCTGCTTTACGGCAGTGTGGCGCCTCCCGCCTCTCGCTTTCCGGCACGACCCCCTCCTCGCCTCGCTTTACGGCAGTGTGGCGCCCCGCCGGCCGGTCAGCGCTCCCTGCCTTACGGCAGGTGTCGCGCGGTGCCGGTGGTTTGCGACAGGTTGCCGGTGGCGGGGCCCGGTGGGTGCGATGGACGTGGGGGAGCTGCTCAGCTACCAGGTGAGCTCGGGAGGGTGGGCCGTGCAGAGGGTGTCGCGGTCCCCAGCGCCCAGATGCCGTCGTCCATGCCCCCGCTGCGGCAGCAGCGATGCTCCTCCAGCTCCGGTGCGGCCGCGGGCCTGGGGCGGCCGCCGTGCGGGGCCTGCCCGGCCGCACTCGGTGCACTCGCTCGGGGCCTCGTTGAAGTGTCGCTAAGTTTTGGGGGGTCTCTCCCCCTCTTCGGAGCAATGGTGCCCGATGGGAGCGGATTACCGGGGTCTCCGTGCTTTGCCGGTGCCGTTTCGGTCACAGATGGGCGGGTTGGTGCCCGCTCGTCCCTGGAGCAAAGCCTAAGCTCGTTCCATGGCTCTTCTAGCACGTCTTTTACTTCCTGTTTATGACAAAACCCACTTAATTTCATTTCTATCAAAATCTGTTTTAAAAAGTTTTCCTTGTAAAAGTTTTCTTTTACTCGGAGCATTTTCTTCCTTTGCCCTGTGGTCGTTGATTACTCGTTGTGTGCAGGTATCAAATGTGTTGATTCATTGTTCCAGGAGCAGATTGAGCAGATTTAGCGTGTTCTCAGGGAATGAGGATGCGGTTTGCAGTAACATTTTGTTACTTTGGCTGGGGCAGTGTTGGGCTTTGCTTCAGTTCTCAKCCCAACTGCAGCCGTGGGGTTGTGAGGAAAACACCCTGAAACATCACCTGCCTTGTAAATGTGGCCAGGTCTGCACCTGAGCTGAGAGCATGGGATTCCTCATGGATCTCTGTGCCATCCTGGTGTGCCTCATTCTGTGGGACACAGAGGTGAAGGGAGTGTCCTGCTGTTCACTCCATGTGTGTACTTTGGGAATGTGTTGTTTGGAAATGCTCAGGAAAAAAGGGAAAGCTACTGTTGGCTTTGAGAAGTTTTTCATCAATTTTCCCATTGGTATTGAAGTGTCTGGAGCATGGCTGTGAGAGGAGTCTGTCTTTGAGAGCTCCACTGGACTTGTTGATAATCTCCCCGATGTTTCCTTCTGTGGGTTGCTCTGTCTCAAACATCCTTCYATATCCTGCTGCATCCAACAGCTCAGCCCTGCTGCTCTGAGGTCTTCTCCACTCATGTATTTCTTTACATTTTTTTAAATGTGATTTCTCAACATCAAATTAGAATTATAATTTCTCACATTACTTTAATTCTTTGGCTTTCTCCGCCCCAGCTGGGGGTTAACAGTGTCATCCCTTACATGTCTGGAATGCAGTTTAAGGCACAGAGACGTAAACTGAATGAACTTTGTGATTTGTTAGTCAAGTTCCAGTTTGGGGTTTTGTTAGTTGGTTTTTCTCTTGCTCTGAGAACGTGAACTCCACAGGATTCCCTCCACTCTGGAGGGAAGTGTCCATCCACTTTGCTGTGCTCACTTGGATTTTGTACAGCTTTCCCKTGGATGAGCTTTCAACACAGGGAGGGGGTGATTGCTTGTGACAGCAGGGACGGTATTCTGTCGAGGTAAAGAAATGCTGCTTAGCTGCAGGGTATCTACATTTTAATTTCATTTCTTGCTGCTGAAATTGTTCTTAGCCGTGGGGAAAAATATTCTGCAGCTTTCAACCAGCTGCTGAAATTRTTTGTGAAGAGTTTGTCCTGACTCTATGCTCTCCTGGGCTCTCACCTGAATGCAGGTGGTTCTTGTGTCAGTAGCTATGGTGATGCTTCAGAGTAGCCATTGGAGTTCAGCTGTGCTGAATTCAGGCCTCTAGAACTGGGTAAAATGGTGAGTTACACATGGAAGAAGTGGAGGAGCAGAAGGCAGGCAAAAAGCTCTGAATCTGAGAAAAGGAGATTCCCTTCTGTGAGAGCATTTCTGACTGAGGGATGGGGAGAAATAGTTGAACACAGCTGATTTCACTGCCTGCCATCCTGTGGGTCAGGCTCTGCCTTTGGGGAGGGTGATGAAGAGGAAGATGGCCAGGGTGGGGTGGCTTGGCAACTTGCCCAGCAGCACCTAGCATASTTCAGCCCTGGATCTGGGAGCTTCCCTGCTCTGGGCTGAGGTGTGGGCTGGCTCAAGGTCTCCTTGGTTGTCCTCGCTGCAGGGGTGGCACCGGCTGTCRGGGAGGTGGTGTGGCGCCTCATCTCTCTGATTTTAATCTCCTGCTGCRAAATGAGTTGGTCTTCTCAGCCTCCCTCAGCACAACCCAAAATAATTGCTTTTCTCTTACGCTGTTTTGAATTTTCTCCTCTAAATGTGTAATCTGTGCCCTTGCTTCGGCAAGAAGATGTTTTCCCTCAGTGCCAAACTTGGCGTGGAAGACTGCAGGCACTGTGCCACCAATTCAGCACCGAGTGTCTGCCAGAACGGGAAAAGAAACCTCTTGCAACAAAAAATACAATTAAACAGCACCTGGCCGTTTATACAAAGCTCAGGAATCCATAAACTTTACGTGTTGCTGCAAAACAGTTGCAGATGGTCTAAAGTGATGATTAAATATTGCTGCTGTTTGCCCAGATCCTCTGTGTTTGGTCTCCGATTACAGAGGGTRATTAAGAGGACAAAGCCAAATCTGGGGCTATTCAAAGTCCTCTTTCAGTTGTCTTGGGAGAGAATAAGGGAGATTATTTGAATTCTCATTAAAGGCAGATTTCATYACTGTGGGTGATCATTACAAATTGCTAATTTTTTAATGGAATGTTAGTAAAATCAAATAGCAGAAGAAGCAGTAACTAATGGGATGAGACCTGACTTCACTGCGCTGGGCTGTCTCCCCGTTGTCTGCCGGGGTTGAGTGCGACGCATGTGGGGATGGATCTCCGTGTATCCATGGAGGCACATCATCATTTCTGCTGCTGGTACGGATAATTTACTGTCRATTTGTGATGTAATGGATGCATCTGATGGCAGGGGCAGCTCACTGAGCAGGTTGTTGACTACTTACAGCATTATTACCCCAGTAACTCCTCTCCCTGCCTGCAGTTGAAACAAAGAGCTGACACTGGCTGAGCTGTTGGCCTCAGCTCTGCTCCTGGGAATATGGCCCCCCGCTGCCAGAGCTGTCTTGGTGCTCTCACAGGGTGGCAAGTGAATGTCTGGTTTACTTCCTGATGTGTTGTCTTTGGCCACCAAACCAGAGAGTGTCAAGAAAGATCCCTGTGCTGCACMTCCCTGTCATGCTCCTTGGGTGTCAGAGCCTCATGAGAGAGGCTGGAAGGTGTAGGGGTTCATTTCCTCTGAAACCAATAATCTGCATCCACATGGGTACAGTGTGCACCTGTCATTGCATTTGCCTCAGTTTGTGTGATTTTGGAGCTCTGGGGTCTCAGATTTCTGATTCTCCTGGGGTACCAGTTCTTCTAGTTTTTAGCACTCAGATCCTGCACCATTTTGAAGATGCTGTGTGTCACGCCTCAGGATGAGAAAGCATGGAAAAGTGAGATTGATAGTCGCCTGGTTTATCACAAACATTGGAAACAAAATTAGGAAGTTATTGAAGATTCCTCTGGAGATTTGGGCTYGTTTAGGATCCCAAACTGACAGCTGCTGTGCTGCTTTCTGAGTGGCTCTTTGGAGCGGGCTGGGATGTGGGCACAGAAGAAGCTGCATCATTTATGAAGATTTATTTCAGATTTCATTAAGAAATAATTTCTGAGCTTCACAGTAACRAGGTTACTTACAAAACAGATACCTTAGTAATATGAAACTCCTGAGTATTTTCTGAGTAATACGAAACTACCGAGACCTCTCTAAACCTTCCTGATGTTTGGCGAAGGCTAAAGCAATCAGGATTCTGAAAAATGTGTGTTCCAATTTTGTGGGGTACTTAACCCTGATATTAATGTGCAATCACTGCTTGGAGGGAGCCCAGGGGCRCTGACAGATTATTGTGCTTTGATTTAGGACGTAGTTTCCTTGTCCCTTGTGCCACATACGGCAGGTGCTGCTCCTGCTGCCCACATCGAGGGCAGGCTTGACTTTATCTGGCTGTGCAGGGACCAGGACCTGTGTCAGGTGTGTCTGGAGAAAGTCTGTACCCAAAGGCTTGGCCCCAGGCAGTGTCAGCTCAGGGTATGTCAGCTAACAGTACAGGAGGAYTACAAGAGAAAGGGAAAGATTATTCTCCCTTTCCAAATTACCAGCTTCTGTTTACTTTATCATATTTTATAAACAGTAGCTTTTTTTTTAAACCCTTTTGTATTCATTGGTTTTTGTGTGGTGCTATCAGTGTTAGATTTAAATGAAAATGCGTACTGAATAAATTACTGTGAATGCCCTGCATTCAACGGGAACAGAATTAAGCTTAGCTAACAAAACAATTGAAAAATGCTTTTCTTGTGCATTTTCTAATGAATTCCAACTTCTTGCCMGATTCACCTTAGCACAACTGAGTAAAAACCCCACATTTTGTTTATCAAATGATTAACTTTCTCTACCAGRAAGGCAGAACTTGTGCAGATGTCTGTGAAGCTGTGGAATTGGTTAAATAAATRTGTTTGGACACAATCTGTGTGTTTGCTGAGCAAAATGCACCAGGCTCAGTGCAGCAACCTATGGGCTTAATTCTTGCTGGTTGGTAGCCGTCCTTTGGAAAACACAAATGCAAACCCAAGATGAAAATCAATGAACAGAAACTAATGCCTGCCTTAAATCAGTTGTTCATGACTGTGCATCTCTTGTGGAATGAGCAGGACCCAGGTGTTCCACTCGGGCCTTGGTTTTGTGGCTTTAATAGTGCTGGTTGGGAACGGCAATGTTCTTAGTGAGGTTTTGCATAACATCAATAAGGAGAGGCAAAGCCTTAATGCCTGCTTAATAGCGTTTGCCCGGAATTCAATTACTGCCTATTGCCAGGCTGCTGGCAGCGTTAATGATCGCACGCAGGGCACTTCCATGATTTATCATAATGATTCTGGTATGTGTTAGAGACGCCTCCCCCAGCAATGCATAAATACAAAAAAGGATAAAATAATTGAGATGGAAGCAAGGGTGTAAATTTTGATCTTGAGGATTGTGTACTCAGAGGAAATGGGGTGGGTTTYGTGATGGAGTTTTAATTTAGGTTTTGTTCTGGGATGCAGTCCCTTTCCATGGCACATTGCTTTGCATCTGACACCCCCAGCTCCCTCAGCCTCTTGTTACACCTCAGGCTCACCAGGGGCTTTGGTCCTTTGTAATGTTTAGAAATAAGAGTGAGGAATGAGATTCCAATTCCTAATTAGGAACATCCAAGRCAAATCTTGTTGAGATTTTGCTGAAAATTTCAGGATTTGTGTCACTAATTGTTATATCTGTGTTTGTAGCATTAATCTGTGAAAGGTGGTTTAGGATGAATTAGGTATTACTGAGGACTGAATGGAAGGACATAGTAAGGGCAGGGGCCCTTGTGCCTTTAAGGACACTGAGTAAGGAGTATGGATTTTCTGACGTTTTTTCCTTAGATTATGTCATTTGGAAGAGCGCCTTTTCCTTGTTCTTTTCTTTATTGAGTTGCTGGTTGCTCAGGGAGTATTTGAATTATTGGTTGTTGTCAATGACACGTTTGTTTCCAAATGGATCTATGTGAAATTATATTTTAATGTACCTAGAAGATAAGTAATAGGAATGTGCTTTAAAAAAACCCAATCCACAAAACCCTCCAAGCAAATAAATTTTTCATTTCACAGAATCTCTGGGTATGCTTCCACGTCRCGGCTATTGAATTATGAGCCGAGTAACTGCTTTAAAAGTGCATGGAGGCACTTTAGAAGAGTTTTAAGTCAGGAATGTACCATCCGTAATGGAAATGGCAGAGAAGATGTAGCGAGAAAGGAGACAGATAACAGAGCTTGAACAGGTCTGCCTGGGAGMGAGCAGCTACAGCTTTGATTTGTGCTAATGTGTTGTCTGGGAAACTTGAGTCTGCATCTTCCCTAAAGTGGTGACAAGGTGGTAACCCTGAAAACAAGGTGATCTCAGCTAGGCTGCTGTTTGGCCTGCTTCTKAATTATAATTAACTCCTCGTGTGCTTTTTGGGGCCAGAGGGAGCTTTGTATTTTTTTACATCTCCTGAAAGCAGCATTTACTCCAGAGCACATCATTTACCAGCTTATCATTTGCTCTGGGCTGTGCTGCTGGTGCAGCGCATGGCAGAACTGGAGCCACAGCAGGATTCCCTTATGAGGCTGGAAGGTTTATTGCCCTCTGCAGCCCAAAAGTTCCCAACCTGCCAGGGAACTGGAAATTCCCAGCTTGATGCTCACAGTCGTGCCAGACCTGGTAGGAGAATGACACTGTCACCTGTCTCCTCTGCAGGTTTCTTAAGATCAAACATGAGAAGGATCCCAGTCTCAGTTAAAAGCAGGGCCTGTATTCATGGAAGCCTGGTGTGATTTTTGCTGTTTTAAACAAAGGGTGGTCYCACAGAGCAGAAGAGTGGGGGCTGCCTGCCAGGTGGTGTTTTGTAAATTTAGGTGGACATGTGTTAGACCTTATGAGGTTACAAAATCATTTACCAGAGGATTTGAGCAGCAATGTAAAGTAAAAATATTTTTGTTATTATTATTCTTGACACATACGCTCTTTTTAAATAGTAAAGAATTAAGCTTTATTTTGCTGTAGTTATAGAACATGGAATATTCCTGTTTCAGCTTGGTTGTCCTTCAAAAAATATGAGACACCAAATTTTAATGTCCTTGTAGTTTTTAAGGGGAAACTTTTTCCTTCTCTTGCAAATGCTTTTATCCCTTTCTGCCTGAATGAAAACATGGGATTAGGATTAATGGACTTTTTCTTGTGCTTGGCAATTTACCTTTATTTTTGAMAATCAACTAGAAATAGTGGAATAAAATAATGGTTTGTTCCAAGCAAACCATGACAGACTGGGTGCAGTTTAAGCTGGTGCCAAGCCCCTGCAGAGCTGCAGCARGCAGCAATCTTCCTTGTCCTGCCTRCACTAAGTTGGGCTGATTCTGCTTTTATATGTCAGCAAACTTCAGACAGAAGGATGGGGGTGAAAATGGGATGCACACAGGAATTCAATATAATCTTGTATACATTATAGGGAAAAATTTATCTATCCCTGCTGTCTGCTGAGCATATCAGTCTGCTGGCTGTGAAATGTGGGGTTGTCTCAGCTGAGTCAGCAAATTGGGGTTCCTTGATGGGCAGCTGTGCCCCACGGAGCAGGGCTGGTCGGCCACTCCTTGTCTGTGCACTCCTCGTCCTTGCTGTCTATRAAGATATTTTCCCGTGAATCGTGTTCATAGATCAAAGAAGGTAGGATGTTGACACAGCTCTTGGCAGAGGCATTCATCTACTCATGTGATGTTCCACTTCACTAAATTAATTTCCTTTTCAGTTTTCAGAGTTGTTAAGCATCATGTAAGCAAATCTTTTAAACAACTTGTAAGAATTTCCTTAGTATGGCTTGTAATATTGGTATTCTGGTTTGCAAGGGTCACTAAACACTTGTGTTCGTTCACATTTTATTTATCTGACTTCAGCCTAACAGAGGGACAAAAAGACCCCGTGATGAAGAGGAAGAGGAAATCAAAGCACGCCGGAAACAAGCCAGTGCCCGAGAGCACGGTCGTCATAGGGAAGAGGAGTCTGCTGCCCAGGAAGAAACTGATGATGAGAAGAAGAAACTCCTTCAGATAATTGAGAGAGATGGAGAAGAGGAAGATGAAGAAGTAAGTCCTGTAGGAAAGGGGTGGCGGTGGGAATAACCAGACACCAAACCACTTCTCTGTGATTTCCATTTCTTACCATGTAGGTGGTGAGACTTAACGTGATCTTCCTGTKCTCATACAGCTTTAGTTTGTGGGTTTGCTTTCCTGCCCTGTGGGGTGTTCATTAACTTCAAATTTCTCAAATATACCAGCCAAAGATTTAAAGTGGAGGCAAAAGGGAAGGGGCTTTCAAGTCKAATCTTTGTTTGGTCTGAGAATACCCAAATCACCTTCTAAAGTGTATCTTTAGGAAACAGTTTCTTGTTCTAACCAATTTCCTAAGTATTGTTTTCATCAGTACCCCCAGCCATGCAGCTTCTTCCCCTCTTTGTAGCTGTGCAGCAGCAGCAGCAAATAAACAAACATTCTTCTGTGCAAGAAAGGTCTTGGGTCAGAGGAGGGGGGTAGCAGCTGTCAAGGGTAAATGATTTCAAGCCTTGGAGACAGAAATCCAATGCTGCATTGGCCTTTCTGCCAAGGGCCAGGGAAAAGATCACTTTATAAATGTGACACATGGATTGGTATAAATCTAGAAGATATTTGCTTCCTGCTGCCTGTGTCCTGTTTGATAAAAAAACAAGTGCTATTCACCACTGCAGAATCATGTAGCTTTGTAAAATATCATTGTCCTTTGTATACAGCATTGCCAGCATCCGTCTCTGAGAATCTCCCTCGTTTTTTTGATGTTGAGCTATTGCCATGACAGTTGTTGCTGATAGCAAGGAAAGATAATGCAGGATTTCTGTAGCATTTGAGCTCCAGGGAGGATGGATGGACAGAATCAAGAGTCCTCCTGACTGGCTGGAGTCTTCCRGATTCCTGCAGCGTGCCAGTCCCTCATCTTTGTCAAGTGGAGTCCTCCCAGCCAGGCATTTTAAAGGCTGAAAGTCCAGGCTTTCTTTAGAACTCAAATCTCTCGTTATTACTTTGGACTGCAGTTAATATAAGTGCCATTAAAATGTGCTTTATCCCAGTAAATTTGATGGGAAGAAGCTAATCTGTAGAACACTGCAATACTGAATGCAAATTCAGTACAAGATATAAAGCTGATCCTAATGGAGATATTGTGGTGATATGTGATAGAGGAAGCAAAGAATCAAAGGCAATAGAGGGAAGCAGTGTCAGCATGTGTGGGTTGAAATCCCATTGCAAGAGGAATGTGCTTTGGGCACTGTGGTATTGATTACCTGAATGGGATGGTGACATGAGTGGGATGGCAATGAGACAGGCTGGGCAAAGGAACGAAGGAAATCCAATAATAACTGAAGGCTCAGGCTGGTGTTCTTATTGTAATGAAATTTGTTGAAGAAATTTCTCTCTCATACCAGGTTGCTGCTTACAGTCACTGACCAAAGAATCTTCAACACCAGCAGCAACTCTTTTGAGTTTTGATCAGTTTTGATCAGGGGATGGACACAAAACGTGGCTTAAAATGTGAGRGTGTCTGGTTTGATTTTTGTTTTGAGGGCTTCTCTTAAATAGTGGTTATAACACAAACAGAGAAGAGGTAAGAGGTTACACAGGGAAATCTATATCATCAGTTTTTTAATAAAAGAAGTGCATTAAAATCATAAACTAAGGAAAATGTTTGTAGGTGTCAGGGAGGCAGCCAAGGTTACATTGCTGCTGTACAGTAAATATRCAATGCCAACTGAGAAACACCTTAGGAGCATTTACAAAATAAAGAGAAAATAGTAGAGTAGAATATTGATTTTTTTCTTTAGAAAAAAGCTTTAAGATAGCAGTGAAAGCTTATCCAAGTGAGGAAAATGCAGAAGAACATAAATTCAGGGCAGTTAAATGCAGACTTASAAAAAGCAATAGCACAAGGGACTTSTGCAGAGAAGCTCTCTGTGGGCACAGGCTGTGAGTGCAGGCTTGCTCTGTTTCAGAAGCAAAAAAGCTATATGGGCTGGTGGTGCCAGGTAATAACAGGTGTAAAAGAACAGCTCAAGGTCCAAACAGGGTGCTGATGGTGTGTGAGGTGTTTGGCAGCTCTCTGCAGTGAGATTCCAGATTAGMATTCCTGGCTTGAATTCTGAGGGCACTGGGTCCAGCTCCAGTGCCACCACATTTCTGTTATTTTTTCAACTATCCAAAGCTCACTTGTCTGCCTTTCCTGATTTGGTCAGGAGGAACCTTTGGATGAAAGTTCAGTGAAGAAGATGATCCTCACCTTTGAAAAGAGATCTTACAAAAACCAGGAGCTGCGAATCAAGTTTCCTGACAATCCAGAGAAGTAAGACTATACTTAACTTTTTTCATTTGATTTTAAGTGTAAGCCCTASATCAATTTCTGGAATATAGACATGTTTTCAGTTATATAAAGCTTATGTAACAGCAGTTATTGCCTTGTAGTTCTTCTAAATTTTATTTGAAACTGACTTTGTTAATTAAAAATGGCTTTATTGAGACTCTGGTGTGGCCAATATATGGCTRGCAGCACAAAAGCAATGATTAGCAATAATTGAAGGTTTCATCCCATCATTTGATGTGAAGGTGTTGTGCTTGCATACCAGCCAGAGGTCTGTGTGGGGAGGAAATAATTTCGTGTTAGCCAATTCTGTGATGAGCAGAATGGCTGGATGAGCTTGGAGAGCCAGATATGGTGTTTGTGTTTTGAAGCCTCTTCCTCCCTTCAAGGTGTTCTGTTACTCATATTAAAGGGATTTCTTCCTACACTTCAATGACATTATTTTTTGTCCAGTTTGCTGTCCTTTCCCTTGYCCAGATTGTTTTTATGGACTTCAGACTCATACAACCCACATACTAATATGTGGTAGCTAGGAAAGGTGCAGAGCTCTGCAGATTTTTTTTAATAAACAGGTTTTTTCATGTGTATCTACAGCATCTTGATTTAAATTTTTTCTTGAAGTTCTASAACTGATTTACAGAATTGGAACAAATCTGTTTATTTACTCTGTGTAAATTATGTAGTAGAAAGGCTTATCYTGCTGCAGAATTCAACTTCAAGGGGCAGGTGTAAGAGGATAGAAATGCTGGTGACACGTGCACCTGGGGTAACAAATCCTACCCGGTGTCTTCTGGAAGATGGTGGCCTCTTCTTGCCTTTTTATGACCCGGTTTTTGTCTTGCCTCAGGTTCATGGAGTCGGAACTGGATTTAAATGACATCATTCAGGAAATGCACGTGATTGCAACCATGCCCGGTCTGTATCACCTGCTGGTGGAGCTGAATGCTGTGCAGTCTCTGCTCGGGCTGCTGGGACACGACAACACAGATATCCTTCAGTTGTTAAAGCAGCTCTCATGGGAGAGGCTTTCTGCAGACTTTTCTGTAATCTCTCATATCCTCTTTCCCAGGCTCCTGTAGATGTTTTTCTCTTCTTCTCACCACACTGAATTTATGTGTTGTGGGTTTTTTTTTCCCAGTGAAAGCCTTCTTTGTTCAAGTAATATTGATTCTGAATTTTTTTCAGTGCTGTTATTCTCCTTTCTTGTTTTATGACCCTTTCATCTAGTTTTGAGTGGCAGTGTTAGAGTGTGAACAGATGAGCAGCAGAGGAGAAGTGAAGGCCTGGGCTTAGCAGCAATAATCTCACACTGTGCAAACTTTGTCTGGAATRGGCCCAGTGAAAAAGGAACTGTTTTACCCCTTCTTGCTGAGAGTTGAGTTGTCGGACTGTGGGCTGTTTGTCGTGGACTAGCTCACCATGTGCTGCACTTTAGTTTGTAAATGTGCTTTCTTCATGTTCCCATAGCTTCAGTTTGGTGTGTGTGGAGCTTGAGGCTCATGTGGCCTATCTGGTTAAGTACATACCCAGAGACAATTCCCTGCTCAGTGAGTTCTAGTGTCACTGAACCTGATCCCTCTGTAGCTCTTGTACCTCTGAAGCTCTGAAGACATCTGAGAAAGAGTTTCCCATTTTGGTAGAGTTGATCAAAAACAGTGCCATTTTTTTGAGTATCCTGGTGCCTTGATGCTTAGCTGTCAGCTGGAATCTGGCAMTATGCCCAGCTCACTATGCAGTGTGTAAAAACAGAGCTCAACCCACTCTGCTTGTAAAATATTCTATAGCAGATTAAGTTGAAAAATTGTTACATGACTTGTGAGATTGCGTGTCTGTGTCCTGAAAACGTTAGTGAGTGGAAGGAGCACTGAAACCCCGTGGAAAGGGCACTGGGTGTTGACTTKGGACTCAAGCAGGCTTTCCTTTTTTCATTTTTATTGATCCATGGCCTTAGGAAGGTAATTTATTCTTTGCTTCTTTATGTGTAAAGCAGAAGATAACACTTACCAGCTTTCCTGAGGTGTTTTGGAATATACAATGTGAAAAGGCCTGTTAGTGCTGAATGTTGTGGTCTGATGCACAGATCTTGGTTTTCTTTTTTAGCACTTTTCTTTATAGCACCATCTATTGAGAATTCATAATTCATTCTTTCTAAGTGGGTGCAGTGATCAGAAGCTAAAACCAAAACATAAATATTTTATTGCATGCCAGTTTATATTAGAGAGCGCTGCTTATGTGTTTGGGTATTTTGACTTGCATCAGGTGGAACCTTGATGTGGTGAATGCTGGTCCCTGCAAAACAGTAAACCCCACAGCTTCCCTTATCCAAGATCTGTAAGGAATTGGCTCTCAAATAACTGGTAACAATTTATGTTGTACAGGGGGAAGCTCCTCCCATGCAAAACCAATTTCGTGGTTACTGTAGTTTGATTATTTATTTTATGCCAGACACCACAGATTTTTTTTGTACTATGCGCATTTATACTGAATTTCTCATTCATAAGGAAAAAAGGAACTGTGGGAATATTGACTGGGATAGCAGAGCTGTTTTCCAGATGAAGTGCACAGGAGTATGGCTTGCTTTGTCCTATCAGCCATGGAAAGCTTTGTGCTGGGGTCACTGCTGCTGTCAAAGGATTGTCAGGGTTTCCACTGTGAGCTCTTTTTATTCAGTTTGTGACTTGCCTGTCAGTGAGTTTATGGGTATGAATTTGGCCTGAGAACTGCAATTTTGGGAAAAGTATATTTCTTGTTRTAAAACTGCTGAAGTGTTTTGAGCTCCACTGGAAGCAGAGGCTGCTGCTGCTCACATACAGGGTAGAAGCACTATTAAAGTGAAGCATCTACACATAAAACTGAATTGATACAGCTCAAGTTCTCTAATGATGATTTGTTAAAACAAATGGGAAAATATTTTTTAAATGAGTTCTTCAAGGAGAGAACTAAACAAATGGCTCTTCAGATGCAATTTAAATGTAGTGTCTTGAGGGACTAATGCAAGGAGACAAAAGCAATGTCCAGGGGGAGCAAATAATCTGCTGAATGATTCATGCAGTTTAACACAAAACATGTGAATGAAAGATGATCACYGACAAGATTTTATTAATGAAAGACATGAAAGCTTTAAGCCAGGCTTTGCTTTACTATCTCCTAAATTTTATAGGACAGCTGATTCTCTCACTGCAAGCCTCAACAGAGCTTCCCAGACAGGAATGGCCTGCATGATGAAYTCTGCTCAGAGTTCTTTGCTGTGCACTCTCAAAAGAACCTGGTTCAGTTGTCTTTGTAGCACCCAGGAGAAATCTTCAACTGGTTCCTTGAGCCTTCTCTCCCACTGGCAACTTCTGCAAGTTGCTCCATGGGTGCCAAGGAGAAGCCAAGAATTCCTTCTATTGACTTGCTGGTTTTGCTGTTGCTGGTGCAGTGCAGTCTRTGATTAGCCTTTGTCACTGCAGTGATGCTCTGCTGAGGTGACACTTTGCTGAAGTGACATGCTGGTGACTCTCCTACAGCTTGTCCAGCAGAAGGTCCAGGCTCTCTCTTGCAGAGCTCCCCTCCCCATTCAGCCCCAGCACATGGCTGAACCTCACTAAGAAAAGACAGATGAAAATACTTTTCTTGTCGCTGCTTATGTGTCTGAGCAAATGCACAAATAGGAGACCTGGGAGCTGGTTTGTCAGTCTGGGCACTTGAGAGAGATCCATCACAGAGTGGTTATTTAGGACATGCAGAAAACTGCGTCTCCTGCTCGGCCCCTGGGACGCAGGCAGGATTGATCAGCGTGTCTGAGAGAATAGGGAAGTGGGTCTAATGAGCTGGAATACGTCTTKTCGTACAAGGGAGCTGTGCAGCAGGCAGGGGAGCTGTGTGTTATGCAGCCTAGAGTTAATGAGTGAAAATTGGGCTGGCAGAAGCTCTGCTGTTCCTGCAAGGGCTGCGGTTTGAGGAGCATGCTGCCCTAATTGGGCTGGGCAGAGGGGGGTGATGGCTCCTGCTGCCGGCAGTGCCCTCGTTAGGTGTGTGTGTCTATCAGGTTAGCAGGGCTATCACTGAGAGCAGAATACCCAAATCACATTATTATAACTCATTTCTCTTTGCTTGTGTTCAGTCTTGATAATGCAAGACGGTTCCTCATTAGACCAACTCCAGCATGTTTGATTTGAAAAAACAAAATAACTACCGTGAAGAAACAGTAGAATTGCCTGATATTGTAAGCACAGAATCATATTTGTTTTTATCATTCCTAATTGTTCAGTTTCCCTAATTTTAGTACTTGTGAGGGGAGGTAGTCTGGTGTGCTCTTGGGTCTGGTATCCTGTGCCCTGCTGCTGGGATTGTAAGGCATGATAGCACCTCACTGGTAATGCATTGCCAGTTGTTTTGGGGTTGTGTCATGAACCTACTGGCCTGAGAGCCATCTGCTCTTGATACTAAATGTCTCTTCCTGTCTGTTGGTTGTCCTTAGCACCTAGCACATGTTTCTATAGCTGTGGTTGACTTGCTGCAAGAGCTGACTGATATTGATACTCTCCATGAGAGTGAAGAAGGAGCCGAAGTCCTCATCGATGCTCTKGTAAGTAGGAAACCCCAGATTATTTCAGTGCCTCARCATSTGCCTGAGACAGCCCAACAAYGGACACTGACCCAYCCTGCTTTCTGCAGCTCTGGGTGTCTGTGCTACCAACATCAYGATGGAGATAGGCAGGAGAAGCCTGTTCTGAACCTGAGACCAYAATGGCTGTTTTTGATGAAATACTAGAGTTTGGGGAGTGGGTGGTTCCACTACTTGCACATTGTTGCACCACTTCTTTTTTGGAAGGAACACTGTCATATTGCAAAATTTGGGCTGGGAGATTTTTTGGAGCAGGGAGGGAGAATGAAGTAATAATGTTTGTGACTTGGACACCGTCCCATGGAAAATAGGAGCTTTGTTTGCATTTCCCTYCTTTCTTGTGGAAAAGGATGACCTGCATTCCCCCATGGAAAGCTGAAGTTTGTTGCAGGGAATGTTGCTTGAAGGTGCCACTGTGATCTTTCAGTCTAACCTCTTGYACAGGAGACTGGTTATCTTCTACCTGGTAACTCTTGTTTCAAGCCCAAAAATCTGGGCTTGAACTAGCCATCTGTTGGTGAGGGTGTGATTTTTTTTTTTCTTAGCAAGAAGTAAAAGCTTGAACGTTTTCAAGTAGCAAAGTGAATGAACTTTAAGGGTGAAGGAGGGTCTASAAGTAAGGGTCTCTTTTGGCATGGAGTGTGAATCAACCAAGTAAATTACCTAGGTAGGTAGGAGATGCATTGGTTGGTATTAAGTGTTCTCTGCACAGTTAACTCTCTGAGTGCCTCTTGGCCTGTGGGGGTGGATTTCCCCTTTTCCTGGTATTTGTACTRGATGCTTCCTGCTCCCTGGCTGCAGAAGGAGGATGCCAAACCYTCCAGAGAGGTGATACCCAGCCAAACATGAATTTTACCGGTCTGTCCTACCTTGGAGCTGGTGAATTGCTGCCTTTGAGGGTCGCTGTCGCTGTGTCTGGTTCTGTAACTATTATGTTGAAATTGGAAGACTGGGAATTAGAGGTTTTCTTTTGTTTGCTTTGTTTGGCTGCTCTGTTTTCTCCTACAATCCTACTTGTCCAGTCACTATARTGTTACCTTCCAAAGGTTAATGGTAGTGCCCAGAGCCCAGTTCCTCCAGCTGACCTCTGAGCTGTTGTTAATTACTCTGCCTTAGCTGGGAGATTGTTGGGTGAATGAAATGGTAGAGAGGAGCTGCTAGAGAAGATGTTTTCTATAAAATATGTGGAGAGGTAGTAAATCAAGTGAAGTTCTTTCTCTGTTTCTATTGTCAGCAGCCTGCTGATAATAGCCATGTTTAGAGGTTTCATTGTCCTCATTGAAAGAAACAGGTCAGGCCTATCTTGAGGGAAGTGTTTAGATACCTGCTTTTTAGATTACTTCTTTTTTTTTTTTTAAAGAAAGTAGGTGAAAGGTTATAGGGTGTCTGAAGATTGTTGCACTGTATTCCACAGAAGCCCATATTWGTGTTTTTCCACATATTCACTAGGCCCAAAGCTGGTTAAGAGCGTTTGAATTGGAAATATTATTTTGTTTAACTTTTCCAAGCTCATCTCCACAATACAAAGTTTGCCAGAGTCAAGCTGGACTCTGTAATTCTAGCTTTAAAGGTGGAATTCGGGTGTGAACTCTATGGTTCAGGGCCCTCCCCTTGCTCTGTCTGGTTTTCCTTAACTCTCTGAAGTCAATTTGTTGCATTCACCTTGARAGGAGTTAAATGCAGGACTTCATCTGGTGATTGTTCAGCTCTTGGGTTTGGATCTGTGGGTGTGAGCATTGTTTTGTCAGCTTTTTGTACCTCTTAGGTGGAAGGTACAGCAGCAGTGACCAGCTGGGAGTGGAGCTGCTCACAGAGCTGTCAGTTTTCCCATCCACTATGGTTTGTGTGTGCCTCGTGCTTCAGAATTCTGAAGGATTATAAATCAATCAGGCTGATTCAGGAAATAAGACTGTGACAAGGTGCTTGTTTACCTCCTGATGCTTTTCTGTTTAATCTGTAACACAAAAGTTTTYTAATTAATTAGGAAAAACATGGTGACAGATTTACATGATGATTCCTTCACTTCCTCTGAGATTTTACAGCAGGGTTATTCATGTCTTCTGATCACGTCTGACAGGGTGTTTCAGCAGGGCTCATTGATTTTTATTATTTATTAACCCTTCCACCCATTCTTTCTCCTTGGTCTTCTTTTTTTTTCAGTCTTGTTTCTTATCTTTTTATCTTTTCCATTACCCTGGGGATTTAGGTGGAGGGCCAGGTCGTGGCCTTGTTGGTGCAGAATTTAGAGCGTCTGGATGAAAGTGTRAAAGAGGAGGCTGATGGTGTCCACAACACCCTGGGTAAGTGGCTGCTGCACAGCCCCTCACTTCTTTGTGTGGTTTGTACCAAGGGGGATGAGTTATCCCTCCCCTTCCTTCCTCCCTTCCTCCTTTCCCCTTGGACTGCCAGCACTGCCATACAGGACCTGGTGCAGCTTTTATCCAAGTGCAACTTGGAATCACTCATCCCTGGAGCCAGACTTTGTCCCATGGCTGCATGAAAGCTGCTGCTTCCCAAACGGGTGTGTTGTGAGGTGCAGATAAATGGATCAAACTGCACTGCACCAGAGGCAATCACAGAACTCYTTAGGTTGGAAAAGCTCTCTAAGATCACTGAGTCCAGCTGTTAACCCAGCACTGCTAAGGCCACTACTAAACCATGTCCTGAAGTGTCACATCTACAGAGCTTTTAAAAACCTCCAGGAAAGTGCTCCTGTCCATGTATTTACTATGTACAGATCGGTGAGCTATGCTTTGTTTCTGTCTTAACAATAAATTTAACTTTCAGGTAGTAAAACATCTGCATTTCATGTAAGGATGTAAATGCCTCTCTGTTCCCTGATCTTTGCACAGCACAGAACCATTGCAGGGTGTTCCTATTGCTGGCAGTCAGACCATCATCTATTCCTTGCAGTCCTTTGGGATTGCAATCTCCCAGGACTGTAAGAATGAGAGAGACTGGAAACATGAGGTTTGGAACTTTTGGTGGGGAAAAACATCTGTTTTCTGTGTCTTCCTTCTCAGGAATCGTGGAGAACATGGCAGAGTTCCGGCCGGAGATGTGCACAGAGGCTGCACAGCAGGGCCTCATGCAGTGGCTGCTCAAGAGGCTGAAGGTGAGCTGGTTTCCCACCTTCCTTCTGCAGGCCATTTAACACAAAAAATAGGTTAAGAAAAGCCAGTTTTGCGTGTGTGTGTTGTAAAAGTCAAGTTAAGGACAAAAAGTTGAAATTTAGGGTCTGTGTCCTCAGCATTTTTCATTTAAATGGGCACACTTCAATCTTGTCTTTATAAATGTCTTGCAGTAGAAATTGTCTCTTTTCTCTTTTTGCATGATTCATGTATGCTGGATTTCCAGTCMATGTGTGAGATCTGTAGGACTATAAAAGCTGACCAGTGAGAGGACACACTAATATTAATCATTTAATGGCCTTTGCTTCCCATGYTTCTAACATTTTTTTGAGTTTTAAGTGGTGTGTGTGTTTAAATTATGTGTATAAAAGCTGCTGGGGGCAGCTTTTGCCTTGAACTCAACTGATTGCCTTTTGAATAAAAAGTTGCTTTTCATATTTTGCCTCCTGTGGCAGTGAGTTACACTGTTTAACTCTGTCTTGTGTGAAAAAATGCCTAAACATTCACTGGAAAATGCTGTAGAAATGGAATGGATAGTTCAGCTCTCTCACAGAGCTAGTAAAGAAAATATAGCAAAGAAATTCTGGCTGTTCTCTAACCTGTCAATAAGGCATTAACACTTCCATGCTTAAATGTCTGCATGATTAGAAAGCCTSTGAATTCCAGAAATGCTCCATCAGCTGTGTAAGTGCAGGTACCCCTCTGTGCACTTCACATTCTTGTTAGCAGAAGTAATCTGTAATTTCTCACTACAGGTAGTAACATAATTATGCCCTTTGCTTAAAAAGAAAAAGTGAAGTTAATTTTAGTCCTGGCAGGTAGGTACTGCTGCCTGCCTTGGAATTGCTCTGGCAGCTGAAAGRCTGAGAAACTTGGGAAAGCAAAATAATCCCAATTAGAATTCTCCTGCTTGGTGCCACAGAACAGAAATGCTCCACAGCATTCCAAGCTTGTGCAGGGTGTGTTTGTTGGGTTCCTTGGCTGTGTTATCCCTGGGTTGGGATGTGGGATCAGGCAAGGCTTTCTCATCCCTACACACTGTTGTGGGGAACTAATGAACTCCTCTCCAGGTGCTTTGGCTCTTGGCAGCTCTTGGTCTCAAATCTCTTGCCCTGACAGATGTGTTTGGGATTAACYGAGGATCTCAGCAGCTGAGTGAAGCTGTTGTGGAATGTCTGTTGGATAAATTTTAAGATCAGGGTTCTGTCTGGGCAGCAATGAGGATGTGTGGCACACAGCACAGAGCATGAATTTCTATTTCCTACAACATTTCAGGTCGTATAATTGTATTGTGATGATCAAAGCTGCTACAGAAAGCTCAGGTGGTGAGCTCATGGCTGGCTTCTTCAAAAACAAGCAGGGGTGGATGATGATGTTTGCAGTCTTGGGAGATCAGAATATTGTTTCCTAGGATTTGCAGGGCAGYAGTTGCTCACCCCATGGCAGAAGCTGGCCGGGCTGTACAGCACCGAGCACATTCCCCTCCTCCACTGTCTGCCTGGAGGTGTTACCTGCTTGCTGTAAATATCATTTCCAGAGTGGTTTGGGACTGTTTGGAATGAAGAGCTTTATTTAAAGTCAGTCCTGGTGGCACTTGGGGTCTTCCTGCCTTCCAAGTTTACATGTGTTGCCTGGTGTTTGCACACTGTGCTCTGTTGCGTGGCAGCAGGGTGGGATGATTGGCCCTGCACAGGCAGGACTGTGCTTCATGCTGCAGGGAGTCGTGTATTTGGGGAAAAAACTGGGTGATACTGCTATGTTTTAAGCCCAGGACTTCTGCTTTTCCCCCTCTTTAACAGTGGCGTATAAATAGCTGGTAACTGATGATTTTTAAACTTGTTTCATTTTAGAAATCTCTCAGTAAACCAGGTTGTGTTATTATCTGATCAGTTAATGTTCAATCTGTTTCTGTAGATGAAGCAGCTTTGGCAACATGTGAAAACATTGGATCCATTTCAGAATCCACTCCAGGGATTTTTTGGGGGAGTTCAAATTCAGTATTTTGGTTTCATTATGACTTTTTTGGCATATTTGACGATGGAGGAAATATCTGGAAGTGGAAGTTATATGATTGTGCAGACAAAACCTGTCTCACGTTCTTTGGACTGTGACTCTCTGATCCTCATACAAAACTCTGGCAGTTACTATTTAATGTTAGTGTGATGTATGTTCTGAAATTCTGGTTTTGCTAACAGGCACAGAGTTCCAAAACAGGGATAAGTACCATGTAACACATAATATTGTGGAAAATATATCACAGGAAAGAGATTCTGTGTGGCAAACAACTGGAKACTTTTCTTACGGATTTTGAGCCAACTTGGCCAAACTTACTGATGTAGAGTTATGTGAAGGATCACAGTGGAGCTTTTAGATGTGTGCATGAGCCCACATGCACCTCCCATCACCCCTGAATCACAATTATTACAGTTCTGTCCCTGAGGAAAACTGTAGAATTACTGCTCCTGTGTTTCACTTTAAGTGCTGCTCATACATTCGGTGATTTGATTAATGTGTTCTTCAAATCAGTGAGATGCTGAGGGCCGTGCCCTGATGGGTCTCTTGTTCCTTCTTCCACAGGCTAAGATGCCTTTTGATGCCAATAAGCTGTACTGCAGTGAGGTGCTGGCGATTCTACTCCAGAATAATGATGGTGAGCCATGCCTGCCATATCTCTGTCTGTGAGGGCAGCATCCAGGCTTCTCTCAGATCACAGCTGCCCTTTTCTGCCTYCAGCTCCCCTTTGCTGGCTTTGCTCTCCCCCATGTGCTCCCTTGCCTCCACCCTCTCTTTCTCTGCAGCTTTTGTGCTCTGTCAGGCTGTATTGATTTTGTTTGCTGATGTATCAGTGTTAGATGGCTGTAAAATCTGACAGTTAGCTTCATTTTTCTCTCTCTTTTCCCCTTCCCCCCACCTTCGTCTAGACAACAGAGAATTGCTTGGGGAGCTGGATGGGATCGATGTGCTGCTTCAGCAGTTATCTGTGAGTAATTCCCACACGCCTTCTTTTCCATYGGGAGACTGCTGGGCTGGGTGGGAGGGGTGGAAAATATCAGGGGTGCAGGTGGTATCCTAGCAGTGCCTCATATTTGATGAAGTGCTGTCCCCAAACACTTTCCATGTGGTGTGTTATCCATGGTCAGTGAGATTAATCCRTTTTGTAAAGATGTTAATGCTGAGGTACACGGAAGTTAAATTATTATATTATAATTAAATGGCAAGTTGGAGATAGGCAGGGTTGGAATTGGTCCATCTTAAGCATGCTCCACTCCACGCACAGGGCTGCCCATGATTGAGCTGGCTGAAGGCAAAGTGTTCATAGCTTGCCTGTATTTCTTCAGGTAGTGCTGCCTGCAGCACCCTCAAGTATGAATTGTGTAGGAATTCTCTGGCAATCAGTTTATCACATACTTGACTGTGAATTTGCCCTTCCCCTTGGAGGCCCTGTGTATTATCCTTTAAATCCTGCACCAGGCTACTGCATGTTTTTGGGTGCACAGTCAGGAGAGCAGAGGGCAATAGCTCCAGAGAGGATGCAGCAGAGACCTGTGTGATCACTGGCTGACATCTATCACGTGCTGGAGCTTTTGGTGCAAACTCTTCAGGTGTATTCTGCAAAAACGTGGCCCAACATTTGGGGGTAATTTTGCTTTCTTTATCATGCAGGTGTTTAAACGGCACAATCCGAGTACAGCAGAGGAACAGGAAATGATGGAGAACCTGTTTGACTCCCTTTGCTCCTGCCTAATGCTCAGCTCCAATCGTGATCGCTTCCTGAAGGGTGAGGGTCTGCAGCTGATGAACCTGATGCTCAGGTACCTCATTAGCTTGTGATTTCCTTCCTGATTTTTATGTGCCAACAGGTATTCTGGCTAGATACTTGTATTTTATTAYAAAATTTCTGTGTTAGGATATTTGTTTTTTCTAGCTGGTAAGTTGGACCTTTTCAGACATGGAATCTTCCCTTTTTGTCTTGAGCTTTGTTTCCTAAGACTGGGGTTGCCACAGTAGCTGCTGGAAAGTGGCAGTGCAGATTTTTCATCTAGAGAGAATGCTGTAGGTCAGGCCACTAACCCTCTAAGGATTTAAGTGATCTCTGTGAGTGCAGGAGGGAAGACATTTTTTTTTTTTTCCCAGTTCAGGCTCCACTGTGTTGTGTAGCCTCTGAGCTGCTGAATTTTTGTGGATGCTGGTACAAAAATTACTTTTACGAATGGGGCGTAAGTTTGCATTCCTTGTGCTGTGCTTTGCCACACCCTGAACCTCTGGGGCTTCTCTGCTCTCTCTTCACTTTTTCTTGCTGGCCTGGCACTGAATTGTGTCTGCTGGGATGTCTGGCTCCCCAGATCTGTGGGAGGGCACAGCGGGCTCTGTCTGGCTGTCCCCAGAGTGCCAGGAATGCTGAGTTCCTGCAGCTCAGAGCTGGGGAATGTGTGGCAGCAGGGAACTGAATAAATAACCCAACATGGATTATTCAAATAGGAACACTGGGTTTTCTTAAAGCTAATTAAGGAAAAGCTCCAAAACTAAGAACGGGAGGGAGGCCTCCCTCTGCCTGGAGTCCTAAGCTGCTAARCCAGCCTTGCAGAACTAATTAGTTGGAGTTCTTGTGCCATGTGGGTGGAACTCAGTGTTTGGATTTTTAACAGCTTTTTACCCATTTTTTGACTCTGCTGTTTACCACTCTTTGTACCAGGATCCCAGCTGGAAAATTATGACAAGAGGAAAATTTCTTCTTGGCTGCATTTGCCCCCCACAGTAGTTACAAAGGGCTTGGGAGGGACAGAGTATGATGGATCTGTCAGCAGCAACTGTGTCTGATGGTCAGAGTTTCCAGGGCTTCACTCTGTGGGTTCTACAGCKTGAGTGGGATTGGTAAAGGGACAGTAGGAAAAAAACCTAACAATTCACAGGATTTGTTCTTCTAGAAGCTTCTGTCACTACTGTCCACAGGCATGTACTATATGACAGATGATTATTTTACAATTTTTTAAACACTTCTAATCCAATTCTAGTGCTTAGAAGCTCTTGCAGGTGCTCAGTTTTTCTTGAGCAGAGTGATTTAGATGGCTGCAATCTGATGTGATTTAGGGAGTGGATGTGGATAGTTGTGTTCTGGAGCTGAATATCTGTATCTTCTTGATACCTTCATGATGAACAGCAGAGAACAGACATGCCATTCAGTTATGATTGACCACCTCACCCACAAACAAGGCAGAGTATTTTTCTTTCCTGTTGGTGCCCTCTGAAGGCTGGGGGCAGAGATCTGTTATTTTTTTGGTTTTACTTTGGAGGTGGTTAATCACTGTACCACAGCCTCTGCAGATGAAAGGACAAATAGGCAAAGTTGAAAGTGTATTGACATGATGTGAGACAGATAAGCTGTGTGAGAATAAAGATATCAGGCTTGGATCTCCATTACTGTCGTAGGGAACACAGCATTCTGTGTCTGGTGCTGCCCAATCCATCCAGCCAAGTCGTTCCATTATTGATGGCTGTGCACACAGACCTGCAGAGAGCTGCAGCAGCTTTCGATGAGTATTTAATGTGCTTGTGATATTCCTACAGATAGCCATGAGAACAGGATGGTTTTTGTTGTGCTGAGCCTTAAAGTGCGTGGCCGACAGTGAAAGGTGATGTTGTATCATGAACTTYTCCCAGTTTATGGGGAGACAGTGGTAATGCCTGAAAATGAGYCTGATGGGGCTGATGTGCCTTACTTGCATGTCCCTGGCCAGACAGGTCCTGAACTCATCCTGTGATCTGGGACTTGCAGTTGGCACTGAAGGAATTGAGGCTTCACCAAACAGGTACACGGGAGATGAGCAGAGGGACTGGGAGAAGAGCAGGTTGAGTGGAACAGAGCTGGTGGCAGCAGAAGTGAAGGAGGAATTTTGAAGGTGGAATGAGAGCAGGGCTACATATACTTATTTCATTTACATCACAGCACCAAGGGAGGCTTGTTTATCTTATGTAGCATCTTTATCAAAGCCAAGATGGTTTATCAAGGTGGTAGCCACCAGCAGAAAGTTTAGAAATGTCCYGTAAAATTAAACTAAATTTTCTTTTTAGGTCAGGAAGTACTTTTTAGTGCTCAGTCCCTCAGTCTTGCCTTAGTAACCTAACTGCAGCTTAGCCAAAAGAGAGGAAAACAGGCTTGTCCTGTCAGCTCCCTGGTGCACACTGACAGGCAGCTTATTGCTCTGGCCGTAGAGTTGTGTTGGGTTTGAGGAGATGCAGCCACGCTGCTCCCAGGGGATGTGTCAGGGAGATTCTGTATTGCTCAGGAAAAATGACGTGTGGTTTTCCCAGCTATTAACTGAGGAGCATGTGTATGCACAGAGACAAACACAGCCCAGGGATCTCACAGGGACCTGCATCACTTGGGCTACACAATGTTCCATCCTGCAGCTAGGCTGGGACTTTTCTTGACCCTCAATAAAAGCTTTTGTCTCCTGTACAGCAAAACAAGGTGAAAACAGACAACTCCATATGGCTCCCTGAAGCTTTTCTGTAGCTATTTCTGGGTATATTTTTTTTTATGATTATTAAAATCTTTTTATGTTTTCTTGTCCTGCTGTTCCTAATGACCCCTGGAAACATAAGCTGTCTCTTTGCTAAATCTTCTGGTTAATTAAACGGAACCATTTTATGCACACTTTCCCAGGAAATCTAGTGTTCTGCTTTTACTGGTATTTTGGAAAGTTAGAGGCCATGTTCTGCTAATGTGGAAAGKCCAAACAATGTCAGCACCTCTTCTTTTTGAAATAATGGATGTACCAAAAGATTTGTCTCAGATGTAAAGGTGTTAAAATGAGGAAAACAATGGTCAGTGAATAAAGTTGTAATTCAGAGTTCCCCTCCCCATCTGGTGATTTTCACATTTGCTTGTCTGTGAATTAGTGTTCAGTTAAAAGTTCCCTCAATAAGCACAGATGAGACTAAGATAAACTGCTTGCCCTCTGGCAGAATAAATATTTCAAATAAAATCAACTCCAGACAGTCCAGGCAAGCAGCTATTGATCTCTAAAAGCCTGAACTTAAACCCAATGAATATTCCAGAGCTCAGCCCTGCACAGCCTTCCTAAATGCTGATCAATATGCAATTACTTCCCCTGAAAACATTTCTGGTGTCATCTGGCCTAAGGAGTATTTTATTTTTAGCTCTCTGTAGTGGGGATGTGGGGCTGCCAAACCACCCTTGGCTGGTGGGGTGAACTCAGGGTCTGGCTCCACATGGTGCCCTCCCACCACGGGGGTTGGAAGTGCCTGTGGCTGCACTGGGCAGGGCCTTTGTTTCAGGTTGGGGTGTTAATTGTATGGGTTTTTGTTTGYATGTTGTTAGGGACTCATGAGGTTGGGTCTCTGCAGAGCAGTTTTTACCCACAGCTCTCTGGAGGYTTTGAGGAGCCCCTGCTGATGGGCACGGGGTCCAGATGGCTCAGTCTGCAGCCAGGCAGGGTTGGAGGAGGTTTGCTTGTGCTTGGGATGAAAGGTGGTGAGGCTAGTGACCGTCCTGTCCYGGATGGAATGTCCTCCTAGGCTGGCCTCGGGGACATTGGAGCTCCTGTTATCTTCTGATTTTCACCTGCTCTGATGGTTTAATGGGCTCAGTTAGCAACCAGTTCTTCAGTTCACATTTCACAAGATGTGTTGAATTTTCCCCTGGATGGATTATMAATTCCTCTGTTTTGGTTTGAGAGGTACAGGGCAGCTGGAGATCATTTTCAGAGCATTCCTGTGTTATTGGTGTGAGTTACCACTATCAACATTCTGAACTAGCATTAAAACAGCAGTGCAGAGTTTGTCTGCCTCATTCCATGTGTGGATCCTGGTGCTGGGGTTTTATTATAGCTGACCCATCTGTGCTTACCAAACTTACTCCTTTATTAAATGAAGCAATTGCTAGATCTAAATCCTGATGCTTTTGGTTTGACAGTATTTGCCTTTTGTATCCAACCCAGACTCTCCTTCTGTTTTGTGCCAGTGTTTGTAAAGGAGCAAAGAAATATCTTCTYCAGTAGCCAAGAAATAAGGAAATGAAACCATGACAATAAAACACATAAAATGAAATAAAAATAGAAAATAAAAAGAAATGAAAGACATTAAAAAAGAAATAACCAAGACAATATTATCAGCCATAGTTTTGAAARGAGTTGTTGATGCAGTGTTTTGGCTTCTAGAAGAAAAATCTTGCTTAGAGCTTGTGCTCAGACTCTTCATCTTTTCCTTGTCATGTTCCTTTCCCTTCTCTCTTTAAAGGAGTGTGGTCCAAAGCTCCTCATGCCCCTCTACAATTTMATTTACCTCTTCCTTTTCATAGAGAGAAGAAGATTTCCCGCAGCAGTGCCCTGAAGGTGCTGGACCATGCCATGATCGGCCCAGAGGGCACAGACAACTGTCACAAGTTCGTGGACATCCTTGGGCTGAGAACCATCTTCCCTCTCTTCATGAAATCACCAAAAAAGATAAAGAAAGTTGGAACAACTGAAAAAGAACATGAAGGTAGGTGTGCTTCAAATCCTTCTTTTTGCCATTGAGGAGATGAATGGACAGCCAGTGTCTAAAAATTACCTGCAGGGAGAAGGGAAAGGCACAGCACCATCTTCTCAGGGCTCCTCCTGCAGCTCTCAGGTCTGGGTGTCCAGCCTGCTGCTCCCTGTCACAAMTGGCTGTTGAGGGCACACTTGTCCTGCTTGTTTTGGTATCAGCAGCTCCTGGCGATTCCATCTCGTGTGGTGTTAATAAGTTATTTTACTCCTGTAAAGTCTGTTGTTTGAAGCTCTCACTCTGATGCAAAACTCTTTTGRAAAGAGTAATGAGGCAACTACAAATGTCACCTCAAAAGCAGTGTTTTCATGGCTCTGAGCACTGAAGTGTGACTGGATGAACATCAGGCATTGCAGAAATAAACTGCATTACTTTTGAAGTTGCTTTTTTTTCCTTTTTATATTTTTTAACTCTCTACCCTGGAAAACTCAGCTTCAACAGAGATCTGCTGTGGAGTATTACTGTGATTACTGTGGAACCTTACAGAGAGCTGAGGGATCAGCYCCTCCTGCTCCTGGTGACATTGCTTTTCCTGTTTTTTTGATCATTGACTATGTCTTGGAAGAAACTTTAAATACTGCCTGTGATGCTTGAAGTTTTGTACCAATTTATTGCTCAGCTCAGTTCTCTAGAGGGTGAATATTGTCAAAAGCTGAAGAGGTGTGAGTGGGTCTCAGACTTGCCTGGGATCCATCCTGAATGCATGCAGCAAGCCAAAGGAAAGTGGAAGGAAATAGCAGCAGCATGGGAGCTCTAAACCCAAATTCCCTGCWTTGGAACTGTCCTGGCAGCTCAGGTGGGACTCAGGTGTTCTCCCAAGCCCAGGAGGGAGTTGCTCTGCCTGCAAAGCTCTCTGGGTGCTCTGGCTGGGACTGAGCAGTTCTTTTCCCTGGCAGATCTGATGAGCTGGGGACACCTCCCTGGGCATCTGCTTGTCCTCCCTTCTGAGGACTAGGAATGGGCAGTGGCATGGGCTGGGCATATGCGTGGCAGTGGCTGTTTTCCTGGCACAGCTGGAGAGCTAGGACTCACCTGTCACCCAGCCCCAGAGCGATTCACACCCCTGCTGACAGTTCTGGTCATTTTATCTGCCTTGCATTGTTTGTCTTGGGTAGATAATGGTGAGAGGGAAATGCTGTTGTGTGGTCTGGGGTTTGTGTAATGGACTTGCAGAACAGATAGGTCTGGTTTCTGTAGGTTATGTAATAAAATTACAGGTTTATGTAATAAAATTCACAGTTATCCTTCAATGGATTTAGGGGATGTTTTGAAATTTTCATCTCTTATTGAGAGAAAGCTTCAGCTGGAATAGGAGGTTCTCAGTAGAGATCTGAGTCCATGGCTCATGCCATTGACTTAATTTTTCAGTTTTGGAAAGTGAGCTAATCTCTGTCTCATCTGCTTCTTCTGGAGACTGCAGTTGATRCCTGTGTGCAGTCCTGGCTGCTTTGAGGATTAGACTGGAAAGCCCTGACAGGGCCAGTTTCTGACTATTTCTGTGATAGCGTGAAAAGCCAATCTGCCCTCAGGAAAATGGAGTGATCTGTGCAAACAGGCTTTGTATCACACCTCCGTCTCATTAACATGCAGAAGAAATGGAGAACATTAAGATGAGTCCAGAAATCAGTTCTATTAAAATAAACTCTCCCTAAAAGGCTATGGTAGTAAGTCCAATTTTCTTTGTTTTGCATCACTGGGCAGGTGAGTTACTGAATTTCTAACGATGGTAGGTAATAGAGATGTTGAACAGTTCCCTGGAGCTTGTCACGCCGTTGTCCTGGCATGGTGTAAGCAGCACACCGTGAGTTCTTACTCAGCTCAGTGTTGCCCCAGCTATGCAGCAATTGCTCCTGGTGGGGAACATGGCACAGGCTCCTGGTGCCTCTGGCTTTAAGGGAAATGGTGCAGGTGTGGCGTGGTGGAACTGGTTGCCTCTGTGCTGTTCTGGTCCTAGGAACATGCTGCTTTTTGCTTATCTCTTTGTTTATTGATCAAAAAGAATGCTCATGTTCAGTCTGCTCTTGTCATAAAAACTTAATCCTGTATTCTATTTGTTTTAAAAAAAATTAATCGGAACGATCTTCTGTTAGGAGAGCTTTCATGTATATGCCAAATGGAGGAAGAGATTCCTTTGAAGGATTCTCTGGAATGGCTTTGCAGCAGTGGCATCAGTATTTATTTAAKCAGCTCTGAGAAGCTGGGCTGTGTTTGCCCTGGCTGTGTTACTGCTGGGATGGTGCTGGGCTGGGCAYCCCAGGCTGTGCTGGAAAATGCAAAATCCTCAGTGGACTCTGAAACCTGGGGCCCAATTTACAGCTGCTTAAATGACAGTCTTGCTAAATTACACCAGCACTGGGTGAGGTACCAACACCTCTGCCAAAGGGTTCGTCCTGTCCCTCTGTCCCTTTGTCTGCAGTGGCTGAAGTGCCACCAGGCTGGGGGTGCTGGCCCCCGCTGTGGCCCTGAGTGCTTCACCTCCCACAGGATATCCAGTGCCTCATCTCTAGAGCAGATCTTCTGTATGTATCTGATGGTTGTAGGAAAATATCCCCTTGTCTTTATTTTATATCAGTGCTGCTATTTACATAAGAGATAGTCTATAAAACYATGTTTGTTTTATTGTCTCTAAGGYGGTGCTCTGAATGTGACAAAATAATAAATACCCTGGTGAAAAAAAAAATCTCAATGTGACTTGCTGAGCTTTTATTTATTGTAGAAATTTATAATCCAAATTAAATTTGATAAAAGTAACTTCTCTGTAATGTATTTCTTCCTTTCTAAATGCTAGCATAAAGGTGTCAGTGCTGGTTAGCTACATTTTAAACACTGTCAGTGTTTAAAAATTATTTTACTCTAGGGAGCCTGTGAACAATTTAAATCCAAACTGCACGTATTTATGCTTTATGTACACTATGTAATTAGGAAAAGAGAAAGGGAAAAATTTCTTAACCATCTTTATGGATGATCTGAGCCTGAAGATTAGGCCTGTGGTGTCTAACTGAGTGCACATTATATACACTTGAATTTTGCCTGTGTTTGTACAGATCATTATATTAGGATATTAGGTTTGGGAGAAGAAACTCGTTGGAAGCAATTTCCCTTTTTCTGAGGCAGTGAAGCAACTCAAACCAGAAATATTTTGCAGCTGAAGACAGAAACAGCTTAGAGTTTTCCTATGTCTATGGGGTCACAATACTCATGTGAGTGCCCAGCTGGGTTGCACAGCCACAAAGAGAACTGGCCTGGCTGTGTAGGAGGTGCCATATTGTGGTTCTGTATTGTGAGGTGATTGAACAGTGGGGTCMCTTTAGTGTCTGTGATTGCGGGGCATGGACAGGAATCTGGCTCTGGGTGCTTCTTGGCATAAATGGAGGGTGAGATTTTAATTAACACTTCTGTGTTGTGATTTTTGAAATATGGGGGCTGCTGTACAAGCATCTGCAGTCCCAAAACCTTCCCATTGCAGAGCTGAGGGTCAATGTTGTCCCTGTCCATGAGGGTGCAGTGGCTCTTGGCACAGTCGAGTCAAGTGTTGGATGCTGGCTTAAAATTCTTGAACAGTCTCAGAGAGCTAAAAATGGAGAAAACACAAATTCCTCCTGAATTAGAGAGTCTGTAGTGAAGCAATCATAGCTGGCTCGACAGGCTGTATATCCTCCTGCTCTTTCTCAGGATGGTTATTTGCAGCCGAGTTTTGCTCWCTTGGAGAGTGTAATGAACTATAAAAGGATGTTTGTCCAATTCATCTTCATTTAAATGCCTTCTCTTGTCTTAGATGTCAGTTTTACTTAGGAATGCTTAATTTGATAACCTGAGAATTAGTTCAGCCAATTTCCAAAGGAGAATTCCTATCGCTGGGGTGTTTTGCTTGTTTGCCCTCTATCAATAACAAAGCCTCTTTTGGAGATCCTCAGCTATACCATCCCTTTAAAAACAACAACAAACCCCATTTCTTAGTAAATATACTCTTACTCCTTTGTGACAYGCACTAAAGGCAGCAGAGCCTTTGGAATGAGTCTCTGCTGCAGAACCRGGTTCCCTGGGCATGGGGAAATGAAAAGGCAGCAGCAAAAACATGGCCTGATAAGGAGTTATCAGTATTAACTGAGCGCCTCTGCCAGCTTGCAGAAAGTGTTTTTCTTTTGGTGGTCTTGAGGAGTGAGCACCCGGGGAAGACATCATTCTGTTTAAACAGAACTTTATTATGCCAATTTGTTATTTCACCATCACCCTCCGACAGGAACCTGTGATTTGAGTGAGCCATGATGCCGAGAACAGAGTTAAATTTATCTCAATTAAAGTGAGCGTGCTCTGTTGCAAGAACATCAGAAAAATAAACTCTCAGTCAATAGAAAGAATTTTGTTTTAYGTTCAGCTTGATGACTMGATCCAGCTCACCAGGGCGGTTGCWTGTGGAGCTTTTCCAATCCTCCCAGGCCCCCCTTTTCCCATCCATAAAATTGATGTTTCTTGCTTGTACCAGTGTTTTAAGATAAGCTTTTTCTGGCAAAATGCAGTGATACATTAGTGGATTACTCTTCTAAAATGAAGATTATTAATGCACTTGAAAACAAGTCAGGTTATCAGATGCTACACCATTGGAATAGCATGTCCCAGTGCCACGTGTAATCCTGGCATGGGCTGGTGGCTTCATCCAGATTTCCCAGTTGCCATGAAGCCACAGAGTTGTGTGTAGAGGAAGGGCAGAAGTATGTCAAAGAGCTGGCTTGCTTTTTTTCTGGTATTTTCCTGCTCCCAATTAGAATCTACAATTTATTTTAAGCATTCTTTGCAAGGCAGAAGGCTCTTAAATGTGTTCTGCTGGATTCACCAGATCATCCTGCTTGGCCTCCAACAGGCTGCTGTCCCTGGCATCCAGAGCTGCCCACTGTCCCTTTCCTGCAGGAGGATGCTTGCCTCCTCTTCCTCACKGTTGAGCTTCCTCCCCTGCCAGGCAGATGTCCATTATAATGAGATGTTAAAAAAGAAAAAAAAAGTGAGGGGTGGGGATAATAAAGGCAGAGGAGTGTAATGTTACAGCTTGATTTGACAGGACCTCCTGCTGTTGCAGCTGCCAGTGCCAGCCATGGAATAGATTAATCTGTATTCCAACACGCYGAGCTGAAGTCAAGATCGATCTAATTAGGGTGTTTTAAACACTGCTTGCATGCTGAAGTCTCCCTGCCTGTCTGGAGAGGAAAGGCTCCTGTGAGCTTGGGGTGRTGCTGGGCTAAGCAGGACCCCGGTGCTGCTGTGGGAAGCACATGGACATGACCTCCTAGGGCCAGGGATGTGTCTGGCATGGTGCCCTGCAGGATTGGGATCATGGGGAGTGGCAGGGCTTGCAGGTGAGCCAGCTGTGGGGCAGCAGCAGTGCTGCTGGCGAATGAGACAGAAGCCTCCAATCTTCCCAGATCCATGAATTTAGGGAATCTTGGGATGTTTGCATGAACAAAGTTGTTCTTGATGCATAGTAGCTGCCAGCTGGTAACCTGTTATTTCTGTGAAGGCRCCTTTGTGGTGCTGAGCACAGCTCAGTTTGGTGTTTGCTTCTCAAAAGAATCACATTTAYTCGTTCTTTGAAATGGGGCTCAGCAGTAACCTCTGCCTCTGGCCTTGTCTGTGCCCTCTCTGGAAGYRATGCGTTCTGTGCAGGTGCTGTGGRCTTTGGCTRAGTGTTACATTCCTAGGGACAAGCTCCCAGAATATTCCGTAGCAGGGAGGCTGCCTGTGGCTTCACCCCGGGGCAATGCACAGCTCGTGTCCTCTCTCTGCACTGAGATCAAAGCTGGGCAGCTGCAGGTTCTGCGTTCTGGTGACTTGGAACAGCACCAGCCACTCATCATTKCTCAAAGGAGCTCTGACCCTGAGGGAATGTTGTGTTTATGGCTTTTAAAATGTTGTACATGGGAAATGGAGATGGATCAGTCTGTGGGGAAATGGTGAGACCCCATCTGTGGGAATCTGCACCCCAAGGGCAGCATTTCTTCCTTCCCATGGCTGTGCAAACACTTTAATCCACTGAGTCATGGATTCAGCACTCATCCCATCAGGTTTGGTCCTCATCTTGGCCAGTGTCCTTGCCCATGGGTGCTGGTGTTTATTGGGCCAGGACTTGCATCACGGCATAACCTTGATTTTGGGGGCAGCATAAAACCCACTAGTGCATTTTTTTGAGAAACTGATAAAAAACCAGTTTAGACAGTTCAGAAATATCTCTATAAAAGATTTCTTTGAACATTTTAACCAGGCAACTAAATATTTCCTGGATTTTCTGCAGTGATACGTTGAAAGAATAACCTTGTTCTCAAAACCTCTGTGTCAGCTCCTTTAGACTTGTCAGTAGTTTTAAAGATTTTATTGATAAAATGGATAAATATCTGCATATGACCACCAAAGCAAAAATGATGGCTAAAATACATTTCCTAGTAAAGGAATATTGGAAAAAAGCAATGAAGATAGATCATTGGTGAGAATACTGCTACTAAAATGCTGCATCAACACTTCCAAAAAAAGAAGGTTGGGGAAAAAAATAGTGTGACATACAAAATGCTGGCTTCTTCCTAAACCAGCAGAGCATATGTTGGGATACATGGGGGRAAAAAAAAATCTTCATTTTGTTGTATTTCTTTCACCTTAAGAAAATGGGATCTTGGAAGAACTTGAAGGTTTTTACAATACTTTTAATGTCAGCACTTAATTTGGTGTTGCTTTTTGTGGAGTAACAGTTTCTGTGCAGTGAGAGCGTGCACTGACACCCCCGGAGCCATCCTTCACCCCCGTTAGCCTGTCGGAATGACGGAGCAGCCACACGGTGYGGCCACCCGATAAACCTGTTATCTGCCTGCTCCTCCTGCCGGCAGCGCTCCCAATCTCCTTGGAACATGAAAAATTGACACCACCTCAGGCAGAAATCTGTTTCGAAAAGGAAGCTCCATTTATAAGCTGCTAATGAAATGGGGGGGTGGTGGATGTGTGCCTGTGCAGCCTCTCCTCGTGCTGCCCTTGTGCAGGATGCAGATAATCCGTGCAGCAGGGAGCACAGACACCCTAGCCAGGCAGCCTGGGTGCCTTCACCTTCTGGGGCCCAGGCAGTTGGGAGCAGGAGCTCCTGGCAAACACAGTGGTGTTGCTCATTCTTTGTGCTGGACTGATCAGTTGAGGCTGCTCATGGCTCCAGGTTGGTTAGTGCTGGGGAAGTGCAAGGTATGACAGCAGTGAGATGGTGATCCCTCTGCTCTGCATGCTGTGTTTCCCCTCTGAGAATATCAAACCTTGAGGCCCCATTGTTCCTCACCACCATTRGTGAGGAAGTGTTTATGGCCATTAATTGTCATCAATCTTGATCAGCAAGATTACRGTGAGGACATCTTGGAAGAGCTGGGGTGTCTAAACCACCAGGTCTGGCCAGGCCTGTGTTTAATGCATATCTGCAGGTGGGGAAGTAATACTGACTGGCTTGGAAARGGAGAGAAACTCAAGCCCTTCTCTTTTGCTTTTCACCATTGTGCTTGGGCTTGAGGCGAGTGGCTCAGCCACCTCTGAGAGTAGTGGGACATTGACACAGGTGTCTCCTGTGCGCTTGCAGCCTTGAATTTTACTTGTCTCCTTGGTTTGTGCTGAAAAACATGACCCCCAAGTGCAATTGAGAAGACTGTAAACAYGTTTATTTGGTCGTTTCTGGTTTGTTGTAGCCCATTTATATTCATTGATGGAATTTTCTGTAAATGAAAGCGGTTGGTTTTAGGATTTTTCCACTAGCTCATACCACTTCAGTCTCTGCAGGAGCACAGTTATTTCCATTTCCCAGCTCTCCTGTTTCAGTAGCTGTCCCTGCTTTGGTGATCTGAGGGTCATTTGGGTGTCAGTGCTGGCTTTGCCCAGGGCTCCTTTTTGGCCCAAAAGAGGGGGCAGCATGTGGTGCCTTTAGGCTGTGATGGAGGGTCCTGTGCACTGCTGGGCAGGTGCATGGCCTGGGGAGGAAACCAGAGTGGAACTTGTGCTCTGTTTAAGGTGCTTTGGGTCCCTGATGCAGAGGAGGAGGCAATCTCACTGGCTGTGCTGGAATGAGGAGCTATTTGTGCTCCCTGCAAACATGACTTGTGGCTCTCACTGCTGCTCTGTCTCTGCCCATGATRGGAAGGAACCAGGGTTCTGCTTATCAATAGCTCCATGCTAGAGTGCTAATAGTAAATTTAATGGCATGTTACAGAGGGAAATAAGCTGCTYCTCCTGATCTCAGCATGCGATTTTCTTTTTTTATTTCTAGAACATGTCTGTTCCATCCTGGCCTCCCTTCTGCGAAACCTGAGAGGGCAGCAGAGGACACGGTTACTGAATAAATTCACAGAGAATGACAGTGAGAAGGTGAGTGCTGAATGTGTGTCTCAGTCTCTGGGCTGCCAGGCTGGGAGGGTTCTTGCTCAGGGCAGGGTGCCTGGTGCACTTGCTGGGTTACAAAAAGCCATCATCGTACCTGCCTGCAGAGACTTGTGCTGTCACAGACCTTTGTTCTCTCATTCACATTGTATCTACAAACTGCAAAACTGGATGCTTAGTGCATGTCCTCCACATTGCCTGTGCTCTTGTTTTCTGTTGTTCTTGCATATGGTAGTGGCAATTCTGTCCTGGGTTGTGTCTCTGCTGAAACCTGGCCATAGAAGACAATATGGGGTATTATAATCTGCTGGCTCTGAGATGAGGACAGTGTGGAAAGGTGCCATTGTGTCTGGTGAAGCTCTTTTGCAGAGAATTTAGGACTTGCTGTGGTACACATTTGACATTCCCCACTCCTCTCCTAGAATGTTTCACATTAGTGGTGTTTGCTCTGGGAAATTCTTCCCAAAATATTTACAYGGTGGTGGATAGATCAAAGCTTTGCAGAAGAGAAATAGCAGCTTTTGCAAACCAAGRATCCCAAGGGATTTGTAAATTCTGCCACTGGGAAAATACTGGTTCTTTGGTATTCCTCATTAGTGTGTTTTAAAGGTGTTTTTCATAACCTGTTCTACCAATTGTACATAATTACTAGATAGGATTTCAGTTGCCCTAACACAGTGCAGAGGAGAGTTGGGAGAGCTGCAACATCCAGCACAGATAGACAAGTCCACTGGGGAAACCAGTAGCCTGGAGGACCACAGCRCAGAGAATGAGCTGGGGACACGTGTCTGTTCACTGCCGTTTATCTGGCGCTGATGGGACCGTGTTCCCATATGGGATCACATCCAAACGCCTGCAGCCTCAGCGTGCTCATCCCACCAGCACTTGTACCCTCCTTCTGGAACATGTTCCTTCCCGGGAGGGACAGAGCTGCCTGTTGCTCTGTGAAGACTGAAGCTGGGAGGAAAACAAAATTGCATGAAGGATTAAAGATGATTGCATTGTTCTTTTTTCTCGCTTACGTTTCTCTCTTCTGCCCTTGCAGGTTGATAGGCTGATGGAACTGTATTTTAAGTACCTGGATGCAATGCAGGCAGCTGATAAGAAGATTGATGGGGAGAAACACGTATGTATTGCTTAAGTTTTGCCAGATCATGTCTGTAACACCTCTGCATGGCCATGTCATCTGCACAGGACTTCTGGCTCAGCCAGTCACTATTCTTAAGTGTGCCTTCATAMATGTGCTGTTACCTCTCAATTCCCATTGCCTCATTCTCCAAAACCCAGGTAATCTCAGATAAAATGGGCCAAGAATTTCTCTACAACAAATGCTTCTGGSTGTCTCTTACACTGAATTTTACTAGACGTACCTAAGTCTGTGCTTCAATTTGCCTTCACTTTTACCTGGCTGCAGTCCTGCTTGGTTTGGCAGATGGAGAGCAGGTGAAATGTAGAGAGACAATTACATGATAATGTGTGAGGCCTCCTACCCTGGTCTGTAGAGTTSTGATCAGTGGAGAGAAAGTGTCTGTGTTGATGAGTTAGCTGAGGTGCAGCCAAGGGCTGCGTGCTCTCYGCACACCAGCAGTGAACGTTTGAGTGACACGAGCCTTGGTACCACACAGCACTTTCTTGGAACTGAAGCTGGAACAGACCTTTTGAAAGGGAACAAGCGGCTGGAGTCAGGAAGCAGCTTGCAGAGCTGTTAGCGAGCTTGGCCAGCTTCCCACAAGATTATCTGTATCAGTGCTGGGGMGGGTGTGAGATTGATTAGCGCCGACGGAGAGCAATGGCTGCAGCTGCCGTCCTGCGCTCCGCGCGCTCTGCGTGCCACGGGCTCAGCCCCCCACCAGGCCCCGACAAACAGCTGCCTGTCTGCTGCCAAGGCTGCTTCTACGGGCACTGCCAAACATTCTGAGGGCATCAGAGCGCTGCTGCTGCTCAAAGAGCATGGGAGTGAGTGATGAATGGAGCTGCTTTTGCTGCCAGCACTCGGGCTCCATATGGACAGCGGCAGCGTCACCACTGAGCAGTGGCCTGGAGGAAAACAGCATTTACCCTTTCCTGCCCTCCTTCCATGCTCTGTCCTTCCTCTTCAGAACAGGGCAAGAAATTAATTATTTATTCTTTACATTTTGGTGCTGGTGTAGGGGTTTTAGAACTCAAAAACCAGAATAGATTTTTTTCAGTTGGAACATTGTAATGTCTTGGAGCTTCTGTACAGAGCCCTAAAATACCACAAGCAGAGTGAGGGTATGTGCCCTTTATCCAGGAACACCCTGGAGCAGCCTGCAAACGTTAACATCTGTAGTAAACAGCCAGCACAAAGCAGGAGTGGAGGGAATTTGAGTGTGAAGAAGCTTTTGTGGAAGCTCTTCAGTTAATAGTATTAACCCATTCCTGTCTACTAATGTGCAAGAGAAGTAAAACTAAGGAACTTCAGATTCTCCTCCTGTATCCAGAATAAATATCTTTTATCCAGATAAAAGTAAATCTTTACCTCGTATTAGAACTAATAATAGGATTTGGCAGAAGCATGTCATGGGTGCAATMTATTTTATACATGTTGTGTCTAATATGATGTTGAAGTTCATTCCTAGCTTGGAACACTCTTGGAGAGTTATTGTTTGTCTTATTTTGTAGCATCGTCAGATGGTCAGTGGGACATGTCTCTTGAGATCTGAAGTGGCTCAAGCATTTTCCCCACACAGAAGCAKGCAAAAGCCATCATTCTATGTGTCACATCATGGCACTGTCTGGCTGTGACAGGATTTATGGGGCACTTTAATGTTCCCTGTTGTGGCACATGAATCACTGAGGTGGATTGTATGAACACTTTAGAAACTCTGCTCCATTACTGTGGGGCTTTTGACCTTCCCCTTGCAGTAGAGGACATAGTACCCCAAAAATATGGTGTACAGATCCTCACCTTTCTTCCTGCCCCATAGAAAAATGATACTTGGCGAGATTTTACAGGTTCAGCCTGCGCTGACGAGAGGAGATCCGAGTSTGATGGACAGAGTATCCTGGTGTAAGTCTTGCATTACAAGGAGTGAAAAGCTGATTACAMAAGGAATGACTGAGTGCTTTATCTTTAGTGGTGCAGCTGGCATAAGGAGCTCCTGCTCTTGCAGTTCTCCTTTTTATTTCTTTTAGCTTGGCTTATTTTAGTGATCTGGTTTATAGCCCTGCTTTTTACCCATGACAATGATGGTGGGGGAATAGTTGAGGGTGGAAGGGAAGGGAGGAATTTCTGAAGCCAGATGTTTTGAGGAGGAGCAATTGTAATAAAACTACACCCTAATCTGGCCTGTGAAACAGGATGAGGTCACTGAGCCCCTTCTCAGAGTAACCCCCTTGTTGGTTTCAGTGAAATCTGTTCAGAAGGGTTCAGAAGTGATAACTTGATGATTATCCTAATTGCCACGTGAAACCCAGGAGCAAAGTCCACRAAAGCATTGTCTCCAACACCTGATGCCCATCTTAGCACTTTCTTCAGAGTTTTTAGTTAATGAAAATATCTTTTTCTCCKCTCAATTCCTTTAATTATTTCTGTAGGAAATGGTGCAACATCCTGTGGCCTTTACCTCTCTCTTAAATGAGGTATAATTATGGGTGGCAGCAATAGCCTTGATGATCTCTAAAGATGGTAGGAAATGACAAGAGGTAGTTTAATATTTTTATAGTTCCACAGAAAATTATGCTCATCAGGTTTATTCAATAAAATATTCTCACCAGACACTTTGTGCTATAATGACTTACAAATTACATGCTAATTGTGCTACAGTTCAGCCACTCCATCCTTGAAAGGAATAGGTGGAACTCCTAGGATGAGCGTGGTATCCACAGGTGGGGATAACAGGTGGGGATTTGTGTCAGCCCATCCTTTTCAGTTTGGTGTAGAAGGACCAAAATGCCTGGAGCTGTACCGAGGGCAAGACGTGATGGCTGTGAATGTGGCTCTTTGTGTGTGGTCTGAAGGCACCTCCTGAGCATGTCTTGCATCCCTCAGCTCTCCTCAGTGATACAGACAGAAAGTAGTAAGGGGAGAGACTCCATCTTTGGAGTAAGAACCATGTTGTTGTTATTTTGGTGCATGGCTATTTGGAACGTGCTCACTTCTGTTCACCTGGATTGGCCTCGTTGCTCCATGTGGTGAGGATGTAAAACCAGGATCCTGGAGGTGGTCTTTGTTCTTGATCAGTGCCCATTCCTTTTGCTCTGCCCAGCTGTGCAGTGTGTGCTGGAAGGTGAGTGATAGATGAGGAGGGAGGAGGATGCAGAAATCTCCTCTAGTGCCTGTGTGAAGCAATGTGATCTTTGGTACAGCAYTGGCACATCCATCGCATCTTTAGGCTTGGAGTCTCTACTTGACACCTCGAGGCCTGTCAGTCCTACCTCATTAGTGTGAGAGAAGCTCATTTTAGCTTCACAGAAGCCCATCTTATTGCTGTCTTCTCCCATCAGCAAGGGGCATCTCAGTACATATTGCTGGCAGATTAGAAATGGCACCTGAGCGCTCATTTGGAGGTTAGYGACTGACAGCTTTGAAAGAGAGACCAAGCGGCAAGGGGGCTGCTTGGTACTATAGTGGAGGCAGGTTAGCACTGAAAGAAAGGGTGGCTGTGGTTTTAAAATTAAAAAAAGAGAACTGTGAAAAGGCACCTTAAAACTGTACTTGTCTTCTAATTCATATCTGCTTAATTTACTGGCACAAAATAATATTCTGTGCCAAGGGGGGCTGTTAGAGCTGCCGCCGCTGTGTAATCAAGACCGCAGCTGCCAGGATCCAGCTCCTGTGATCACCGTGCTCGGATCAGAATACAGAGCACACCCAGCCTTTGTTTCTTGCTCTGGAGACTCGGAGTCCTGGCCTGTGGATGTTTTTCTGTTCAGGAATTTAGCATTGTTGAACAGAGCAGCCAATGAGCCTGTGTGCAGTGTGGARCGTGAGTGGTGGTTCAGGAGTGAGTGTGTTGTCTTTCTTGAATGTTTTTTTCGATAATTTAGTCAGTATTTAGCATTCTCACTAGCCAAACTCATCATTGTTTAGCTTTAGAGACCAGCTTTGAGCCATTTGGCATGGATGTAGGGTGAGGGAAGTCACTCCCTGAACAAAATTGGATTTTTCTATTTACTGGCAGGAGCTCGCTTGCAGGCTTTGTCCAGTCATGCCCATTCCCATGATTTTGAGAACCTGTACTAAATGACAGTTGTGCATGTGTTGGAGTCTTCRAATCTGATGCTAAAGCACCACATCTGAGTGTAGCCAAAGCAGTTGATTTCACAGCGTGATTAAGAAGGCACTGGCTTTTAAATTTTTTTTACTGGCAGACTAGATTTCTAGGAGGAAAGGAGAAGTATTTCTTTATCTGAGCTTTCCTCTCCCTTTCTGGAGGAAGTGGGAATCAGCTGTCTAAGTCACTCCATCAGATTTCTATCCAGGGAGCATCCATTGCACCTTTCCAGGGAGAGTTGCACAGGGCTCATTTTCCTTCTTTTGCCTAAAACTCTCAACTCACCATTAGATGCGAGGGCTTGGCTTGACAGAACAGCAAAATTTGGCAGCTTCAGTCAGCTTTGGTGCCGGTGACCTTGTGTGTGTGTGTGCCTGTAGCACGTGCGCCCGAGGTGGCGCGTCCTGTGGAGCGTTGCAGGTACGGAGYGCTCGCAGGTGATGGCTCTAATGAGGAAATATTGCTCCTCCAGTGTGCACCCACCTGCCAGACGGCTGCAGAATAAATCACAGAGCTGCAGCGAGCTCACGGGGCTGACGAGCTGCTTCCTTTGTTTAAGAACCAAACCAGAAGACAAACCCYAGAATGCAGAGGGTGGCTTGTGACACAGTTGTTTGGGCCTGTCTGTCCCCTTGAGGATGGAATGCAGGCACGTCCTGGGGCCAGAAGAGATGGCTCTTGGCAGTGTTTTGAAGAAGATGGGCTTTCTGGACATGAGGGCTGTAATGGAATGGAGGAATGGAATGGCCTTTTGCATTCTTTACCTGGCCTCCCTCTGGGCAGGTCTCACTGGTGAAACTTGCGTATACAGAGAAAGGATGGATGGTGGGTCATTATTCCCATGAGAGTCAGTGCACTTTGGCTAAAAAACCCTGGTCTGGGTCTGTCCTGGCAGCACCCCTTACAAACACAGCTGGAAGAGCCCATGGAAAAGCTGTCCTTGTGCAGGATTTTCAGACATCTTTTCTCATCCMTCAGTCAATAATGAAGCTGGAAGCCCAATAGGTCTTTGAGCRTGCCGGAGTCATGTTCTGCACTGCCAAACAGCACCCTCAGATGGCCAGTAAAAGAGCAGGTTTTGTTCCATTCTCACAAAGAACTTGTAAATCATTCATACATGGGTCTGTTCCATGGTCACACACTCTCAACTCTCAATGTAGAAATGTGATTTGTATGTTTAATTCAAAATTTTAACTTGCAGATGGACACACTTCATGATCAGCAAAAGCAAAACCTTCTTCAAAATGGAATGAAATGTTTTGTGAATTTAAATGAATTATTAAAAATACTTCTTCAGCAAGATATATATGGCTGATAATGTTTGGAGTAACAAAGCAGTTCTTTATAAACTACAAATTCAACCAACATTTTGCCACTTCTAATGGGAAGTACTCTGAGAGAATCCTCACAGCTTTCCTTTGTGTGGCTTTGCAGGACATGGTGCGTCGAGGAGAGATCATAGAYGATGACATGGAAGATGAATTCTATCTGCGTCGTCTGGATGCCGGGCTCTTCGTGCTGCAGCTCATCTGTTACATCATGGCTGAGATCTGTAATGCCAACGTTCCCCAGGTAAAGCTGGATACAAGGGTGGCAGATCACCTGTGTTTTCATTTGTGGTGCAGACAAGGCTCTAAATCCTTGCAAATACTGCCGCGTTTAGTAATTGTCTATTTTCCTTTTTGGGAAAAAGAGGTTTTATTTCACTTGTGTCCATACAGCTCCATCAAATTGCAGCAGATAGGAGGGCAGTAGTGGGGACAGAAGCTGATTGTTGTCACTAAATTCGTATAATCTGCATGAGTGAGGTCAGGGTTTGAAATGGAAAAGCCCTGTTGTTGCCATTGCTGAGGGAGCAGTGGGAAGGGACCTGTTCTCACAAAAGCACAACTACAGCTTTTCTTGATCTGCAGAGATGCAAAATGCTGCTTCTCTGCTTCCTCTGTGAATATATTGGGGTTTGTGAATGTGTTCTGTGCCTTCTTATTTCTGTGCCTTCCTGGGTGATCCTGAGCAGATGCTGAGGGCTGCCAAGACTGAGTTGTTTTTTGTGGTGCTCAGGTCTCTGCTCATCCTTCAAAGTGGGGAAAAGTGGGGCTGTGCATGGACTTGTGTTGCATTGAGGGTCACTTTCTTCTCTTTCCTACCCCAAATCAGATTCGTCAGAGAGTCCACCAGATCCTCAACATGAGAGGCAGCTCTATTAAAATTGTTCGACACATCCTAAAGGGTGAGTAGAGMTATCCCTGTGCAAGTGTCTCATAGCTACCAGGGGCACTTTGGTCATTGCTTTGCAGGATGAGCCTTCACATGTAATTCTCCTTGGCTTCCTGAGCATCTCCAGGCAGCAGCTGAGCAGTGTTCTGAGATCCTGGCAGGGCTGGAATCACCCTGATTAGTGGTGTGCTTTGCTTTGCCTCCGAGTTAGGACACTCACTGTAGCTGCTGTCAGAGAGCAGCACATCACTCCATGCTTCCATCAGCTCTAGCCTGGCTGGAATTCACWGCTGACATTAATGTGAGAGTAAATATTTAAGGGAAGTGTACACTCCTGCTAGAGGGARGAATAGTGGAGTCTCATCTTTCATTAATGTGGCCCTGTACTTTACCATCTGCACCATATTAGTACCCGTGGTGTATTTGTCTTGTTCTTAGTGTCAGATTAATATGGATTATAGCATTAAGGTATCCTCCATAGCTTTAAAATGTAGCTGTTGTGATTTGCAATCCCAGTTTTAAAGTACTCCTTGTTATTTTTAATGCTTATGGTGAATTAGAGCAATGCCTGTTTGAGCTGTGGCCTTGCTCTGCAGCCTGCTGTCCTTCAGCAGCAGCAGCCAGTAGAATTGGGCAAGAGGAGGGCAGGACTCAGCCTCTTCCTGTGGCTCCTTGGAGCTGAGTCTTAGTGGGAGCAGTAGGGAACCAGAGCTGCCCTAGGAAGATGCATTCTTACAGAATTCTTACATTTTGTCTGTTCCAAAGGGGCTGTGTTGTTTTCAGTGTGGGGTGAGGAGTCTGTTTTTCTTCAGGAGGGAGAGGAAGGCTGGCAGCATGTCCAGGATACTGGGCTGTGGGATGTGTTTCAGTGTTTCTGCTTTCTTTGGGAGCAATGGTGTTCTGGGCTTTTCTTTCCCCCGCTTCAACACTGGCAGGTACACACAGCTTATTTTCTACAGAACCTGTCGGTTATCTCCCTTCTCATATGCAGGAAAAAAGGGATCAGAAGGATGGCTGGTATGATGAAATTAAGGGTGATTTTCTGACAGTGTGAGATTACCTGCAGCTATGGCAATCTCTTTGGCCCTTGTCCTTGGACACAAAGTGCAAGTTAATGCCTACTGTTGAGCAGGGGGACTGCATAGGATGTCTTCTCTGATTTTAATTATGATACTTGAAAATTCCTGCCTCTAAACTGCCCCTTTCCAACATGGAGTGTGGCACAGGCTGTGTTCAGATTCCCACGTTTGCCCTGGGCCGTGGGTCCCTGAGGGAGTTGTCTGCACACCTCGCYGGATTTGCACACCTCACGGTCACGGCTCTGGATGGTTGATTTACATACCAAGCTGAATTGGAGGGCAGCTGCATTAAAATTTCATCCGATTCTTTCTTTCCCAGACAGTGACTTGCATTGTGAAACTTTCTCCACGGTTGTATCGGGTTTGCAAGCTCAGGGTCGTGCTGGGTTGGGTRCTCTCAGCAGCACCACGTTCCCTGCCTGAAGGGGCACACTGGCTTGTTAATAATGCAGGGATGCACACAGAGTTTGGGCTCTGACTGCAGCTCTCCTCAACTCTTATATTTACCAATTTCAGAGACTTTTAGAGACAATAGTCAAGGCCTYAGTGATAAATTTCTTAGTGGGTCCAAGTGAAATCCTGCAGTGGGACCTGGGAGGCAGGAGCAGCACTGGGCTCAGCTGCAGGCTGGGCTCTGTAATTTGAACTTTTCAATACACTCTTGTGTCCACATCCATGGTCAGCACAGATTCACCAGCTTTTAACAGCAGTGATACCAGGGACATGCACCTGCCTCTCTGGAGGMATCAGCTTCCCAGGGAGGAGAAGGGGTTGGAGCAGAGATTCAGATGTGAACCCTGCACTGGGGTTCAGCAAGGGAGTTCAAAAACTTCATTGGAGTCAGCTGCAGGAGACTATTGCAAGTGACTGAGACATCAGGAGCTTGAGCCTTGGCTGGAACGTTTCCAGGCTACTTTCCAACTTGCTCTCAGGACAGATGAGGACTGGTTTATTTTTACTTTTCGTTCAGTGTTTTGCTCTTGTTCAGTTTTTATTTTCTATTTTTGCATACTAATTAGGTGCTTGGTTTTTAGTTTGATTTTTATGGCCTACATATTCTCCATGTTTCTCTGGCAACCTGACAGCTGATGGATCCCTTGGGGTGGCTCAGAATTACTTACGATGCAGGCAAGGAAGCGAGACTGTTTTCTTATGGTAGGGCTTTCAAGGGGGAGGAGTGGGCAGGGAATAACGGGAGGCTCATTAATGCATTTCTGCAGGCTGACCAGTCCTCCCACACTTCCTTTTTCTGGAAGATCAAGCATTTCTTGCAACAGGACGGTTAGTTTATGCTTTGGAAGAAAACAACTGAGTGGTGTGTGCTTTGGCTAGGGAGATGTTTTGGGGATGGAGGCTGAATTTGGGATGGCAGCAGTGTCTGTATCTTGGGGAAATGCCTGATTTCCATCTGTCATTGGGAATGGAGTGAGGCACAGGCCTCTCTGATGCAATACTTGGCTCTGGAGTGGCAAAGCTTGCTGTTCCTCACTGATCTGGAGGGACTAGGCATTTATCCTGGCTSCCTCAGGAGCTGTCAGAGCTGCTCCTGCTGAGACCCTGCCCAGGACACGTTTGGTGTCAGGTGAATGGGCACACTGGGAGCTGGGCATGTGGAATGTCTGCTGCACATTGCAGCCCAATCCTGTTAGCACAGGTAAGCACAAAGGAAGGGTCAGTGTGCTCTGAGGATGGGGCTCAGTCTGGCTCATGGTGCCTCCATCTGTGCAGGCTCTGGAGCTTCCAATATCCATTACAAGCCTCAGTATTTCCCAATTGATTTTTACTGTTCTGTAACCATTGTATTTTGTCTAATGAAGCAGAAACCAATCTTGGGCCCTTTCCCTTTGTGTAGCTACAGCAGTTTGTAAGCTCTGGTTAACTGTTGGCAGGGGCAGCATGCATTTGATTTTTTTTCAGCAGCCTCAGTGAAGTGGTGGAATTTTAAATAAAAAAGTAAATACATAAAATCTCGGTCAGAGATTTACTTTTTTTAAGCCTGGTTCTGGGGGTTTTATCTGGTGTCTTCAAGCTGCTAATGCTTAAAATGAGCATTAGCAGCTGTYATAACCCAGTAAACATTCTGCCTTGGAGTCACTGGGGCTTTAATCTTACAAAACCTAGACGTTTAAAAGGAGAAATGCTGAGCTTTTGGACAAGATTAGAAGAATTTATGTCTTGTTATTGTTTGGGTGATCTCCTGGGACAAAGGAAGGGCATTGTCATTAGTGGCACTCAGCAGTGCCCTAGTCCAAGCAGTCTGACCATCCTTACAGCTGGGGGCCRAGCTGCTGGCTGTGCCAGGCTTGGAGACTATGGCTGGCCCTCACCTGGGCTTGGAGAGGCCACTGCAAGTGGGAATTGTTGCCCTTGGGCTGCARTTAGCTCCAGCACTCGCATCCACTGTGGTTGTTGCAGAGGATGGAGCACAGAAAGGGCTGTGGGACAGAGCCGGCTCCTTCACCAGCTCCCCGGGGCATGGAGCTGACAAAAGGCTCTGTACTGCCTGAGGGGACAGGGGAGCCTGAGCTGAGTGCCAAAGCTTGGCTGGGAAGGGGACCCCATCCCTGTGCACTGGGATCATCTCCTGCCTGATGTTTGGATCCCCAGAGCAGCCCTCAGCCAAAGCACTCAGCGCAGCAGGGCCGGGCTGCCCCACAGCAATCAGCCCATGCACAGGGAGCTACAAGGAATGTGTCCTTGGAGGAGCTTCCTGCTGCCTTTAAGAGCTGTGGAGAACTGCTCCCCCATCAAAGGAAGGTGCCCTGAGCTGGTCCCTTTGCTGGGACAGCAGCAGCTCAGGTTCACCTGCAGCAAACCTCAGCATTACCACCTGCTCATGTTACTGGAGTGGTTTATGAATATTAAAAATATTTTCCCAAAGGCCTGGCAAAGAGCTACACTGCTTGTACACAGAGAGAGAGAGGGAGTGCACACAGGAGGGAAGACTCCCACATCAGCTAACTTCTGCSTGTCCTCACTGCTTTCAGTGCTCCTGTAACAAACGCTTTGATGGAGCTCAGAGCATGTAGCAGTGCTAAATGTATAAATATTAAAGCAAACTTTCTMCAGCAACTTACCATTCAGTGCTGAATACAAGCTGTTCTGTTTGTTTGGAAGAAGAGAAAGAATGCAAGCAGGCGGAGGCAGGGAAGCACTGTCTTAACCATCAGCCTGCTCCTGATTTCCTCAGATTTGTTCAGCTCCTTGCCTCCGCAGCTCAGAACCTGCTTTTCATTTTTTCTGTTTAAACCGTCTTTGAAAATGCAGGTTCTGGTGGCAGGAAGGAGGGAGCTGGTAGGGGATGAGAGCTGCCAGCTCCAWGTGAGTGTCAGGAAGGAGAGCTACAGAGGGAATGTTTAGTTCCATGGTGTTTGGCTGTGTATGGATGGGCAAGACGGTGGTCAGAGTCTAATGTCCTCTGCCTGATGCCAAGGAGTTTGGTTTGTAGTTAAATCTGAACTGCTGGAATTTCTTCTGTGTAGTTAAAAAGCCCTGTAGATGGGGKATTTGGGCTCTCCTCAACAGAAATCCTCATTCAGGATGCTTGGACAGCAGGCAGGTTAAACCCTGGAYTGGGAATGATTAACAGTTGTCACAGACCCTGCCTGACCTTGCCTGATGACACCCAGGAAGCCAGTGATTTGTGGCAGTRTTTGCATTTCTTGGGCACAATGCCATGATTTCTGTGCCAGGGAAGGGGTGCTCCTCGATGCTGGTGTCTGCYTGGGCCAGAGCAGGGAATTTTCTGTGCTCTGGCTGCCACAGAAGCTTTAACGAGTGTCAGCAGGTRTTTGTTATGCAAAGCTTTAACCCTGGGGATGGGCAGGAAAACCATCAATGCTCCTTGCATTAATTCCCATTTGGCTGTTTGCTGTGGATGTGGATGTAGATTCCACTGTGGTGTCTGCGGGAGTTGTTGCCCTTTTTTCATTCCTGTTGCACTCAAAGCCTGTGTCCCTCTGCTCTCTCCCTGCAGAGTATGCYGAGAACATCGGGGATGGGAAGAACCAGGAGTTTCGGGAGAGCGAGCAGAAGCGGATCCTGGATCTGCTGGAGAATTTCTGAGGACCTGGGGGACACCTCTGTGTCTGCCCACAAGGACGTGGCACCAGTTCTCCCTCATTCTGCCCCTCCTCCAGCCTCTATTGCACGATGAAAGTGATGTTTCTATGAAACTGCTTCTAAATGGGATTTGGGAGATATTAAAGATAGTTTGCTTTTTTTYAGTTCCTGGTTTGTTATTTGAGCAGTGTTCTGGGAGCAGTGCTGCAGCTGCATATCCAGCACAAAGGCAACATGAGGTTCTCCTCCTTTTTTTTCCATTTTTCCCCTAAATCAAGCTGCCAGGGATCGGTGTGAAACAATACAAGTGTATGCATGGCAGGGAGGGGAGAGGGAAAGCCTGGATGGTTCAAGAGACAGTTTGGAAATTATTCCAGCATGATCCATTAATGAAAATGTACAACCCTTGCTCTGATGGGAGCCAGGGAGGCTGAGGTAGTGGTGTGTTCTTCAGTGGCAGAAGAGATCCGGGAATCAGCCACATCAGCCATTCTTGTTAAATCTTCCCAAAGGTGAGTGGGAATTGCAAGTAGGTTCTTGCACAGGCTGGTCACTGTTCCCTCCTGAAGAGGGAATGAGTCTGTTGGKGTTTTACCCAGAACCAAGAGTGAGGGGAGGTACGCAATGACATGCCCAAATTCCATCGCCTTCCTTTCGCAGGCAGCTTTGGGTCTTGGCTGTGTTTGTTCAGTAGAAAACCAGTGTTGTGGTTCCTGGACAGGGAGCTTGGCTCTTGGAGCAGCAGTGAGCCCTCATGAGCAGAGGGACAGCTCTTCCCACCCCAGGGGAAGGGGCCACAGCTCGTTCTCATCACCCTCTGCACACAGTAGGGTTTAGGGTGTCATCGTGCCAGATTCGGGTGCTTCCTGAGCCAGGACTCCTAACTGGGATGGAAAGTAGCAGAGGATATTTTCCTGCATCCTATTTTCTGCTGCTGAAGTTAATGACTGTCATCACAAACCATCGTGGYTCCTGCAAGCTGGGCCGTGCCTAATTTAGAGAGATTTGCATGCTGGCAGCATTCATTTTTTATCTCCAAGAAAAATGCATTGTCAGAGAAGCTTAAAGGCTTCCTTCAATCCTGACTGCACAGGCACTGCTGGCCTGGCGCTATTGAACGCTGGTGTTCAGGGGATCAGCATGGAAGTCATGGCTTCAGCAGCMACAAAAAAGCTGCAGAAATACATTCTTTGTGCAGAACTTGTCAAATTCCTCATTTCTTTCTTCTGTTTTCAACCTGCTTCCTTAAAAGGATTTTTTTTCCTTCAGCTTTCAGGTGTGTTTAGGTTTTTGCTTGAGTATGGGAATGATTCCCTTTCCACACCAGTTGAGATGTGGTCAGAGCTGGTCTCTGGTTTCCCCTGGTCAGTGCCTGGCTGTTCCCTCACACTGTGCTGGTGGTGGAGTAGCTGAGGAGAAAGGGAGGGATGTGAGACAGATGGTTTGAGGCRGAGCAGGAAGGGGGCTTAGTGAATGTGGAACAGCTTTGTCTGGGAAGTGGGGCCACGGATTTGGGGGAAAGAAGGGCAGGGAGGGTCTTGAGAAAACTGCAATAAACTGCCTGAGGTCACGGTAAGTTTACAAATCTGAGTACATTTTAACCTGATTTCGCTGTGTTTGCCAAGTGTGTGTGTGTACATGTGATCGTTTCCATTCACGGCTGGTGAGCTGCTGTGGGTGTGCAGTGCATGATCCCTGCTCTGAGTTGGTTCYTCTCAGATGGGGAAAACCTCCTGCAACATCTGCTGGGAATGAAATGTCACTCGGTGGACTTGCATTGCAAACAGTGGCAGCAAGAGACAGGAGCTGGAGGAGCCGAAGCTGCAGTGATGTGGTGTGTGGGTTCCCTGGACTCTGGGGAGCAGGGAAGGGCCCTGGCACTGCTCCAGCAGTCAGTGCTGTCCTGGATCAGGAGAAGGAATGAGCACAGCTGGTGATGGGGCCTGGGCCTCAGCAACATCCTGTGAGGGGGTGTTCCCTCTGCAGGGCTGGGAATGTGGTGCCACCCTTGCACTGTCCCTCRCAGTTCTTGGGGCCATAGTGCTGCACCTGGGGAGCAGGAACACCTTGCTGTATTTTTTAATTCCCCAGCTGAAGGAGGAGTTTGTGGGATTAGGGAATGGCAGTGTGCCCATCCCACCCAGCCCAGCCACTGCCCCTGTGATGGATGAGGATGCTCCAGATGTTGCTGAGGAATTTGCGCAGAGATGKTTCCTGCAAGTCAGGCTTTTACAAGGTGGATGATGAATTATTTCCTTCCAATTTYTGAGCTCTTTCAGAGGGAAGAGCCCCACTGCTCCAAAGGACCCCAGTCAGTCACGATCCTGGTGATAACACCAGGCCCTGCCATGCACCCCCAGCCTGGCCCCACGCCCCACTGCTGGGAAACACTGGATCCTCTGCCTTGGTCCGTGGGATGGGCTGAGGACCCACCTGGGTGCAGTGTTATTAATTAGGGTAATTATTCAGCTCARTGTGCTGCTCCTGGCCAGCTCATTTGTGCTGTCATATTGAGCAGCACAGAAAAGCCTTGGAGGTATGAGGATGGGCACCCCGGGTCCTGACAGTTGTGGAGAATGACGTTATTGCAATTGGGGGAGGATTAAAAGTGGAGCTGATGACAGATTTTCTTGTGGAGCCATCCATAGGCTGCAGACAAGGATTTGTGCCCTGGTTTAACTCTGCTGGTTTCTGTGGCCCTGGAACAGCAGCATCTCTGTTGGCTTTTGAGCTAAATGTGGGGTTTGGGAGGGGGTGTGGGAGTGGCACAACCCAAGGCAGCACTGGTGGGACTCTGGGCTGCTGAGAGTGATGGCGGGGTTGGGATGACAGGAGCCTGGTGGCTTTGGCTCCTCTGTGAGCCCTCAGCACGTTGAGCCACACTCCCCTCCCCGCTCTCCTCTCAGTGGCAATGGAATGTGCAGGGATAGAGACCCCTCTCCATCACACCCCTCCCTGGGCCATGTTTTCTGGTCTCTGATTGTAAACAGATTTGACTAAAGAGGTAAATGAGAAGGTAATTAGAGGGAACATGATGGATGAGGCACTCTGAATGGGAAGCAGGAAGCTTGCCCTCCAGGAGAAAGGACCTGGGAGGGTGTTGTTGAGCAGAGCAGTGTGCTTCCCTCTGCAGTAGAATCCCAGGATGCAGTGTGGGAGCTCTGACCCCTGGGATGCCCAAGGCTGTGGGCAGTGGGCAGGCTGGGATGCTGCAGGCCTGGATGAACCCATCACTTGAACATCTGGGCTTTGCCAGGGCACTGATCCAGGTTTGGTACCAGGTGCACAAGGCTGCTGAGCACCAGTGCAGGATTTAAAAGCAGGAAAGCAGTRAGGGAGTGGGGGAGATGCTGTCAGCAATCTGTGAGGTCACTGGGTTCCTCTGCTCCATGCAGGCTCTTGTTCTGGTGAGGCTTGGCTGGGCTGGGTTTGGCTGGGGCTGGGGAATCCTGGGGGAATCCTGGGGAAGGTGTGGGAAGGGAGAGGGATGTGGACCCAGCCCTGTGGTGAGTGACAGGATGGGAGCCTGGTGCTGGCAGTATCAAGAGGGTGAGAATGTGGGATTCCTCCTGCTGGGAGTGGCAGGAGCTGATGGCACTTSCCCCTGGCCACGAGAGACAGGCACCAACCATCCTCACTGTGTGTCCAAATCCATCTTCAGCTCCACTCCCGGCTGAGCCTCCCTAAACGGGGAGAAATGAGTGTAAATCATGGCTGAGGAACATCTCCTGATGTCCCAGTGGAGGGACTGATGCTGTGCTAAATACAGCGAGAGGCTGTCAGCACTGCAAACAAACCATCCGCTGCGAWATAAGTCACACTATTGATTTTTTTWAATATTTTCTTTTTCTTTTAAGGCTTTGCTCTCAGGGAAAGCTTTTCTCCTGGGGCAGGAAATTGGAGGGGGAAGTGCTGGTTGGCCTGTGGGTTTTTTTGTTTGTTTGGGTTATTACATTTAATTTTTTTGGCACTTAATGGTTTGGAAAGAGGGAAATGTTTCACAATGACGGACACCTGTGATGTTGCTCCTTTCCATCCAGAACCTGACCGTGGGTTCTGCAGAGGAAGGAGTTAATGGCCTGGAAACAGGCTTGAGTTCTCTGAAGAAATAATTCTTTTCAAGTAATTTTCTTTTGAATTTTATGCTTTGGAGACTTCCCTGTGTGGGGACTGCTCTGGGCAGAGGCCTTTGAGTCCTAAAGGGGGTTCCTGCTGTCTTTCCCACATCGTGCTGGGCTCCCAGGGCGAGGAGCTGGGGACACAGGGCTGTGACCATCCCAAACAAGGCAAGGGATGGAGACACAGCATGTCCTTGTCCCAGGGATGCTCCCAYTGCTCTCCCAGCCAGGACTGCCATGGGAAGGGCTGTGCTGGCAGTGACACAAGCAGCCCGTGGTGGTGCTGGTGTCTGGAACAGGGTTCCCTCTACCCAAAACCCTCTCCTGCTCGTTCTGTTGTTTTTGGTGCTGTTGTGGCTGCCGTGCTGTGGGTGGGTGGGTTGTGTTTGCCCACCTGAGCTCCCACTCGCCACCTCCCCGGCTGCTCCCTGCACCGGGGGATCCCGACAGGCGCTGCCTCCATGGCTGGCTGCGCCCGGGATGATTTGTGGAGGAGCAGGCTCTAATGTTGCCTGGCGGGAGCATTGTTTTCCTGCAGTGCACRCAGACCTTTGCAAATAATCTAATAATGCAGGAATGTCAAACTTCAGCTGTGGAAGGAAATCCTTTTATACAGGAATTGTCAAGTCTCTAAACAAGTATCAGAAATGAGCTCGGTATCAATGTGGAGGGTGTTTATTCTGCCCGTCAGAGAGATGAACAATCCAATTCACTCTCCCAGGCAGACGCAGACTCGAGCGCTGGCTCCTGGACCTCAGGAGAGCTCAGTGCTGAACCTTGGGGTGCCCTCGCACAAACCCTTAAAGTGGTGAATTTCAAAATAATGCATGAGGCAGATCCCAGTGCTTCAGCAGCTCTGGGGGTTGGGGTTTGAGGCTTTTTACTTCCAGTTGCTGGAAGCCCAGGCAGCTTTTCCTGTCAAAAGAGAACTTGGGGTGTTAGCACTGTAATGAGCACGGGGAACCAGCAGAAAGGACCAACCCTTCTTCTTTCATTCTGGGTGTCTGGGCAGTGCCAGGCTGGAACTGTGTCCGTGGGGATGTTCCCTGTGTCCCACAGGGTCTGGGGGTCCACCCGAGGCTGATGCTCCATGAGATGCTACCAGTCTGGCTGACCCCCATCCCCTTCCAACCTCATCCAGCTCTTCTGAGCTCCACTGCACCCTCCAGCTTCACAGGCTTCCTTTGCCTGCTGGACGGGGGTCACAGGGAATTCACCTGCAAACCTGGTGGGGGAATGAGCTGTGCTCATGATGGATGCGGTGCCACTGGGATCTTTGTGATTTCACTGCGTGGAAGTGCCCGCTGGATTCCTCCATCTGGCGAGTGCCCCCCCCTGAGCAGGACTGAGCAGCGGGCAGGAACCTGGCCCTGACAGAGATCAGGAATGTTTCATCCTCGAGAGCGAGTCCCTAAGAGGAGCCCTGTGAGGGAGGCGCCGGCTGTTGAGAGCAATAACGAGCGAGCAGATAAGGGACCTCATTACGGAGCGGGTGCGGTCTCTGCTCGGGGAGCCGCTGGCTCTGCTCCCGCCTCTGTGTGTGAGTGACCTCCGCCCGTGTCCCTGTCACACACACCGGGGTTCTTTGGGGCCGCAGGCAGCACCTGCCCGAGGCCTCTTTCTTCACTGATGGATTACAATTGAGGAGGAAAACCAACCCTTCCCAGCGTGCTTAAGACGTGGGTACAATCCATTCTTTGTCTGCACAGCCCCACTACCCGTTTTTTATCCACTGTGATGCCAGAAAATCTGTTAGAAATGGGACTTAATTCAGGCTCTGCCTCTGGAGGTGTTCCCGGCTCCAGGAGGAATTTATGCTCTTTGCCTCCTCCTGGCATGATTTAAATATCTCGGATGGTGCACGGGCAACTTTCAGCCCTCGAGGTGCAGCTGTGCAGCCTCAGCCCTCAGTGGGGCTGTGCCACCCTCGTGTCAGGGTGAAGGAGCTGGGCTGGGGCTGGGAATCCCAATCAGTGCCCACTGAGTGACCTCTCCAGCTCCTGCTCTGGCTACACCTGTGAGCTGGTGCTTYGCAAAGTGGGGTGCCAAATCTGGGGGAACACAGTTTGTAGCTGCCACCCCAGCATGGGTTTGTTTCTGTTCCCTTGCTGGGCAGTGGCAGAGGGTGGACCCTGGGCTGGACAGCACCATGAGGCTGAGCCAATCACCCAAAATGTTGGGCACACGAATGCTTGGCCTTTGCTGCTGTTCCTGTTGCAGTTGACCCTGTGCATGAGCCCTGTCTTTTGGTACATGAGCTCTGTATTTCAGTGCAAGAACCCCTTATTTCAGTGCATGAACCCCATTCTTTGGTACGTGAATCCCCCTGTTCCAGATTGTGGGTTTTGCCTTCAAAGATCTGGTGCTTTTTGCCTCTGAGAGATCCGGTGCTTTTGCTTTGTCAGGATCCAGCCCAGAGCTGCTCCCTGATGCAGCTGTGTTTGCTCAGCAGCTCCAGGCAGCTTTACCTCAGGATTCCTCAAGTCCTTTGCCACTGCTGCTGTCCCAGAGTGGGACCCTGTGATCCCAACCAGCCACAGAAACTTCTGAATGCAGCCAGGCACGGCCGTGCCACCCATTTGTCTGTCACCGCTGCTCCCTCCTTCCCTCAGCTTTTAACTCCGGAGGGAGTAATGAACTTGGGCAGAGATCAATGCTCTGCTCCGAGCAAGGCTTTATTCTGACATGCAGCAAATGCTGCAGCGGGTACAACTTTTTTTTAAAGTTATTGATTAGTAACGCAGGTACGAGGCAGCACAGCTCCCTCCCAGGGACCTGCCTTGCTGGAGGGGAATGGGAAGAATACCCCCACTCCTTCTTCTGGAGCCCTGCCAAGGGAAGGGCGAGGAAATACAGTCWGTATTTTCAAATCCAATTTAAAGGATCTCTTTGTAGCCAACATCTGTCATCTCATGGCAGAAAACACCTGAAATAATCTGATTTTTTCTGTTTATCTAGAGAGCAAATAATATCCTTTTGATTGCTGTGTTGCATACAGATATTCTTGTGTGAGTGACGTCTGCTCTGCGCCTCCCGTGGTGCTGAGGCCAGTGCTTTGGACAGGGATATGGCAAACCGGGCCCCTTGGTGAATTTTGGGCTTTTCAGAAGAGGTGTRTGAATTGCACAGGTGCTGGTGCTGTGGTTGTGAACCCCTGTGAGGTGCAGCTCTGCAAGTGGTGCTCTCAGTGGGTTTGGCCTCAGGATTTGTGCACCCTAAGGGACATCGGGATCTTACATGTTCCATGAAATCCTATTCGTAGCAGGAGCAGGATGGCTATTCCAGCTCTCTCTGGAGCCACCAGCCCCGCTCCAGCCGGGCTCTGAGGGTGCATGTGAGTTTGCAGCCCACCCCTGCTCCAAGATTTCATTTTGACACAAACCTTTCAGTCTGGGACAGCGACTGGGWTACACGTGGGGACGCTGTGTCCTTGCTCTTCCCGTAACATTTCAAAAACCCCTCAAACTGCCCCCAGATCGGCCCTGGCCCTTCTCAGTGAAGCAGAGCCCCGGGCACCGCACCGGCCGGACACTGCCCCTCCGGCACCGCATCTGCAGGCGCTGGGGCCGTGCCGGGATGTACCGGATGGCACTGGGCTGAGCTGTACCGGGCCGTACCAGACCGGGCTGTTCCGTACCGTGCCGGGCCGTGCCAGACCGGGCTGTTCCGTGCCATACCGGGCTGTTCCGTACCGGGCCGTGCCAGACCGGGCTGTTCCGTACCGTGCCGTACCGGGCTGCTCGGGTGATCCCGCGCTCTGTGCATGGCGCTGTCCCGGGTGCTGAAGTCTCCCCCGCCGAAACCGGCGGTGCCCGGGGGTCTCGCCCCGTGGGGACCGGGGATGGCGGGGAGAAACCTTTCCTTGCGTGGGACCTGAGGGCGCCGCGGGGCTCTGGCTGTGTGGCTGGTCCCGACGGTGCCGTACAGAGGATTCCAACGAGGCGTGGGAGTCCCGGCGGGAAAGGGGGCCCCGAGGGTACCGAGTGGTCCCGCGGGGGCGCGGCGGTGCCCGTAGATCCCGGCAGTGCAGAACGGGGGTCCGTGTGGGGCGGTGCGAGGAATCCCGGCCGTGCCGGGCGTTCCCGGCGGTGCGGGGCAGGACGGAGGGGTCCCGGCGGGGCGGTGCTGGGGTGTCCCGGCGGGGCAGGACGGGGGTCCCGGAGGTGCCGGGTGGTCCTGGCGGGGCAGTGTCGGGGGGTC
>NW_026623291.1:1220116-1283752 GCF_030028575.1 Malurus melanocephalus
GTCCCGGCGGGGCAGGACGGGGGTCCCGGAGGTGACGGGGGTCCCGGAGGTGCCGGGTGGTCCTGGCGGGGCAGTGTCGGGGGGTCCTGATGGTGCCGGGGGTCCTGATGGTGCCGGGGGTCCCGATGGTGTTGGGGGTCTCGGTGGTGTCGGGGTGTCCCGGCGGTGTTGGGGGTCCCGGCGGGGCGGTGCCGGGAGGTCCCGGTGGGGCGGTGTCGGGGGTCCCGATGGTGTCGGGGGTCCCGATGGTGTCGGGGGTCCTGATGGTGTCGGGGGTCCCGCGTGGGCGCGGCGGGTCCGGCCCCGCCCCGCGCAGTTTAAGAATGAACCGTGGGAAAAAAACTTGGGGGGTGCGCGCGGGCCGGGATCCCTCCGCCGGGCGGGGGAGGCTCCGGGCGAGCCGCGGCACCGCCTCGGCGCGCGGCGCCCTCCGCGCGAGGGAAGAGCTCCGCAGCGCGGCGGCGCCGGGACCGCGGCGCAGCCCCGGGGACAGGGCTCGGCCCGGCGGCGCCGCCGCCCCCGGGACGGACGCGCCCGCGGCAAGATGGGCGCCCTGGCCCTGGCTCTGGGGATTTTCCACTACCTGGGGCTCTACCTGCAGCTCGGCGCCGCCTCCCGGCACCCCCCGTGGGACGCCCCGGCGGCGGGCAGCGGTGAGGCGGCGGCCGGGGCTCGGGAAGGGGCGGCGGAGCGGCGGGAGCTCCCGGGGTTGGGTGCCCCGCGGGGCTGGCGGCGACTCGGGGCGGCTCCTGCTCGGGCAGCCGGACGGGTGCGGGGGATCGGGGTCCCGGTCGGGCTCTGCCGCCGAGAGCAGCCCCGCGTCGCGGTCCGTCGCGCCGGCGGCTCGTGGAGCGGGGGACAGTCGGGGCGAGCTGGGGTTGGGCTCCGCCGCTCCCGTCGCCGGCGCCCGGGGGGCGGCCTCTGCCTTCGCCGCTGGGCTGCCGAGTCGGGGGCTCTGTACGGTGCGTCCCGGTGCCCGCAGCCACCCTCACCCCGTGTCCGTGAGCCTCCCGGTGCCGCCGCCACCACCCACACCCCGCGTCCGCGAACCTCCCGGTGCGACTCCCGGTGCTCACCGCCGTCCGCATCCCGTGTCCGTGTGTGTCACGGAGCCGCCGCCACCACCCGTGCCCCGTGTCCGTGAACCTCCCGGTGCGCCTCCCGGTGCCGCCGCCCGCCCAGCCGGGTGGTGCCCCACGCCCCGGCAGCGGGGCGCCTCCGCCGCCTCCCGCTCCTCCTCTCCCTCCGGTGCACGGCGGCTCGGCGGGTCGGTGCTGCCGGCATCCACCGGGGCTGAGGAAGGGGAACCGTCCGTTGAGGAATCTAGCGTGGCGGCAGCTCTCTCGTGGGTGCCGAGAAGGTGACAGGGGACCAAGCCCCCTCGGAGGAGGCTGCTGAGACCCTCCTCGCTCTCTRTGAGTGACACGGGCTTGTTTAAATCTGAGCCCGAGGAGTGACCACTCGGGGACATGCTGGGTGCCCGGGTCCCAGCTCTTCCCCCCGCCCAGCTCCGGGGCCTCCCGTGTGCGGAGGGACCGCTCTCTGCCCCAAGGAGCCTCCAGGCGCAGACACCACGCCACGGTGGAAGGTGTGAGGTGTCCCGCAGTTTGCGGTGTCCCGCAGCGGTGCGTGGGCTGGCAGGTACCCGCCTGCCCAGGGAAGGGGCGATCAGCCTCTGCATTGGGGGGGATCACAGCAGGAGAGTTTCCAGACCTATCAGGCTGGCATTCCAGAAGGAAAGGTGGGTGAAAAGCCTCCATTAGCCACCGCTGCTCCCCTCAGAAATTCAGCAATAGGCAAATAAATAGTGAAATGGTCGCTGCGAGGGAGCAGGGAGCCAAGGAGAAGAAATATTCTGGGAGGGCGAGTGCACTTTGGAGCCACATTACAGCTCGCTACTCGAGCAGTTCTGCAGCAACTCACTTAATCACAACAGAAACCTTTATTAACGATACTGAAAAGCAGTGAATAAGTGGGTCATGTATAATAAGCCATTTGTGTTCAGTAGGTGAATACCAATTTGATAAAAGCTGTGTGTGCTGAAAACCTGTATAAATCGCTGTTTAGCAGATCGGAGATTGATCATTTCATTACCGGCTGGTGCGGCTTTCCCTCCACACACGAGAGTCCGTCAGGCTGGAGAYGTGGAGCGGGAGAGGGGCTGTGGGCAGCGAGGGGGATTCGGCGGGGGCTGGTGGGCACGGGCAGGTCCTGCCAGGCTCTGCCCGCAGCAGGCAGCGCCCGGAGCTCGCCGCCATCTCTGCCCGGTGCTGGAGGCCTGGAGGAGCCTCCACGGCATCGCGAGGCTCTGGCACAGCCCGGGAGCGTGTTCTCTCTTCCTTTTAACTTGTCCACGCCGAAGGCAGCGAGGGAATTGGCCGGCGGCAGCATGTGCTCCGCGGGCATCGGCGAGCGGCCGTGAGCACCCCCGGGGCACGGGCGGCTCCCCCATCCYGCCACGCCACAGCGGGCAGAGAGGTTCTGCTCGCAGGGCAGCCAAGGCTGTGGGAAGGGAAAAGTCACAATCAAAGAAAGTCCTTCTCCTGCCCCCACAGCAAAGGCTCTGCCTTTGGCAAGGATGGAGCCGGGATGGGCTCCGACTGCCCCGTGAGAGCATCTGAGCCGCAGGATTCTTCCCACCATCCCTTCACTACCCACAGTGCTGCCTCTCCCCCTTCTCTTCTCCTCTCTCCTCAGGCTGGCGCCTTCAATTATTCATGCCCCCCATTGCAGCCTGTGCACGCTGGGCTGCTGCCATCGGCTTTCTCATGCGCTGGCTGGGAAGCTCCAGCCGCCTTCCCAGCCTGCTGGCTCTGGAGCGGGGCAGGGGAGCCGTGCCGTGAGGAGGAGCAGCCCGGCTTCTTCCCGGCATCCTGTACAGGCGAAATCTGCTCGCCTGAGCAGAGCCGCGGCTGGAGGCTGGAGGGAGCGGAGCCCCGGCTCCCCAGGGCGCTGCCCTGCTCCGTTCCCTCACACCCCGGTGATTATTCTATCAATTACTTTCATAAACACTTTGCATTCCGCCGGATTTTTTCACACTTCCTGATGGGAATTCTCCATGCGATGTGTTTTTCCTGCTGCTGTTCGTGCAGTCATTCAACGCAATTACATCTGACACCTCTCCTCATCAAACGTCTGGGCTTTCTCTTCCCTTGAAGCGGCTGACAGACGACGGGCCAGACACTGGGAATTATTACGTTAGGACAGTGACAGCTAATTTTAATCATAACGCTCCCTGCGAGCGAGGCAGGAATCAAACCAACAGCCGGTCTGGGAGCCGGGGGCAGCACGGCGGGGCTGGAGTGGGTACCTGGAATGGGACCGGGAGCTGGAGGCTTTGTGCTGCTGCCCCGTTCATCAGGGGCTGCTCCGGGGCCGGATGGATGCCCAGGTGAGCCCCTGCTGAGCTCTCTCCCCTTCCCGGCTCCTCTGGGGGTTCGGTTCACGGTGTGAATGGAATTCTGCTCGGAACTGACAGCCCTTCTTGGCCCTATCCTGGACAGCTCTGTCTCTCTCCAAGCTCCTCAGCCGTTTCCCCTCCTGCAGGACTCTTTCCTGCCCGGCTGTCCCTCCCTGAGGCTCCGTCTGCGGTGGGTGCCCGATTGGGCACCGGGAATGCCCGCTGGGCTCGGTTGTGCCGGGGACATTGATGCCTTGTATCGTGTCCTGTGTGAGGAGCTGGACTGGGGTGAGCCCCGCAGTGATGGGATGGACAGAGATGGGCAGGACAGTGCTGTGTCCATGAGCACCGGGCACTGCCAGAGAGATCCCACTCTGCGGGATGGTACCAGAACCCGTGTGTGATGTGGACAGCTCTCGGCAGCGGCTGCCAGTGCCGGTGGTGGGTTTGGGGTGCTGGGTATGAGACCAGCGGGAGTGATCTTCAGCAGAGCAAAGCTCCTGTCTGCCCCATCCCATTCCTGCTGAATGATTCCTGCTGGGAATCCTCCCCTGCCTGYTGGGAACCATCCCCTAACAGAGAGCAGCACCAGAACGAGTGGTGTCTGCAGGATGGCTGCACACGCTGCCAGAGCCCCACTGGGAGCTGTCAAAAAAAGGCCATTTTAGGGCTTTGCTACTTATACTATCAAATAACAGCTCTTCCCCGAGCCCCCTGGGAGGGAATAGTCTGAGAACTGCGACTCCCCAGGAACCAGACGGGAGCAGCAGGTCCCTTTGCATGGGCAAAGCTTCGTGTAGCCGGGGCCAGACTGGAGGGACTCACCACTGATGTCTCTCCTCTTGTGAAGATTAAATATTAGGGGAGTGGGAAGATCTGGGGGCAGGATCTGGGGCAGCCCCCAGTGATGGGCCATTCTTGGAAATACCTGCAGTTTTCAAGGTTAATTCCAGCTTCCCGATGAGGTGAGCGCTGGCCTGATCACAGTCACTGAATTAGCTGGAATTTTGTTTTGTTTTTTCATTCACGTGTTGCAAATTTGAGCTCCTTCTGCTGCTCATATGACAGCAAAGAGGGGCAGAGCAATGGCGCTGCCATCCCCAGCGTGTGGCGGCCCCAGCCACGGCCGCAGCGCTCCATCCTGACGCGTCTCGGGGGAAGGGAGAAGCCGGATCGCTGGAGGAGAGCAGCGCTCAGCGCCGAAGCTCTCTGCCCGCTGGGCTGCCAGGGCCGGAGCCACCTGCCCTCTCTCAGCGGTGACGCGGCCGTCACGCCGTGTTTATGCAGCGGTTTGCACCGCGATGTGTTTTCAGCGCCCCGGGGTCAGCATCCCTGCTCGCAGGCTTGTCAGGAGGAGCCGCATCCACAGCTGTTATGTTAGCGGCGGCGCGAACGGAACGGAACGGGAGGGGATGGAGGCTGCAGCCCGACCTGAGCAGCAGCCGCTGGCAGATCCAGTGTCCCCGCGGCGGGGACAGCGTGGGTCACACAGACGGTGCACTGGGATAGCGCCCAGGCCTCTTCTGGGTCCAGCCGACGGGTCCCGGGACGGCTCCTGCTCCTGTGCCGAGGGGTKGGGGGTCCTGTGGCACCCAGGAGGGTCCATCGGTCTCTGTGTCCCTGCCCTGAGTGCCGGGGTGTGCCTCGGGTGCCTTTGCTGCAGGACATGGTGCCCCTGGAGCCGGGGCTGTCGCTTTCCGTCGGCCACAGCAGCCGTGGATTCCCGGGAAGGGGAAGGTGCCGGAGGGGCTGTGGGTGCCGGGGGACAYTGCCAGTGCTGGTGATTGTGCTGGACACGTTTGYTTTTCTGCAGAGGTGCAGCACAAACGCAGCAAGTCCGAGCCGCCCCCGCGCCAGGGACGCAGGGCAGGTCTGGGTGGACACACGAGGGGCAGGAACAGGAGCAGAGGGACATTCAGCTCCCCCAGCCCCTGTCCCTGCCCAGCGTGGGACGGAACCAGCCCCAGCCCTCCCGCCTGTTCAGCTCCTGTCACCCCAGCCGGCTGCAGCTCCGGTGAGGGGCTACAGCTCAGCTGGGCAGGGAAAAGCTTCTGAGTCCCAGCACTGCCATGGCTTGGGAAAAAAAATCCCTCCCGGAGCAGGAACCTGCGCTGACCGRGTGATTAACAGGCGTTTGCAAATGTCCAATGCATATTTAATTGCCCTCCGGTACATCTTTACACAAACATTAACCTGACTACGTGCCCATGGCGCAGCTCCAGTCGTGTCTGTCCTTGGTCCCTTGTGGGGGTTGTGGTGGGGGGCCGTGGAAGCTGTCTCAGCTGCGGAATGTCAGGCAGCAGAGAGAGTTCTGGAGAGCCTCCTGGGGGCTGTGTGGTTTTCTGTGCTCCATGGGGCCTGTGGATGGGGCAGGGGGATGGAGGGGGACGGATCAGGGAGATGGGACAGGGGGATAGGGCAAGAAGATGGAGCAGGGGGATGGAGCAGGGGGATCGGGCAGGGGGATGGAGCAGAGGGACAGAACAGGGGCCTGCCGGTCATTTCCAGGCACTCAGGGCGATGCACGACCCGCCCTTGCCCCAGCACAGCTCCATCCCCGCCGCTGGCAGCCCCCTCCCCACACAGAGCGTGACCAAGGTGAGGGATGGTGCCCACTGCGGGGAGGAAACCTGCAGCCCGTCTGTCTCCGCTTTATGAGAGCACCAAGCTGTCCCAGCAGGCGTTTTCAATTCCGTTTATCTGTGTTTCCCCATTGAGTTCATTTTATTTCCCCTGATTTTTGTTTCCTGGAAGATTTATCGATCCTGGTGCTCTCAGTTTATGACAGGTAGCAGGCCATAAAGCCCGCGGAGCAGCGGCCCCCGATGGCCCCTCCCTCCCTCCGTGGGGACACGACACCAATGTCAGTGTGGGGAGAGGGATGGGCCAGGGTGGGCAGGGGGCTGGGGTGCTGGAGGGACAGGGCACTGCCCAGAGCTGGTGATTTGTCCAGTGTTGGCAGGAGCAGGGTCCAGGCAGTTTGGCCAGCCCGGTGCAGGGTCCATGCCCAGCCTGGGTCTGCCTGGGGGGTTCTGGTCACAGCCGTGTCCCTGTGAGGGGCAGGGCTGGGGGTGCAGCGTGTCACCACTGTCCAGGGACCACAGTGTCCATCAGGGATGGCACACGGTGCTGCTGGAGGACACATCTGTCCCCACAAAGGTGATGACCCTGGTCRTCCATCTGCAGGACTTGCACTCCCCTGGATGCGTTTGGAGGTGGCCGAGCTCTGGGGTTAATTAATGCATGCGCTTCCCAATTAAAATCAGAAAGAAAGAAGGTGCTTGATTCAATCCAGCCTTTTCTCCKCTTATCTGCCAAATTCCCGTCTGTGGGAGCAGATTTTAATTGTGTTCAGGGTAATCTGGAGCCCTCAGGGTATCACCCCGCCCTGCACTGCAGGAGCTGTGGTGTCTGGGGAGCTGGTGCAGGCTCTRCTGGGACCCACTGGCTTTGGTCACTGCTCCGGCCAGCAGGAATTCTGTGGGGCAAGAGCCTGATCCGGGCTGCAGCCAGGGAATGGATGGCGAGTGCTGGTTCATGGCCGGGCACAGCAGCCTCAGCACGGAGGAACCCTTTGCCCTGTGCCAAGGCCCCCTCCGGTCACCAGAGCTGTCCCTCTCCCCGCGGTTCCCTCTCCCTGCCCCTCTCCCTCCACTCCCCAGCACAGAATCCTCCTGGCTGCTGGTTCTGGGTGAACGGGATGTGGGAGCAGCACCGGGAACTCCACCGGGAGACCCAGCCTTGGTAAACTCCGGTGTTGGGTATTTTTCTCCACTCCCTGCTGAGATGGATTAAAGGAAAGCGATAAGTGGATGGGATTTCCATGCGTCCAGAGGGACGGGGAGATATTAGAGGTATTAACTTTTTGTCTGGGCTGATAATAATTGGTTTTCAGAGGGATCAGGGCTGGAGAGAGCATTGCTCCCGACAGGCTGCGTGTCCCAGAGGGTTCCGGTGGCTCCGGTGGGACCTGCACTGTGGCAGCGCATGCAGCATGAGGTGCTGAGTGAAGACAGGAGGCACAGGGCAGCCTCTGCGGCCAAAGCAGTGACCAGGGGGTGCAGGGGGCTGGCAGCCCTGTCCCTGTGCCACGGAGAAGCCACCACACCGACTGTGGCAGCAGCGTTTGCCGGTGCCCTGCTCGCCGAGGCTGTCTGTACGGAGGAACAACCATCTCTCCAGAGGAGATGAAAAGAATTCTAATTACATCTCTGAACAATATTTGTTTTGAGAGAGGAAAGCAAACCATATGGCGTGTGGGAGCCTGTTTGGGGCCGCATTAAGCGAGGATTTGTTTTTCAGTTATGTCCTGATCTGAGAGAGAAGAAATCATTCTCTGTTTCTTACACCTCAGAGGTGCAGCGGGTCTCGTAATCACTCTGGGGCAGAGGTCCGAGCGATGCTGTRGGAGCGGGGAGCCACAGGCTCCTGCTCCTCCCTTTCCCCACTTTGCAAAGTGCACGGTGGGGCCAGGCAGCACTTCTGGGGGTGGGGAGGGGACACTGGGGTGGGACAGGAGAAATTGGGGATGACAGGGACCTGTCTGCTCTGCTGTGGGGGCCGGGTTGGCTTGGCTGGGGCTGCAGGCATTGTCCTTCACGGGGACAGCGGAGTGTCCCCGCAGGCACCCACAGCCCTCGCTCTGTCTCCAGCAGCTCTGTTCACCGAGACTCCCCACGATATGACGGCGCAGGCGGGYGAGGATGTGGAGATGGCGTGTTCCTTCCGCGGCAGCGGCTCCCCGTCCTACTCCCTCGAGATCCAGTGGTGGTACGTCCGCAACCACAAGGACTGGACGGACAAACAGACCTGGGCTTCCAGTCAGGTAATGCCCCTCGCCCTTCTGCTCCTCCACGGCAGCACGGAAAGGGAGAGCCCTTCAGGCAGAGAGAGCCCTTCAGGCAGAGAGAGCCCTTCCCCGTGCTGGCCCAGGGGAAGGGTTTTGTTTGCAGCCACTCTTGGGTGTTGATGGGGGACCCCAAACCGCAGGAGCGTCCCCAGCGCTGACCGGACCCTCAGGGTTTCACCCTCTCTACTCTGCCAGAGGGTGCAGGACCCTGCAAGGGTGCTCAATGTCCAGCTGCACTGAGGATGCTCCAGGGCCAGCGGGGCTGGGCTGTCCTGGCTGCCCTTTTACAGCCAAGGTGCTGCCTGGCCCGTTGCCATGACCCATCCCAGACTGAAGCTTTGTTTTTTTTGCTTGTCCTTGTGCCTTCACCTATCTCCTCACCAGCTCATCCCTCCYGGCCCTGCACCCTCCATCCCTCCCCTGTCCCCTGTTTCCCTGTGTATTGGTCCGGCAAACAGCCTCTCTTTATTCCTCTCTCTGTTCACACAGAGATAAGGGCCGAAGAATGGGAAGCAGCTTTGGGGATTTTAATGAGCCTTTATTGTAGTGTCTTTGGCAGAGCTGCTGCCGGTGTTGCCATAAATGGAGAAGCCTCAGGGCAGCGCTGCCGGGATGGGGGAGTGCTGCCAGGGGTCAGGGGTGGACAGGGTGCTGGAGGCACTGGGAAGGATGGAAGAGAGGAGTGGTGGCAATGGGGCAGGTGCTGGCAGTGATGGGAAGMGTTCCAGGGACAGGGATCACTGCTCCAGCAACGATGCCAAGGTGATCAGAGCTCCATCCCCACTCCTGGATAGTAGGAGCACCGAGAGCTGAGATGCTGTGGGACCCGTGGGTGAGCACCCTGTGCTCCCTGGCTGCTGGGCTGCTGCTGGTTCCTCCCATCCCATGTACCCGGTGTGGCTTCATCTGCCCTGGGTGCCTGGGTTTGCTGGGGCTGAGCAGCSCCTTCTCCCTCCTCCCTCTTCCTCCTTGTCTGGGGCAGCCATCCTGGGAGTGGGCAGGGCTCTGGTGGGCTGAGCTGACCATTTCTCTCCCCTCTCTGCTCTCCCCCTACCCTGCTCTTCCCACAGCTGAAATCATCACCTCCAGAGGAGCCTGGCAAGGAGGCGACCAAAATCAGCGTGAGTTTGGGTGATGGTTCTTGCAGGGGGCTGYGCTTGAGGGCTCACTGGGACATTGAGCTGGGCCCTGTGCCACAGGCTGGRAACACCAGGGTGGCAGAGCTGGGTGTGCCCTGGCTCAGTGTGGGTGACCAGGGTGAGGGACGGCTGCCCTGCTCTCCCTGGCACTGAGAGGCACAGCCTGGACCTGGAGTCTCGTCCAGCATCTGAGCGACACATTAATGCCAGRGATAAAATAATCCAATTGACTCAGMGGATTAGCATCCCAAAGCCATTTAGGCTCACGTGAGCAGAATGAGGAGCCACTAATGAGTTAAATAAAACACTCTTGGCTGTCTGCTGCCAGGTGTGTGCTCCCCTGGCTCTCCCTGCCTCGGGGAGCTCCGTGACTGGGGGTGCCACAGACACAGATCAGTGCTGGCAGTCTTCCCACCATCGCCTGGCAGCCTCTCCTGGCACTTTCATTTTTCCCTCACTGAGTGAGCAAGGCGGGATGGGGGCTGGTCAGGCTCCTGTGGCTTCTCTGATGGGTGCCCTCCACACCCAGGATCAGTCCCTTATCCCCAGAAATGACCAAGAGTCTTTTATAAGGGGTAAAACACCATCTGCTCATCTTCAGAATCAGCACAAGATTCTCTTGCTGGTAACAAATCCCCTTCCAGGACTCAKGTCCCCTTTGACTGATTCACACCCACAACCCATTTCCAAATTAAGCAGGTTCCTCCAGGATCTGTCCCTCACCAGGGTGTTGTGGCTCCTTGACCCACAARCAGGAAAGTTCCAGGAGCAGCCAGAGCCTGGACTCTGTCAGACTCTGTCTGCAGAACCCGGGGGCTGCTGCTTCCCACATTCCACCCCAGCCCTGCTCCAGGGCCAAGGAGGAGCAAAGGCAGGTGCATGGAACCATCCTGGGGCCAGCACTCCCTCTCAGCTCACCCGTTGCATGTTTCAGCATAATTAGGCAGTTAATTGCACGCTGGGATGGAATTGATGGGTGTGCGAGTGTAACCGGGATTTATTTTGAATCATTCGAGGTCTCTGCTGCCTCCTCCAGATCCAGCCAGCAGGGAGAGGCTGGGGCTTCAAACCTCTTTTGTTTGTTGTTATTTCAAATGTCCTTGATCATTAAGTGTTTATGGAATGGAGGAGGTAAATGAGCACGGGTGGTTCTGACGGAATTTGCRGTACAGCCACAACAGCAGGTGCCTGGGAACAAACAGCAGAGTCAAACAGTGAGGGGGGGTGTAAATCCCACACGGGAGCTSTGCCAGGCACCCCTTGGCCCTGTGTGATCCACCAAACACACCTGGTGCTGGAGATGCTTTGCAGGGATGAGGAATAGGGAATATCCTCCAGGATAGTCTGGGTTTAATTTCTGCCCCTTTGAATCCAACGGCACAGCACAGGGCTGAGCTGGGGCTGGGCACAGGACATCTGCCCATCCTGACCATGCCAGGGGCTGTGCCCTGTTCCCSTGGGCAGTGAGGGCCGTCACTGCCCTGCCTGTGCTGACCAGAGTTATGGCCAACCATAAAACCCTCCYTCCTGAGGCTCAGTGACCTGCTGGGTAGCAGCTCCGTGGCCACTGGTGGCACCAGCAAATTGGGGTTTTATTTTATTAGTTCTAAATTTCCCAGCCATTAATTTCAGTGACTTCTGGCTCTCCTGATTAAGAGGTTTTTTTGAAGCTCTTTTCCCATGACAGTCTCAGCATCTGGGCACACTTGCACTGGCGCCTGGCAGCTCCTGCCCCTGCTTTGTCCTGTCCCCTCAGACTCGCACTCCCAGTGATGCAGAACTGGGGCTCACRGCTTTATGTGGGCTCTGAGATGCTGTTTGGGGTGGCCTTGGCTGTGACCTGCAGCACCAGCTGCCTCTCAGCCACTCCTGGCATGCAGGGCAGCTGAATGCATGTGTGTGCTCACATGTGTTTGTATGTGCACATGTGTGCCWGCATGTGCCAGCACAGGATATCCCCACAGTGTGGAGCTGAGGGGTCATTGAGGGGACAYTGCGCTGCCCCCTGCATTGTTTGGGGTGGGTTTTACCCCTCTCCAGCCCCGTTTCCAAACACCATAAAATCCTCAGCTAACAAACGCAGCGGCGAGTAGAAAAATGGCCTTTGCCATCCAGTGTGATTATAGGGAACAGAGCCAGGGGCCTCGGGGTGGGTTATAAATCTGATTTATTGACCCAGCCCAGAGCAGCCGCGGCTCTGGCTAGTGAGTAAGTCTTAAATTTCATTGGGTGATAAATACTGAGAGCGAATCAATTTGGTAGAAAAGCTAATTAGCCAGCGTGGTTCCGCATCGATCTCCGAGCCCTGCGTGGCCGGGTGCGAGCCAGGGCTTCCATCATCCCGTGTGCCCAGGCTGGGGCTGGGTCCCYGACTTCACCAACCTTTACCATGTCCTCCCCAGCACAAAGCTGGGGTGTGGCGTGGTGGGACACGGTCGGGGGTGGCATTGACCCGGCTGTTTGGGGGGGCAGGGGGAGTCCTGGGGGCCCCCTGACCCCCTGTCTGCCCCAATGCAGGTGGTGAAGGTGGTTGGCAGCAACATCTCCCACAAGCTGCGGCTGTCGCGGGTGAAGCTGGAGGACGAGGGGACCTACGAGTGCCGGGTGATCGACTCGAGCGACGGCAAGGCGCGGCACCACAAGGTGAAGGCGTACCTGCGGGTGGAGGCGGCGGGGGGCCCGGGGCACCCCCAGGACACCGAGCTGCGTGGGGCCCCGCTGGCAGAGCTCGCCGCGCCGGGCTCAGCCCACGCACACCACCACCATCACCACCACAAAGCCGGGAAGGAGCTGAAGAAGCGCTCGGCAGACACCTCCTGTGTGCTGTAGGTGGGCGGTGCGGGGGGAACGCCGGAGCCCCCTCCGCCCCGGACTCAGCGGAGCCATCACGGGTCCCGCAGCCCCTGCCAGAGACTGGCCCCACCGCCCCGTCTTGTCCACCACCACCCCTCACCGCCAGAGACTGGCCCCACCGCCCCGTCTTGTCCACCACCCCTCACCATCTCCGCCTCCCGCAGGGCGCCGCGGGTTCCTCCCCCAGCCCCGTGCCCGGGCTCGGTGCGGTGCGGGAGCAGGACCCGTCCGTGCCACGGGTGATCGCTGGGGCCGTGCCCGGGGCCAGGCCGTGTGCCCCATCCCCCTGTCCGGGTGGGCTCCCGCTGCCCCCGTGGTGCCGCGGGCTGTGCTGTGTCCCAGCTCCSTGCCCACGGACCCTCCCTGCCCTGCCCTGTCCTGTGCTTCGCAGAACCAGCCGCCTGTTCCTGTAGGTTGCCCCATTTAGTTGCTCGGTTCCAGCTCCACAGTGCGTATCTGAGTTCCAGCCTCCATCCCACAGCCCGTGTGTATCCCCTCGCCCTGCCCTGCCCCTGCCTGCCCCGAAGCCCCCAGCACGTCAAGGCCTGAGCTCAGCAGAGGARGGACGGCACGGCACGGCACGGCACGGCACGATCCCGGCACACTCCGGCCTCGCTCAGCCAGGCAGCTGCCCGTGCTCCGTGTGTGCCTGGGGAGCTGTGCCATCACAGCTGGCCCCCTGCACCCATCGCTCCTGCCCCTGGCATTTCACAGAGGATGCAGGGCTCATCGCCAGCCCTGTCCACCCTGGCCCTGTCCCGCTACCCGTGCCAGCAGCTCTCGGCCCCCTCCCAGTCGAGCATTCCTCCCTGCCAGGCCACAGCACTGCATCTCCCTGGGCAGGGCCTGGCCCCAGGCTCCTGTGCCGCAGTGCAAACAGCAGAGCCCGTCCCTGCTGCCCCCACGGGTGACCACGGCCACTGGGGACAGAGCTGTGGGGAGAGAGAGGGGGGTCCCGAGCCTCCCCGCCCGGGTGCCGCTCCCCTGCTGCCCCCCAGCCTGCCACCATCAGACCTGCTGCAGCTAATAAAGCTCTTTAAASGAAGCCAATGTGGATGTGTGCTCTCTGTCCACGCCACGGCAAGGGGACATGGCTTTGGAAATGCCTTGGGTAAAAAGGGGCAGAGCTGGGGCTGCTGGACTGGGGGCAGTGGGGATGGGGATGAGGGGTGGCATCAGCATTGTTCCCTGCAGCCGAGGGCTCAGAGCATTAAAAAACTGCAGCTGGGRAGCTCCTGCCCAGCCGGGYGCTGCTGCCCTGAGRGGTGCAGGAGGAACAAGAGCTGCTGTCATCCTGTGCTGGGGGCAGGACAAGGCAGAGGTGGGGGGTGCCTCTGGAGCCATGGTCACCTCTGCCACCTGGAGAGGTGTCTTGGGGAGCAAAGGGCACAGGAGAAAAACATTCAGGAGCTGCAGGGCAAGGAGAGGCTGCTGGTGCAGAATGTCACTTTGCCACAAGCAGTAACGGTGACTGTGCAGTAGTGATCCCTGGCAGAGCTGTGGGGTTGTGGCTCTGCTCAAATTCTCCCAGTCAGGGAATGGGATTGCTAGGGGAAGAGAGATTGGGATGTATTGGTCACCAGTGCAGCAGAAAACAGGCTACAGCAGAGGAAAAGGAAGAGCCACAGACACGCTGGGGAGGGCAGCAGGCTGCAAATCACCTCAGACGGGGAGTAAACAAATTGCTGTGCAGAGYAGTGATTTGTAAAACCTGGAGGTGAGCTTTAACAATAACAGGTTTTATTAGAAGAGATTAATTTTGCTGAGTTTATATGAAATCYTGGGAGAGGACCCTGCTGGATCCATGTGTGTGGCTCAGCAGAGCCTGGTGCAGGGGCTGTGTGTRGAACTGTGCCCCCAACCCCACGTGTGGCAATCTCCCATGGTCCTGGCTGGGTTGGTACATGGAAGGAGTTGCTGAACACTGTTTTCTCGGCTCCCAGAGTGTGGTTGGAGTGGGGGGAGCCAGGGGCTCTTGACTCTAGTGTGTTGGGGGCTTCTTGGGGGAGGAGGGTTGCARCAGGGAAGGCCCTGGGCTTGTGAAGGGGCTGAGCTTAATATGCAAGTCACTGTTGGGGAGAACCAGCCTCATGAAAATGCCATTTCCACGCAGTCCCTCTCCCAGCCATTATCCTGCCTCAGACAAAAGCAATTTACTCAGCCTCCAATAAAGCAAGGGCGAAAACGAAGCTGAGAAGAGCTGACTGTRACAGGCAGGACAGCCTCTCCTGCCACCAGCACCCACCTGCTGGCTGGGGCTGAGGCTGTGGGGAAAATCTCTGTGAGASCAGCACGAATCACAGGCTCTAGGGYGGGTCTTKGYRCAGTCAGCTGTGCCAGAGCCCTGGCTGGGTGATGTGTTGGTTCCTGGGCACTGGGCAGTGATGGGGCAGTGCTGCCCTTGAGTGCCATGCCTGTCCTGCAGGATGGCAAGCCTTGGCATGGGCAGGCTGGATCCTTGGAGCCGAGCGGAGCCAGGCTGGATGCAGCATCTGCACCTAATGGATGAGTTTTGTCAAGCGCTACAACAACCCAGAAAACTGCACCAGCCCCAAGGGCGCTGGGAAACCAAAAGCAGTATTTCACCTCCCTGCCTGCCCTGTCAGAGCAGCTCTGAAGGCTCCTTTGTATAGAACCCAACCAGCGTTAAGCACTGAACAGATATTAAAAAAGAATAAAGCTGACCTGCAGCCCTGTCCTACTGGGTAAAAAGCCAATGACTTGTGTTTTCCCTGGAGAAGCAACCAGCAGTAAAGACTGAATAAAACCAGGGAGACAAGGRGAAGTAACTTCAGCTGAGGGATGTGGGCAGATGCAGTAGTGCCCTCGGGCCCACCAGCAAAGACACATTTTGGATGCTCACCCAGGATCCCCAGCAATGATGCACAAAGCCTGCTCCATGTAACAATCCATTTATTGCTTTGGTTTTTGAGCTTGCCCCCAAACTTAGTCAAAATCTGCCCTTTTATTTCACTTGCATAGAACTTCCCCAAGTGCCAGGAGGCAGCCAGCTGCCAGGAGCTGCTCGGGTGAAGCTGAGGGGTCCAGGAGCCAGTGAGGTCTGGGACCAGCTGAGTGAAGCAGTGCCTGTGGACAGTCTCTGGGGAAAGAATGTGGGAGTTGGAGATCASGGGAGAAGCCCCTCAGCAGGGAGAGTGAGCTGATCCCAAAGACGTGTCATCTGCTCACTGTGCCATGTTGTACCTGCTTGGGCAAGCCACAGCACTGCTGGGGTGCCACCGTGCTCACACCCCCTGTCACCGTCACCGTCTGACCATGGATAGATGCAGARACTCTACCGGGGCACAGGCAGGTGCTTCATCTAATTCTCCTTGGAGTGGGGGTTAGAAATGGCCTGAGAGAACTCTGATCTGGGCATGGGAGAAGCTGTAAATCACTCCCTGGTGTAAATCAGGGCTGGCTGATGCTCTACAGAACCTCAGAGAGAGTGAGATAGAGAAGAGAGAACATTTGGCTGCCTCTAGCCAGCCTCAGCAAACCGCAGCTGCGAGGAGCAGCCCTGATGCTTCTGCGAGGACACATTGTTCCTGCCAGTAACACAGGTGAAGAATTTACTGGAAATGCACTTTAACTTCTGAGATTAACTGGTTTTTAAATGAACAGGTTTACAGCAGGACCCAAACAAGATTCTCTTGCACCCCAAACAAGATTCTCTTCCTRGGAAGGGTAAAGGCCAGATAAAGCTTTTGCTTAGAGTTGTCARTCACTGTCCAGCTGAGAATGGGAGGGATCATCACAGCTGTGAGGAGGTCAGAGAGGTTGGGGGGTGCTAAAGGGGCAACCCCCAAGGATCAAGGATTAGGAAGTAATTTCTGGAAGGTGACTCGCTCTTCATGTGCCATTTTCTCTACATATGCTGCTGGAAAGGCGCAAGTCAGGAGGAGTCAGGGTCATGTACCCACCTCATCCTCAAACACTGCTTCAAAAAATAAACCTTCTGCCAYGAGGACGGTGTCTCAGCCAGTGCCCCAGACTGGGCAGCCCTTCCTTTGCCCMTGAACCATTTGGATCCTCAATGATGGCGTTTTTCCAGGTGAACTCTATCCTGGTGGTTCCTCTTTCCCATCCCAGCTGCTGTGTAGGTCTGTCAGGGAGGAGATGCCTCCTGTGTGCTGGTCCCTGGCCCCGTGCCCTCGTGCTGCTGCAGCCTCTGGAGCAGGAGCACCACGTTGTCAGTGAGCTCATTCCGGGGTCGCCCCATCCCGCTGAGCTTCACGGGGCGCAGGCTGGCGTGGGGGGGCTCGTACCCCTCGGGGCAGCACACCTCGTTCAGGAGCAGCCAGGTGCTGTCAGGGTCCACGTGCATCAAGTGCAGGAAAACACTGTGGAAAGCGCAGGAAGAAAGGAGAGTAAGGACAAGGGTTAGCACCCAACAGGGTTATTAAGAGCTAAGAAAAGCTTTGATGGCACTGGCAACCTCCGGCAGCTGAACAAACTTGGCTCCTTACAGAGGGCAGAGCTATGCCCCCGTGCTTGAGAAAGCAGCTCTGTGTCTCACAGCAACTGGCAAGTGGGAGAAAAATATTTATGATGCTACAGTYGTGGACATCAAACAAGCAGCTGGTGCAGAACTGACCCAGGCTTGGTGCTGGCACAAGCCTAAACCTGCCTGTTCCACACGCTGGGGAAGTGACTGTGGGGTGCTGCATGCGCTGCTCATATCTGGGATCTTTTGGACAACACCTCCTGCAGAGATCTTAGTGGTCTGTGTTGTTCACCTCCCTCTCTGGTTTTTGGGGAGTGAGGGAGTTAACTCATCTGGGCTTTTCTGCCTTTCCAGAGGTGGCAAACACAAGGGTATTTGGGGCTGCTGCCCAGGCTGGGCCTCAAGGGAAGTGCAACTCTACATTTGAAGGCTTTTTGTTCAAGTGAGATCTCCCCCCATCCCAAGTCCTTATTAGAGGCCTCCAAATTTTTGTTCTTCTGCACAGCACGTTTCACAAAGCAGGATTTTAAACCAAAACCAAATAGAACCTTCATTAACAACAGAATGAAGGAGAAGAGAAATCACAACTTCCTCTGCAGATTTACTGCCAGTGTTGATGGTTTTCACTTTGCATTTCCATACCTCGGTAAGATGGGATTTGCCTTTCCAGCATGCCCTTCACACTGGGCCCAGCTGTGAGCTGCTGGGACACAGCTGCTGCTGGAGAGCAGGAAGCTTGAGGAGTGAAAGAGCAAATGCTGAYTTGTGTGACCTACAGTTACCCATCCCCTCCTGACAGCTCTCCCTGCAGCAACCTTTGGGCTTAGCTAGGTCTGTGTCAGGGTTTAATGCAYAGAAGGTGCATTAAATAGTATTAAATTCTCTGGCTGTGCTGTGGGCAAAATTAAATTGAAATTTGCAAGGCCTCTTCCTGAATGGTGCTGAGTGCACTGTGATCACCAAAGGCACTCAGCACTCATGTCTATGGTACAGTTTTCCAAGATCCCTGTAAAGCCAGACATGSATCTTCAGGTCTCAAGTTTTCACTGAAATCATGGAGCTGTGAGGAGAACAGCAGCTGGGTGAGGTAATGGGAAGAGAAATCAGGTAGGTCTGTCTCTGCTCCCCCAAGAAATACACGACTGAACTCCCTCTCTAAAAGCAAAGATCACCTGCTACAAAAGCCACACAAAATCCAGACCTGACTGCTGTCCAAATTTCTCCTGGAAGAGCTTTCATCCCTAAAGTGAGGTTGCTTCCTATGTAAAGCAGGRAGAAATCCCTTTGAGAAGCTCTCCTCTGAAAGGGAGTGCAGTGCCATGGGTAACGTGAAAGAGCACAGAAATGAGATGAAGGCAGGAGAGAGCTCCCTCCCCTCTTCACAATAACCCTGTGGATGTGGGACTCATCATGTGCAGCCAAAGCTGTTCTTTTGCCTCTCTGCCATTAACACCYCGCCTGTCCCTCAGCACAGGTCTCAGAACAGCAGGAGGGGAGATGTCACCACTGAAGCTGTTGGCACTGTCCCCTCCCAAAGGTGCTGGCGGTGCCTATCTGCCTGCTTCAGAGGAACCAGTGGGAATGTGCTCTACACTGATAGCTGGGCTTGGCAACAGCTGCYTCAGCAACACGACTTTTTTCTGTGGATTGGCCAAATGCAGGTGAGCTCACAGGACTCCTTGTTCCCCTGGCTTTGCTCCTGCAGCTCAGGAAGGGGAGGACTGGCCCAAGCAAGAGGCTGGCAGGGGCAGGGCATGGAGCTCTCACCACTGACATCCCAACTCCAGCTCCCCAAATCCCGCCCTGCCCGTGCCCTCAGCTTGGCTCTAACAGTGGGAGCACACAGCTCTGCCAGCAAACACCAGCTCCCAGTGGTTCCACCCAGTTCTCAAGGAGCTGCTGTTGCTGGGCAGCTGCAGAGATAATCCTTGCTCCTTATGGCTGGGATAGGAGCARGCAAGGACAACAAACTGCTGTGAAGTGAACATGGGAATGGGGAATATTGTTCAGCAGGCTGCTGATCCCCAGCACACACACTGCTGTACCTCTTACACTCACAGCACAGGCWCTCTGCTCTCCAACCTCTTCCCAATCAGCTGCTCCAGGGAGAGCGACCCTCAGAGATTACCCAGACCCCAGAGAACTCTCTGCCTCTGGTGCCCATAATGGCTCAAGGCTGTGATTATCCCTGATAGCCTGGAGTGCTCGGCAGCTTAAAGAACAACTTGACTTTTACATTTTCAAACTAACTCTGGGGTAGTTTCCAAGCAACCTGTTTCCATAGCAAAGAATCCTGGGGTTAATCYAAGTTTGTTTTCTGTTGTTGCCTTTTTCTATTTTTTTTTCTTTTCTTAAATATCACTTTATTGAATTTTGCCTTGAGCAGGTGGCTGTTCTGTTGTGCTTCAATCCAGCCTGGGAGTGACAGCTGACAGTGAGTATCCAACAAACCACACAATCAAACCAAAAGAGGTAAGCTGCATAATCAACCTTGGTATCAAAAAAAGGTCCCAAAATAGCTTGTATTTGTCCCAAGTGTGCTAAACATATTCTACCAGCACAGAGCAGTTTGGCTGCTCTGTTGCCTTGTCTGTTCCCAAGCTCCAAGCAAAGCCATGGCACAGTGACCAGACTGGCAGAAGGACGAGGCTTCCTGGCTTTTCATCCCTGCTGAATGTTTGACTGGATACAGCACACCATAGGCTCCAGTAAGAACTGAGGAAATTATATCTKAGGGGGAGAAAAAAATCATTCCTATCCAGACTATTGACTGAAAGGTCAAACAAACTTYGTGAGCTACAAGCATTTAGTAGGAATTAAGCGTAAATTTCAAAACAGTCACTTGAAACGGAAAGAATGAAAAACTACTTGTCAGTTTTGACAGGGGCCAGTGACAATTTCCTAATCTCTTTTCCTTCAAGGTTTTATCCCCTGAAATGAAAAGSTTGTCAGGGATGATGCAACTTCATAAATTGATGCGAAGCTCAGATTTACAAACTGTGAATTTCAGTTTCCAGCATCTCCCTCTGCCTTGTTCCCATTGCTGGGGCCCCCAAAAAATCCCCTTTGCTCAAGTCTTTCTGGCCATGTCCCCTCCTTTGCACTGGCTCATCTTCTTCAATGAAGGCAAAGACTTGTTTAGTGCTCCCTGGAATTCCCAAACTCTTCTTCAGTAGGTTTGGTCCCTTTGGTGATTTTGCATTTGTTTTTTGGTTTGTTTTTTTTAAAAAAAGCTTTGGATAAAACTCTCCTGGAATACTCCCAGCAGTTATCTTCTAGTAAAGCCTATTGTTATGTGTTGGAGTTCTTTTTTTCCCAGTGTCTATTTTTGCCTGGTGAGTATTCCRTGAAGCTGCAGCTACAAAAATCACTTACTCCCACTGCTTCATCTAATAAAGCTACAGGGTCCCATAAATGGGATTAAGCAGACTCCTCRGGGCATGATAACATCCCTGGATAACAGCCAAACTTCCTTTTTCCTTTTTTCTTTTTTTTGTGTGTGTGTGTGCCTCAAGCACCTCGGCCAAAAATTCCTGCTCAGCCCTCTGCACGCCCACAGAATCTTCATGTAGTCAGTGTACAATTTTTGGAGCTACAACTGACTTTGCAAGTCCTGACCTTGCTCTTGACAGGTCACAACCCATCAGCTGAATAAGGATCCTAAGAGCTGAGCAAAGGCCACTTAGTATAAATCACTATGGCAAGCTGATTCCAAACATCCTTTTACCTCATATGATTTCTGCAGTGATAAAGCTGAGTTATGTGACGTACGCTGGTGCTCAGGCTGGGGCTAAGATTAGTTCTGGTCTATCTGTTTTTAGAAGCATTTAAAATGCAGAATTTCTCATGTATCAGGCTGATAACATTGCCCTTGCTTAGATGGAAAGGACCTTATGTGTGACAACCTGTGTCAGTTTGCAGGATTACTTTCAGGCACATGGAGAGCAAGAAGAGGAACAACTTGCAGGAATGTGGTGGTTCAGCAGCTGGAGAATAGAAATGGAAGCGTGGGTGAGAAGTGATTCTTATCCTGGCACAGGAGCTGATTGTTAGGGTACAAACTAATTTTGACTTTTCCAGGCTGAAACCTCGTATCAGGGTACTACAGTTAGAAGTGAGTGTGATACTAACTCTGATCCATCCAGGCTCCAAGACCACGGATTGCATAGGACTAAACTAAAAAAATTAAATCCAAAAGAAACCTCCAAATGCTGCCATGTGTGTGGTGTCAGGCCAGACATGATGCACGCCTCAGTGCATGTATGTGTTTGTCAGTGGTGTTAAACAGGATACAGCAAGGGCTTCTATGAGCAGCTTGGTTCACTGACATATGTGAAGCATGGGGGGAGGAGCAAAACATATGGCATYTTCCCCTTAAAATAAAATAAAAATAACATATAGGAGACAAATGTTACTTGCCCTGAACTTTGCTGCCCTTGTGTTCCAACAAGTGAGCTCACTTCACCATACAGCTTCCAACAGGGCTCATTTTACRTTCCCCCCACCCCTGCTGCTGGGGGGGAAATTGCACAGCTTCTCAAGCTGCTTGGTTAATGATTTAAAAGCTTCAGATTCCAAATATCTAGATAAATCCTGGTGTTCTGCTTTCCATCCAGCATCGCTTGCACAGACTGAGGCATTATTGCATTAAGGGGATGCACGCCCACGGCACACAGCCCCTCTGCAGAACAAATGCTGCTGGAGCCTGCTGTGCGGCCGYGAAAGCCTCCAAGGTAAAAATAAACCTGCTCCCACCCGCACAGGGATACAAACAAAGGAATGCTCCAGCTCCGGAGAGCGCTGGCTCTGAACTGCTGCCCAGCCACACAAAGCCTTTCACACCCTGCACCCCCGGGAGCCYGTGCTTTGTGAAAGGGAATGGATGGGCTGCACTTCCCTTTGCTTCCCTTTCCTGCAGCCTGCCCTGGAAATCYGAAACCGCAGAGCCTTCGGAACCTGCTGGATTCCTCTCCCCTCGGGGGAGGGCAGTGCTGGCCACACAGGAAGGGGGGGCTGGCTTTCACCCTGTCCTTYGGCAGAGGGGCTTTCTGATTTATGTCCAGTGTTCTGGACCTGGGCTCGTTTTGTCTCCTGAAATCTCCGGCCTTGGTTCCAGGTGACAACATATGACAATAGTGATTTCTTATCCTGACAGCAGAACATGCTGAGCAGAGTTTTCTACACCAAGCAGCAAAGTATGTCTGTCAACACTTCCTAGAGCTGGAGTGTGTTCACCTAAACTGTTTTTGCTCTTTTAGACTCTCCCAGCCTTYTCAGAGCAACACTGGTGCCAAGACTGATGGCTTCCCAAACAAACGCCAGTCCACCTGGCAGACCCTGGGCTGGAGCCCAGGGAAAGTGGAAGGATAACAGAAGTAAATCCCCCAGCCTGCAGAAGGTATTAAAAGTGATAAAATACAAGGGAATGCCTGGCACATCCTTCTCCATAGCTGTCTTCCCTCTGCAGTTTAATGCTGCCAGTGGGCCAAGAGCACCAAGTATTTGGTTAGGAAAAAGCAAGAAGCACATCTTCCCCTTCATCCCCAAATGCACTACAAGGTCACCTGTAATGTCTGTGCAAGCTGACAACTGACCTCTGTAGCTCATTTTGGGGAGCAAATGACAGTTCATCACAGAAAACCTCCATCAGAGACTCTGTTGTACATGACTTGTGAAAAACAGGAAAAGTGCAAAAGGAATGGGATCACCATGCTCCCTCTGTCCCCCATTATATATACACCAAAATACATCTGCATTTAAGAGACATTACCTCTGGGCAGCTTCTTGCAGTTTCACAGGYTGCTTGGCACTGAGGTAAATCAGGCAGGCATCTGCCACTTTATTCAGGTCACTCTCGCCTGCAGGAATGGAACAGGAAAGAAGGGTAGGAGGTGACCTCCTCAGCAGCTGCTGCCTAATGGAATCAGTTCCAAATTGGCAGCAGAGGCTTCTGAGCCTTTGAGCTGYCTGACCCAGAGCTCTTCTGACCTTGCCTTTTAAACATTTACTGCAAACAGGAAAGCAATCAAGGGCACTGAGAGGAAAAGAGCAACTAGCCAGCAAACCTTCTCCCTCATCAAAGACAGCTCCAGAAATTCCACTTGGGGAGAATTTCAGAGAGTTTCATTCAATAGAAGAGTGTSATGTGCTGGATTTAAAGAGTCATCCAGACATAAGCCCAAATGGAACCAATCAAGCTGGGCAGAAGTCTGATCTGGGCTCCAGTTTGCCAGTAAGAACAAAGCACGGCCCAACAGGCCCTACAACAACCCAGGCACTCCACTCAGTACCCCCTTCTCATGCACAAGTGGGATGAGCAATCARATTTTGGATGTGCTGGGAACCTTCTCCCCCCTTTGTCTCCTAGTGAGTTAAGGGTGCCCAGCACCGCTTCACAGAGCTCCTACAGAGGACAGATGCAGGCTGGAGAAGATCAAGAAATCAATTCTGTGGGCAGCAGGAGGAAAAGCAGCAAGCTGAGATGAGAGAGTAAAGTCTGGCAGAGATCCACRCAACCTATGCTTTCCCTGGTACTCACCCATGTCCAGTCTCTCGCAGAGGGAGCCCAGGCCCTGCAGCACAGCCAGCTGCAGCTTGAAGGCCAGTGTGTGGCTGTACACAGGCCCAGCCCTGGCACTTGCTGGGGCCTGGCTGAGGAGGGAACTGGTCAGCTTGGGCAGGACATCTTTGGAGAATCTCCGCCTCAGGAAGTCCCCACAGGTTTCAGCCAGGGTACACAGAACCTAAAAGAGACATCAGTTACAGGAGAACAGCACATAGAGGGGCCTGGGAGGAGCTCAGTGATCCCACACCAGCCTGGGGGATTCAGGCATTCATCCTCTCTGGAGAATTTTTTTTGCAAGTGAGAGCAATGTGACCACACCTGCCCCAGYTTCCCCATAATGAGCAGAAGGTGAACGTTTGAGAGGCTGAGTGAGCTGCACCCTGCCCTGCAGTGACACCTGGCTGACCTCCTGGGCTGCCCTTCCCTCATTAGCACAGTAAAGGTAAGAGCAGCTGTCCAGTCTTACTCAGAATTACTGGAGGAGTCTCTGATGGAAAATGCCATTAAACATCATTATATCCTTAAACCTCTTTTGTGGTGCAGACAGCCCATCTTTCCAMGCACATCAGCAAGCAGAAAGGCCAACTGGTCACAGCACAGGGCACCCAGCACTACTGGTGTGTGAACAGGATCAAACTCAATGTGGGGASAGAAAGGCTCTAAATGCATGTAAAAGCAAAGGGGGATCCACGTGGCCAGAACACTGATCTCTCTTGGAACTTCACTGAGCTCGTGGTCTCAGTGTGCAGGACTGAGATGATGGTTATGTTGTGTTTGCTTTAYATTGTTACGACATTTCTTGTCCTCGAATTTAGGCAGGAAGACACTTCAGGGAGAATTCATACAACAAAACCCCAACTGGGTGCTAATTGTAATGGTGACTTGAACTTTTTAAAAGTTAATTAATTTTTTATAGCAATCTCTAACCCCCTTTTAGGGCAGGCACATGATAGCTATGGCTATTCTGAGATTCTAGTGCGTGGCTTCTGGAATTTGGGGAATGAAAACTCACTTTATTCACACCAAAGGATTCCAAACTGAACATCACTCTGCCCAGCAGATGAATTCCTCTGCAATGCTGGGGCTGGCAACCTCRGGAAACATGCTTTATTGGCCAGCCTGTGAGTCAGGAGGAGAAAGGAGCCAGCTGACAAGGTCAGAAGCTCTTTAATAATGTTATTATAGGGCCAAGTCTTTGTTTAACCTCTCCCCTCCCTTGCCGATGCCTCAATCATGAAACGTTCCCTTATCTTCAATCTGAAATTTCCAAAGATGATGCTGGGAGTGTGGATCCAGCAAGACCAAGCTGCACTGTACAGTGCCCCTAACAGCTGCTCAGGCTGTAGAACTGTTTTTCTCATCCCTGCAACAACCACCAACATTGCTGCTTCCCCCAGGAACAGCATCAAGGACAGGCTGCAGTGGGAGTGGTACACCGACCCCATGCTCCAAACCACATTTAAACATCACTGCAAGGGCTTGTGCTCTCCCCTGGGCTGCAGCACTGCCTGAGCCACTTCCTGCCCCAGCCCCAGCTGGAAATGCTGCTGGCAGTCACTGCCATACCTTGAAGGCTCTGAGCACTGCCAGAGGGTCGTCACTAATCAGCCGGGTGACGAGAGCTGGCCAGACACGGTGAGCCATGGGAAGCAGATGGTTTCCATGAGGATGCAGCATGGTCACGCAGAGCTCCAGCACATCCAGGACCTGGGCAGGAGGGGAGGGAACAGAYTCTGAGTGCTGCAGTGCCAGGCATTAAGGTGGATCCCAGCATCATGCTGGGAAGCCAGGAGGAGGAGGGGTTGACTAGCAAAGGGTGCGGTTTTACTGCAGCAAGAACGGGGACAAGTGAACAGTGCTTAGAGATCAGGCCTGTATGGAAAGGGACAAGCACTGCRGTGACACAACCTGTGCTGGGTACAGAGCTAGGCTGGGAGCAGGGCAGAATTCTTGGATTCCCACAAGCTGAGCTGCACACTTGGACCCCACTGTGGCTGTGGAAGCCAGATCACCTGGCAGAGCTGGGGCTGCTGGGATGAGAATCTGGGTTATGCCTCATTTTTCAGTCTCACTTTGCACTTTAAAAGGAGGCCACCTTCAAAGGGTTTTCATAATTAGAAAAGAGCCAGGCTTTTAGCCCTGCTTATCATCACCCCAGCAACTTCAAAAACATTCATCAGCCTGTGCACTGCAGCCTGAGGAAGGGGGATGGGAAGCACAGATGGGAGAAAGATGCTTCTGTTTCCTCCACCAAAGGACAAGGCACAAGACTGAACTGTCACAAGCATCAAGAAGTGCGCAGTACAAAGCCACCCTTAAGATTCTGTTCTGCCCGGCTGCCATTCCTAATCCAGAGTGCTCCCAAAAATCTCTCTCTCTTTCTCTTGCCAGGCTTGGGAAGATCTGTCCTGCTCGAGCATATGGCAGCACAAACCTGGGGATGGCAGGGAGCCCAACGTGCACGGTGCACACGCTGACGAGTTACCAGCCCCTTCATGGGCACCATCTGTCCCTCAGAGCCGGCGATTACCGACCTTCAGCCGCACTCGGAGGTTCCCGTCAGACAGCAAGTGGATGCACCTCTCCATCACATCCCTSGCCACCTGAGCATGGCTTGGCATTGGAGCTTCTCCTTCCATGTCACAGCTGGGCTCTGGCATAGCATGGGGAATTTCATCTGGAAGACAAAACCAATATTGAAGTCATGAAAATTACTTGGGAGCTCTGGGTGCACAATACCCACTCACAACCATTCTGCAAAATCCTAAATAAGGCCTCTGGCATTKTTTTAATGTGCTTAGATATAGTTAAGCCTATGAGTTCTGTGAGTTGGTGTCAAGTTCACGTAAGAGTGTGGGGCTAGGGAATGTTCGCTTTCTTTACTGGACAATGCAGCTAGTCTGACATTTGCAGTCTCTTCTCACCATGGACTTATTTCCCATTGATTTTTATTAAAAATGAAAAGCCTGGGTATTTAAAGATGAAATATTTAAAGGTCAGGATTGCAGCACAGCCCAGTAAAGACTAAAAAGTTCCCTATATGAATGTCTGCAGTGCTTGCCAAGGCCAAGTGAGAAGGGAGCAGTGGCATCATTAGCCAGGAGAAAATAGTACAGAGATTCCCAAGGGAGCATGAGGAAAATGCATAGGATCCTGGAAAGATGAAACTTCAGGSCCTGAACCCAAATTAACTGCTATGAGGTAAGGAAAACCACAGTATGCTTGTGTCTTCAAGCTAGAGAAGCCTTGATCTGCAAACATTTGTCTTCCCCACTCAAACAGAACTAAGCAAGAACATCCAACAGCACTTTACATGAACCAAGGTCAGTTTGAAGAGGAGCTGAGACTGCTAGCTTGGTCACAAGGCCCCCCTTGTGACAAAAGGACACCTCAGACATCACAGTCTCTCTGCAAGCTGACCATGCTTCYCTCCAGCCACACACAGCACTGACCTGCCTCCTCCTCCTCCTCCAGGTCAGGAAGATCACCCTCTGAGATCTGCTTCTGGCTGACATAGTCAAGGAAGAATCGTTCCATTTCTTGCCTTGTCATTGTCACCTCCTGCTGCCCTTGGGACCGAGCCGCGCTCTGCCCTTTGCCAGTCTGCGTGTGCTCCTCAGTGCTGGGCACTCCAAACCACTGCACTGCAAAAGAGGAACTGACATGTCACTGAGCAACCATGAYCCCCTCCTGCAATCCAGCAAGGTGCCATGGATGCCAGAAGAGATGAGCAGGCTCTCATATCTCATGGGATGGCACCTGATCCATGCACCTGCTGTCACATCCCAGTCACCTCCCTGATGGTATAGGAATGTTAAACAGGAATACATGCCATGTGTTCCTACAGAATGTTCATGGGAGCAGTRAATCCATCCATTTCTCAGCCTCTAAAGGTAATGTTCCTGTGAAAGGCTGTAGGCTAGACAAACTGGAGAGGGGAAGCTACTGGTGATCTTTGCTTGAGTGCTGCCCCAGCAGGCARAGTGGCCATCACACTGCAGCACCCTGGCCACCTGGAGCCCCCCATGGCAAGGCAAGTGGAAAGGTCCAAGAGAAGCACCCTTAGTGAGAGCAAGGCTGCATTACACAAAGTAAACATCGTTTTGGTACCTAGAGCTGTCATGACTGAGTGGAGRACCCTGAGGAAGGTGAAAGCCTGGCTATTGTAGGACTGATCTAGTGCAGACAGGACATCTTGGATTACATCTTCTACCAATGGCAGCAAGCTGGCATCTGAATGCTTCAGCATYGTGTCCAGGACCTGGGATGCACGTGGCTGGTGTGCCAGCTGGCGCAAATTCAGGGAAATCCCATTCACCAGATAGTCAGAATTCTCATTAATCAAACGCTGCACTGAGTCGTAACCACAGGCCTCACATATGTCTGCCAGTGTCCCCAGTGCTGTCTCACTGATGAGCAGAGTCCTGTCACCAGCCTTTTCCAGCACAGGGTAGAGAGCTGAGAGCAGCAGCAGCCTGAACTCCTTCCCCAGGACGGCAGCAAAGCAGCCAACGCCCTCCAGCTGGATGCAGATCTGCCAGATGTTGCTGTTCATGGTGCGGGTTGTGACCGGGGGCTCCAGGGATGGAAGGAGAACGCTGCTGGACACTGCTCCCGCAAGGACAGAGAGTCCTGAGTGCTGCACTGAGAGCTCAGAGCTGCTTTCCTCTGTGTCATTGCTAGTGACCAAATACCAGTTTGCCTGGTCCATGTACTCATCCAGAATGGATGTTATGGACCCTTTGAGGTCATCCACATTCAGTGGAACTTCTCTCTCCTGCAGGACATCCACTCCCACTCCAGCAGCTCCCGTGACCAGCTCGTTGAGGATCATGGCTGCCTGTTTTCGGTACAGGCAAGACTCRTTGTACAGCCCCATGAAGTGATCCACAAGCAAGTAGAGGTTCCCATAATAGCCAAGAACACGACACACTTGCTGAAGGAGCTGGAAAACCTTCTCTTCTGTGAAGAAGCGGAAATATTTCTTCTGGCACCTGCCAGTCTGCACACCCTGCTGCAAGGGGCATGGTGGCCCAGAGCGCCGGGCCTCCACTATCTTCACATCTGTCACATCCAGCTCCAGAACCTGCACCAGCGCCTTGGAAAGGCGGTGTAGGTGGGACACGGAGTTGAGGACAATGTTAATCTTGGGGCCCAGCAGCTTCARGTAGCCAAGCAACAAGCTCAGTGTGGAAACCTTGCCTGTGTCGTCCTGACAGTTCATCAGGCGGGGAAGAGCTGTGGCAAGGGAATGGAGGTTCTCAGACAGGACATCAGCAAGAGCCCTGTTCTGGGCCACAATCCTCTGCTCTGCAATCCCTTGCAGAACTTCATTACACCTGCTCTGGACTTCACTGTTTTCATCATTAACCAGTCCAACCAAGCCCTTTAAGAGGTGACTGAACGAGTCCACCAATGACTGGCTGCAGTTCCTCAGTAAGTGGTGCACCAGCTCCACCAGCTCCAGTCTCACCTTCCAGTGRGGGTGAACTGAAGAAGACTCAACCACTTTATGCAGGAGAAAGGAGAGTTTTTCAGCAGTACTTTTACTCCAATCAGGTCCTCTATGGATCATTAGCTCTGATATTCTGCTTTGTTCCACCAGCAGCTTTTCCTTACTCTTTGGGATTCTGGCTAACTGTGCGTCCGCCATGACCAAGCCAACGATTAGATAAAAGAGTCTGATGGCAGAAACAGTGGGTTTGTGACCTTGTTTGATGTCTCCAGTAATAACCCGAGACAGTGTAATAGAAATTCCGGGCAGAAAAGAAGCAAACAAATCCCCACATCGCTGTGCCTCATCTTCATCCAGGTGTCGGTGCTCCTGGCAGTCACACTGCAGAACTAGGACCTGCAAGCACTCCAAAGCAGAGATCTTGATTTGCTTTGCTTTTTCTTGCTCTGCAAGTGTCAGAAGCAAAGACACAGCAAATCCTAAGAGCGGAAGGGTGGAAGGTTGGTACAGAGACAAGATAATATCCCCATARGCCGAATGCATCAGGGTGTGGAGTGCCTGGATCACAGCCAGCTTCAGCTCCTCGGAGAGCGGGGCAGCTTTRCCCGAGCTGGGAGGGGGAGCGAGGCAGGTACAGAGCTCAGAGAACAGCTCCTGCAGCAGCTCCTGTTTCTTCACGCACGTCGCCGCCAGCACGGAGGAGATGCACTGCACCAGGCTCTGCACCAGCCGCTCCTGCTTGGGCCCCGGCACCCGCAGGGCGAAGCGCAGCGGGAACAGCACATACTCCTGCAGCTCCTGCAGGGCCGCGCCGCTCACCCCGGCCAGGAGCGCCTGCAGCAGCCGCACGTTCTCCACCGTCTGCGCCCGCGTCAGCTGCACACASACGGGGCGCAGCGCCCCGAACGCCGCCTGCGGGGTATCGAACACGGCCATACCGGGGSACCGCGGGGCCCTGCCCGGTACCGGGGGGTCCTGCCGGGGATCGCGGGGCCAGGCCGGGCAGCCCTGAGGGTGTCGGAAGTGASGCCGCGCTGTGAGCGCCACAAAGCTCCCGCGGCGCGGGGCGGGCTCCGTGAGGAAAGTCTCGTTTGCCCACAATGCGCATGCGTTGGTGACGCGCACTGATGTACCGCGGCTGCGAGCGCCACAAAGCTCCCGCGGCGCGGGGCGGGCTCCGTGAGGAAAGTCTCGTTTGCCCACAATGCGCATGCGTTGGTGACGCGCACTGATGTACCGCGGCTGCGAGCGCCACAAAGCTCCCGCGGGCGCTGTGAGAAAAATCGCGGGTGCTCGCAGGGCGCAGGCGCCGGCCATGGTCGCGCATGCGCTGTGCCCGCCCGCCGCGCGGCCCGGCTCCCTCCGGCGCTCCGTACGATGCCGCCCCTCGCCCCGCGGCGGGGTCAGGGCGCGGGCGGCCATCTTGTGGCGGCGGCCCCGGCGGGTTGTTGTCGGTGAGGCCGCGCCGCGCCCCCCCCGCGGGCGGAGCAGCCCCGGCCCCATGTCCTCCTTCTCGGAGTCGGCGCTGGAGAAGAAGCTGTCGGAGCTGAGCAACTCCCAGCAGAGCGTGCAGACGCTCTCGCTGTGGCTCATCCACCACCGCAAGCACGCGGGGCCCATCGTCGCCGTGTGGCACCGGGAGCTCCGCAAAGGTGCGCGGGGGGTTTGTCCGGCGGGGGCCGCTCCCTCAGTCCCTACCATGAGGGTACGGGGGCTGCCCACGGAGCTGCCGCTGAGCGCGGCCGGTTCCTCCTCGCGGAGCTCCGCGGGTCGGCACCGGGAGAAGTTGGTGCCCCAGGAGTTTGTGGGAGCTGTTTCCCTCTTGTTGTTGTTTACTAAACTTTGGGGRAATACCACGTGTGAAAGGTGTATTCCGGTGATATAGGCGGTGTTTTTGGGAAGGCAGAGGATGGAGGAGCAGCCAAATGTGGGTTGAGAGGGAGAGGATGCCCAGCTCTGGGCGGGCAGTTTGGTGTAAAACAAGAGATAGACAAATTAAGTTCCCTTGGCTGTGTGCTCAGGGAAACTTGCAAGTGCTCTGGCTGTTTGGCGTCGTTTTTRAATTTTGGATTTGGATTCATACAACTCACCCATTATAGAATTACTGAGAGGAGATAAGCAAAGAAAAAGTAGTTGCAGAAATCTATAAAACTCTTTGGTGCTGTCATCCAGAAATATTTTGTGTTTGTTTTCCTTGCAGATCAAGTAAAGTTCAGGATGAAGCCATCTGCAAAATTACCTTAAGTCACGGGAGATTGACTAGGAACTAACAAAGGTGTCCCTGCCGATGGCAGTRGGGTGGAACGAGATGATCTTTAAGGTCCCTTCCAACCCAAATCATTCTGGGGTTCTGTGTGGATCCCTGTTCCCAGGTGCAGCTTTGGAAGCCACCAGTGTCACTGTTCCCACTGCGGGCTCCAGCACTGTGAGCCCCTTGGAGCAGCTAGGGTATCTTTTATGTGATTGCTAGTTGTTGCCATTTATAGTTTATTTATGAGTTTCTGGAAGATCTGAGTTTGCTCTGTTGCGGTAATAAGCACTTTTGTTTTCTGCCTCCTGGGTGTTCATGATCATTTTGCTCTGGAGAATAGTGAATCCCACCAATTCTGGCTGTAGGAAAATAGAAACTGGTGGTGTCAAAATAGGAAAGGTTAAGGTCGATGTTYCAGACATTATTTGGAAAATATTTGAGTCTTCGCAATAGCTTTCTTCTACAGTTTCAGTTCTAAATTATGGGGTTCTTTACCAAGAATTTTTCCATTTAATAAAAAATTAATTAATTGTTTTATGAATTTGCTGGTGGGTTAGAACAGCTTGTTTTAATTGTGTTTAAAATTTATTTATTACACAGTTTTTTTCAGAGTTGAGATGTCATTGTGCACAAAAAGCATTAAACTCGTGTTTGTTTTATGAATTAATTGAACAAAGAGTAGAAGTAAGGAGATTGARAACTACTTGACTTGAAGGCCCTGATTTGCCTTGCTAACATGGGAATGTTTTGAACTTTGTTTTTAGACTACAAAGCTATAAACAGCTTTGAAAGTCCTGTTAACGATTCCAGGTGAAAGAAGTGAGAAATAAATACAAACTCTCCCTTTTTTTTCCTCCTTTCTTCTTTTCTTTTTTTTTCCCCTTTCTCAGCAAAATCGAGTAGGAAGCTTACTTTCCTATATTTAGCTAACGATGTCATCCAGAACAGTAAGAGGAAAGGTCCTGAATTTACCAGGGAATTTGAATCTGTTCTTGTGGATGCGTTTTCTCACGTTGCCAGGTACGTTGCTGTTTTTCTTCAGCTTTCCTCTCTTGGGATTTGCATTCTTGTTGTTCAAAGTTTAATTCAGTTGGGTTTTGGGGTTTTTTTTAAGTCTCAGGGGTGCTTGTGCCCTCTCTCTAATAGAGATTGGACTGACTGTTTTGTGCTTGGGGACTGTTTAGTTTATTTGGGCAACCTTGTTTGTGTATGAACCAGCCCTTCACAGCTTCACATGTTTGCTCTCTAGTGCAGCTCCTATGAACTTTATTTCAATTGTTACCAAAAGATCTGGCAGACCTGTTTGTGGGCAGTTGGCTGTGTTTATTAAAGCCACATAATGAATGCTCTGCCCCATTGCYCAGAGACTTTAAAAGAGCTGATGTTTTGGGTCACTGAATTCTCACCAGCCTTCTGGTTTGAGCACAATTTCTTTGTGTGTTGCTTGTTCTGATGGTTACCTGACCAGTCATATCCTTGGTGGAGGAAGGAGAAATTTCATACGTGAAAGAGAAGAAGTGATGCAGCCACCACCTTATCAAAACCACACTGTTATAATGTTGTTTTATTGAGGTTGTCTCTAAATGCCATAATAATTCTTGTTATCTCAGCTAAACAACATTAATGCTCTGGGTGTTTGTTGTCTGTTCTGGAGGGTTGTCTAACTGTCACTGCRCACACACTCTGAGTGCATTTAAGTGCCTAATGATCCAATCAACATGCTTTAATTGGGATGTTATTGACTGAAACAACTGTTTAAAAGTTAATACTGAGCTGTAAACTTGTCAGCTTGGGGGCATTTTATAAACTCTTACAGCAAATTCTGAATGATAGCAAGTTTCTTCTTTGACAACTTTTCTTGCCTTTACATTGAGGTGGGAATGTGGGGCACTTCCAGGCAATCTTTAGGTCAAATAAAGGGGAAAATTGGTCACAAATGTATTCTGCACAGTTTCAGGCAGTATGAGCAAGATTCTCTCCAAGTGTTCACATATTGCAATGGATGCAGCTGCTAGTTTGGAAGATGCTCTCTGAAAACATAACGAGTGTTGATCAGCTGAACTATAATGATTTCCTAATCTTTGAACAGAGAAGCAGATGAGGGCTGCAAGAAGCCCTTGGAACGATTGCTGAACATCTGGCAGGAGAGGAGTGTGTATGGCAGCGAGTTCATACAGCAGCTCAAACTGTCTATGGAAGACTCCAACAGCCCCCAAACAAAAGGTAAATGTAAATTACTTGTCATGTGTGTTTTGTTTTCAAATTGGTGCATGTTTCACTGGAAATGCTGGGCTCCTTTAGTGGAGTTGCTGCCAGAACTCCTCATRGAGATTCTTCACGATTGTCTTGAGACGATTGATTTTCGTTAARCCCCTGGTTCTGGTTTGCAGGTTTGCTGTCTTGTGCCTTGTGGCTGGCAGTGAGCTTAACTGGACGTGACATCTGGTGTCACTCATGCAGACTGAGTGCTCCAGGCCTACCTTTTGGGGTGAAGGCAAGTCAGTCGTGTAGGGAACTATTGTGTCCACCTCAAGTCAAGTGTCGAGCTCTGCATCTCTGAGACTGCTCAGCTGGGTTATTAGAACGTTTTATTGAATACTGTTACTGCTTTCATTCTCATATTAATTGTTTTGTTTTCTGTAGTTACTATATTTTATTAAAATGCAGCAAGGAGTTCTGAATAATTGAAGTCTGGTATATATACCCAGAAGCTGGTCTGGTCTTTTTTTTTCTTCACCAGCTGACGTCATGTGGGGAAAACTAACTCTGTATCATTTAATATCATTAGGACATCACAGGTATAGCCTCTTTACTGTATGATATGTGAGAAACTGAGCATAAGCTTGTGTTTACTGTGCTTTGATGCTGCCTTGGCAGATCTTACCTCTTCTATAGCAGTTGGAATTGTTTCACTGGTAGTGCGCCAGAGGAAAGAGGGTTGCAGTGGGATGCCTAAACTATGGAAAGTGAGGGTCATTAAAAGTCAGGAATGTTCTAGTCAAGGGGATATTTGTCCACCTTGCAGCTGAAGGCAGTRAATGCTCCATTCCTGGAAGTGTTCAAGTCTGGGTTGGGTAGGGCCCTGAGCAAGCTGRTCTAGTGGCAGGTGTCCCTGGCCATGGCAGGGGGTTTGGAATGAGATGGCCTCTAAGGCCCCTTCCATTAAGCCAGTCTATGATTCTGTGAAGTGTCAGTGTCTTCAAATGAGCTGGAATGACATTGCTGCTCTGGTCATATTTTTTTCTATTCCACACAGAGAGTGGTGTGAGAGAGTGATGGTGTGAGAGAGCTGATTTGTTCATTAGCAAAGGGCTCTTATGCTGTTGTTTGGTGGTGAAAGCAAGGTCTGATTGAGTTGATATTTAATGTAGAATTAATATGGAGATGTGAGCATAAATGAGACCTATATGTGAAAACATCTCTGGCTGTAGCTTTGTGTTTTTTCACACACTGCTGGCTGCAGTGAATGAGACACCTGTGTGCCATTGAAGGACAGAATTTATGTTTGTGATAATCCTGACCTGATTGAGGTTTTGAAACTTTTAATTTAATGCACCTGGCTCAGTGTTTCCCAAGTGTTACACTYTGAATCTAAATGTATTTCTAATTGTTACCATGTGTTATTTCCTGGTCAGTTGGCAACCAGCTGTTGCTCASTGTCCTTTCCCTTTGGCTCATGGTATCAACCACTTTTTCTACTGTTGTCTTCTCAACTTAAAAACATTAGTACAAAATCAATCTTCTTGAGAGTAACAGACCTTCGTCTGTAGGAAGCAGTGTGAAGGAATACAACCCCTTTAAGAACTACTGTGTGCACAGCTTCACTTGGCAAGAAACTTAGTTTTGGTCTGAGTAATTAGAGATATTAATGTAGTATCTTTTATTTGAAGGAAAGTTCAGGCCTTTTCATGAGTGTAAATGTTGCTGTCTTGTCAATTCATGTTCAAAAAGAAATTGAGATTTTTAAGAGAAAAATAAATTTGAAAAATTCAGTAGTTATCCAAGGATTTTTTTTCCTTGTTTTGACTGGTGTGTGTGGAAATTAGCTTCTTGATAGTAAGAACTAGTTTGCCTGGGGGTTTTATGGATTTCTAAGATGAATTGGTGTTTGAGTTTCTAGTGAGTTGCAGGCTTTGTTGTGGTTACTGTATTCCATTTTAATCAGGTAAGCAAGATGGAGATTAAGGTGTGGTGGTTTACAGATGTAACAGTTGTCATAAATRTGGAAAACTATAGTCCAGTGCTCCTCCAAAGATCTTCTGGCTTTCTGGGTTTGTGGATGCCCAAACTAGACACAGGTGAGAAACAGGCAATATTAGTGTTTGTAGATTAGTGCAAGCTGTGCTGTTAAAATGTTAGAGCTCCTTAAGAGCATCTGGTGCTGTTGATAACACTTGGTTCTGTGATAACAGCTGTTCTTCAGTATTCTTCAGCCGAAGGTATGGCAGCAGGTCAGTGCAGGTACTTCTCTGTGGATTTTTCATACTGCAGTATCTTAAATTCCTGGGCTGGTGGRTGCTTCTGTCTTGAGCAGGATGTCTCTGCTTATCCTGAGAGCACCACTTAGAGTTGTGAGACTTGCTAAATGCAGTAGAGCCCTGTATCTGTGAGGAAATATGTCTTTAAAGCTCATCAGTGAGTGTTTCAGTGGTAGAATTTGTTTCTTGTTTTGTGAGTAGCAAGGCCTTGGGTAATGCACAGCAATTCAGTTGTCTGCACATGCTGAGTTCCTGCTGTGGAGCAGAGCTGATTTCCCTTCAGAGAGGCTGAGGGGTAAGAGAACCAACCCTTTCTAAGCATTATATTCCCTGATTTGACTGCTCAGTGGTGCATCTGACTACCAGATTTTAGTCTTTCTGGTTCCTTAAGGAGATATGCATATGCATGGAAATAAGCTTTTGAATATTGATACATTGTTTTATCTCTAAATGTATTCGTTAAGTTTGCATTTGCTTTCTCATTAATCTCATTTTTATTAGAGTGTTTCTTTTCACAAGCAATAGGAAAGAGAAAAACCACCCAATTCTCTCAAAGACTGGAAAAACTAGGTCTTAAAGGTTTGATGTGAAACCCTTCAGGCAATACAACCGATATAGCTGATGTGTTTTCTTTTTGTTGCCTTTGTAATAGGCTGTTGAAGGAGGTCCTTGAGTGTGCTGTGATGTAGGAGTGTGTCACTCTTAACACAGAACTGAGCTGCTCCCCAACTGCTCTCATTGTGTTTATGTTGCAAATTCTGGCACARAAAACCAGACCTGTATTAAAATATGGAGAAGAACAGAGAGGGGAGCAGGCAGGGAGGCTTCTGAGGGTAGCTGAAATAAAGRCACCTGGACACAGGACTAGGAATGATTTTGGAGCAGCTCAGCTCTGGTTATGCTCACTGTAGGAGAGGCTGCCAGCAAATATATATTGTAATGAGAACTTCAGCAAGTAATCTACCCCCAAAGAGAGAAGGGGTTGGAGGGGGTGCTGAAGCATTAGAAGTCTGTTTACCTCTAAAACCAGTTATCAAGAGATGAGAACAAAAAGATGAGCACCTGAGATGGGAAGATCCCCCAGGTGGCCAGCTGACAGGAAAAGCTCAGTTGGCAGCAAGGCCTTTGACACTGTAACCTTCCTCAAGCCACCAGAGATTATTTGAAGCATAAAAATTGCTGCAGAAATACTTTTGCAAGTCTCTGTGGATTCTGCAACAGCAAGGTAACAGCAACCTGTTGTGTCCCTGCAGAGCTTTTAGGAGAGCAGTTGGCTGTTGTTATGGAGAAATGAAGTTTGCTTTGCCCTTTGGAGGCTTTTAGGGAGTAGTTCAGTTTCTATGCTATGAAGAGCACAGCAAAGCAGGAAAGCTGACTTCATTGGTAGTAGGGGCTTCTCTGTCTTCCTTATRTCCATGTCAAGGTGGGCTGTTGGTTTTTGTGGAAGAAGCTCTCTGTATTCTATAGACAGGATATTTTGATTGTTTTAGGTATGTGTTACATTCTGATCCATTCTGGATGCTCTCAATACTTGTTTTCCCTTTCTCTGGCTGGATTTGACAGGCTTTTCTGGTAGTGTAGACTGTGATGGCTAAATTAATCCTGGCTGAAGATTTTGAAAGTTACCCAAGCAAGGTGTGTTATAATCTGTGCTGTGCTTCTGTTTTCTTTCAGGGGTCCTTTAGCTCCATATGCTCTTGGGTTTGAAARTAAGTGAGGGTAGTTTTTTCTATTTTGATTAAATTCAGATGGTGTTTCTAGGATTCTCCAGCAACTGATGCTTAGGTCTGCAGGTGCTCAGCACCATGTACTTCAGAGTGGTTCCAGTCAGACTCACTTGGCCTTGTTCAGACAGAATATTCAATGAATTCTGAATCCTCTGTGTTAGAGTGGTGAGCAAGTGTAATGCTGTGTCTTGTGGCAGACCAGTTGGCAACACAGCAGGAGTAACTCTTCAGCAATTTGAATCCCATATCTCATTTTAATTTTCACTTGTGTGATCGCTGTGGTCATGCATTGGTTGGCTCATGTTTATCCTCTGTTGGTTAATTACTTTATGATAAGTACATACAAGTGATAAATACTGATGGCCTGTTGTGTTGCTCTGGGTAATTTAAAATCCTCTGTTTGGCCACTTCATCACCTGCTCATCTCCTGTTAACCCAACTCATGTTTCTCCCAGACCTCAGTGGACAGCAGCTGTTTTCCTTGATCTGGTATTACACTGGCTTGTCAGTCAGGTTGTCAAGCACTCATACATCAGTTGGATACATGCAATAATTAAGCTGTCCCTTTTTTTAGTCTAGATAGCTTTGTTCTAGCAAACATCAACAATGCATTTGATTTAGGGTAACTCTTCTGTGCTGTTTTGCCTTCCACTGAGTGAGTCTGTTCTCTGACAGATGTGTTTATGTCTGCCTCAGGAAATCATTCAGCTCTTCCCCCAACAAGCAGAATATAACAGCACCTCTGATTTCTCTTCATTTAAATGACGTTTTTTCATGTATCCCACCTGATAAGGCAGGCAAAACAGCATTTAAAGACAGACCTTTCTGTTTGGTTCCTCATTAGAATGGAGCAGTCTGGTTTTGTTTTAAATTGAGTGATCTTGGATTTTCCTGGGAATCAAAGTACGTACAAAGTCTGTTCTTGAATTCCATTATTATCTTGGCAAGATTTGATTCCATTGAATAGATACTCATAAGACTATCCAAAGTTTTCTTTAAAATTACCTTGGAACTTRTTGACTTTGGTGGCAAATCTGAAAAATTATCTACCTTCTTTTGAACTTTCTGTGGCTGCATCAAAGGCTTCATCAAGACTTCTGACTCATTAAATAAACTGTCTCTTCCCTTTCAAGCTAGTGYTTGCCACACTGAGGTTCATTTAACCAATGTTGTCTTGCTTTATGACCCTATTTCTAAAGTGCTTCAGGTTACCTGCTTGGAGATCTGTTCATGCTCTGCCCATTGCTGTTGTTGCTGTCACATCTTGGAGCTGTAGTTTCACACAGCTGTCCTGAAGCCCTTATTTTGATGAAAGAGTGGAAGGTTGAATAACCAGCAATTACTTTGCTGATTGTGGGACCACAGAGAGTGTATACTTGATGCAGAAGGATAACCTGAAATTCTTCTGTCTATGTGTACCTTCACATCAGTGCTTCATTTCTACTGGAAGAAATCCTCACCTGCACAGTCAGTRTTAGCCAGAGCATCTGAGCAGGGTTGAAATCTGTCATTTATTGACAGCTTGTTTATTTGCCTTTCCCACTTTCAGTGTAGAAGACACAAACAYGTATGAAATGCTCATGTGTATCCTTGTGCTGGCCTGTACAGAGATACATGAGGAGACAAAATCAACCTTTTATTACTGTTTTGCATTTGAGTGTTTGGAATATGATGCCAACTATAAAGTCCAGCGGTGGCCGTTCTCTGGAGGGCTTAATCATCAGAGTGTCCATCTGGTGTAATTCTTTGAAGTAGAGATAGTTAAGGTGGGCAGATCTGGCATTCAAATGAGTTGTTTCTACATCTTTAGTTGCAGAGGAGAAGAAGTCCCTAAAGCGAACTTTCCAGCAAATACAAGAGGAGGAAGATGATGACTACCCTGGGAGCTACTCACCCCAAGACCCTAGTGCTGGGCCACTGCTGGTATGTGGGATGAGTTGAGTGTGGGAGAAGCTCTAGAAGCCACACGGCCACCTCCCTGTGTCACAACCACCTCCCCTGTGTCACAGCCACAAGGTGGAGCTGACAACAAGTGAAATGGATTTAGTGGAGGGATTCGGTTTGGGGTTGAGGAGTTCATGTGAAATGCAACAGATTATTTTTTCCTATTTCAATAGTGTGTCGCTTCTGAGCAATTCCAGGTAGTCTAACCCAAGGTTTGAGTAGTGCTGCCAGGAAAGAATTTCAAAGGACTGTTAGAAGAAGAACAGGCCATATTTTAAATTCTTTTTAAGATCAGTGTGTAGCCTCTAAAACGTAAAACTGTGACACAGTTAATACACAATTTTTTTTTGTAGGCTATCTCAGTCCGTAAGTTATTAAAAAGCACAACATTTGTTAGATTTGTATGGAGCTGGTAGGAAAATGAGCTCTGAAGACTTTAGAGGCTCACACAAAATAGTGTGGAAATAGTTGGAATGAAACAGAAAATCATTGCGGCCATTTGAGGCTACGGAATGAACATATGTTAACCCACAGTCTATTTGAAGAGGATAAAAAATTACACCATCCATCTGGTAAACTGTAAACATTGAAAAATAAAAATAAATAACAGTTGTCAAGGAAATAAGTGAAAATTTTGTTGTTTTTACCTCCAGATGCCTTGCAGYTTATGGGTTCTCTTGATTATAAACATTGTTACTGTTGGAAATAATTTGCATTTGCAARGAAGTAGTAAATATTAGGTAATGGACCTCTTTGTTTTTCAGATTAAGAAAATATTTGTTTAAAATTTCTCAGTGTTTTCATTATTTTTTGAACTATTGAACTGTAGTTTAAAAATCAGTGGTTGTGTTTATGGGCCTAGTGTTCTGTTTTAAAAACCTCCCATCGTTCAGTATTTTTAAAACAAAAAAGCACCACTTTGTTCTTCCTGTTCAGGGAGTTTCTCTGTTTAAATTTTCTTTTGAGCAAGGAGGAAATACAACATGTCAGGGATGRTCCTCCTAGAGCTGTCCTCATCCATGTCTTTTTTAAGTTCAGTTGCATTTTGAGTGAATTAATTTGAACTGACATATCTTTTCTCAGTGCACTAAAGCCAGCTGAGAGGTGAGCTGAGGGGACACAGGGGAGCCCACTTCAGTTGCAGAAGGCTGTGTGCATGCAGGGAGCTGTTTGAGGACATCCATGGCTTTGCAAAATCAGGATATTATAAAGTTTGCTTTATAGAAAGAGTGTTTATCATCATTGGAGTTTATGGTTAGTAACAAATTACAGAGTTCTAAACTTTGTTGTGATGGAAATCTGATRCAGTTTTGTTTGGACTGATAGAAATTTGGGGTTGGGTTTTTTTTGATCTGTCAGAATGCAGCTTTGGAAAAGAACAAAAAAGTGCCTGTATGCTCCTGTGAGGTGAAGAGATGTCAGGGATGCTTGGGTGGGAGTTACAGTCCCAGCTTGAGACAACCACCAGCCCTAAATGCTATCTCAGGCCAGTGTGGTTATGTCCTTCTCAGCTATGTATGAAATGGTCACTTCTCCTAATTGGACTGAGAAGTTTCCGACTGCAAAGTTTTGAAAAGGGTGACCCCGCTGTAATTTATTCAGGAGTTGCTAAACACTGGGATCGTGTAAACTCACTGAATGCTCCCTCTGTTAGGAGTCAACAGTTTAAAAATTACTTGAAGAAAATATTCCCCAAATGGTGGCTTTCAGAGGTGGGTGAGCTCATCTGCAGTGGCCACATCCCTGGGAAGTGGATGTGGTTAGGGTTACCTGGTTTTACTGTTGGCTCACTTGTCTTGTAGACCGAAGATTTGATCAAAGCTCTACAAGACCTGGAAAATGCAGCGTCAGGAGATGCGACAGTGCGGCAAAAAATTGCTTCCCTGCCTCAGGAAGTTCAAGATGTTTCATTACTGGAGAAAATTACAGGTATGAGACTGGAAGATGAATGAACATGGGTCCAAAGAATAACTTGGAAATCAAAGTGTGGGCTTTTTATTTAAATAATCAGAATGTATGGTGGAGTGAATGCCAGCTTTTGTGTCCTTGCTTTGTAGTTCCGGGGTAATTAACAGATAACAGACCTGTAAAGTAACATTGAAGATTAAACTTATATAGCTGCTTCCATTGTTTTGGCTTGGACTGAGGCTTTTGTACTTTGAGGGCATCATTAGCATTTTGCAAGAATATAATGGAAATTGGGCCAGAGTTCTCAAGTGGCTGTGTTTGCTTTTGAACACCTCAACTGTTAAGGTATCTTGAGGTTTTATCARACTGTGCTGAGTACACACATATTCTTGATTGGTATATTTTTGAGTTCTAGCAGACTGCTGAATACACACATACTCCTTGATTGCTATGGGAAAGGCAAATTGCTACCCCCATTAATCTGTCAGTCTTTGTTTAAATTAACTTTTGCAATTGCATTTGGAAAGTAATTTTAATAGAAACATTTAAAGGTTGAACTGATTTGACTCTTGTTCCTGGAGGTAGTTTTAATTTAGAACTCATTATGAACTATCACTTGTTTGGTCCTTTATTATATATTCTTACAGTGTCCAGCTGGACTCTGTGCAGTTCTTAGGTTTGTGTCGATACATTTGAAATTATTCAGATAAAAGAGGAATTAACAAATGCACACTGTGTTTAAATGTGGAAAACACCTGATTTGTTTACTTGAGGTGCTTCCTAACATTTTAATTAACCTGTTCATAGAGGCTGACTATTCATAAATTTATAACCCCCCTCTTCACTGACATCTCTGAAAGGATAAAATGCGGTCAGTTACGTCAGTGTAAATAAAAATAAAATACAGCCCATGAGGTGTGTAAGTCCTATTTCCTGTATATCCCTGTGATAACAGCACTTATTTCCCTGTCAAGCCAGAAGTATATTTACGAACAAGATGTTATTGTGCCTGCGGCTCATGAATTGCAGCMTTTCTGTCAACAATTGGAAGTTTTAAACTTTGTCCTCTAAATCACCCAACCCTTTTGCACGCAGACAAAGAGGCTGCAGAGCGGCTGTCGAAGACGGTGGACGAGGCGTGCCTGCTGCTGGCCGAGTACAATGGGCGGCTGGCRGCCGAGCTGGAGGACCGGCGCCAGCTGGCACGGATGCTCATCGAGTACACCCAGAACCAGAAGGATGTGCTCACGGAGAAGGAGAAGAAGCTGGAGGTGAGCACCTGTTTTGGAGACTGGCAAAACATTTGGCTCACCTAACTCTCCCCCTGGGCTCCTAATCTGTGGGTTTCTCCCAAGAGAGATTATTCAAGGTGTTATCTTTACATTTGGTCCCAGGTTATCTAGGTTCTAGTTATCTTTACACTTGGAGTAAAATGGGTAAGAAAGCAGTGTCATACCTGGAGASTGCAAAYCTGTTCTGATGCTCAGTCTGATAARCCTCAAGGCCTAGAGCTCTATACCTCATAAAAAAATACAGACTTGCCTAACACGTACTTTATTTTGTTATGAAATCCTCCTTTTTCAAAAAATCAACCTCCCTTTTCCATAATTAGATGGGGTTTTTTTTATATTGCTTGATATTTTTGTTATTCTTTTCCTGATGGTTGGATGTCCTTCATCTGCCTCCTGGGCCCCTGCTTGATTAGGGAAAGCAGTTTAAGCCAGATCTGCTCTCCATYCTTTAACAGTCATTTACCCACAGCTTCTGTGGTGGAGTTTAAATGGGGCTGATAGTGAAAGACAATTATTTGTGTCTCCTGTGCAGCTCCTTTGAACAGGGAGGGCAGGACCCTAAAAAAGCCTGGGGCTGCACTGAGCCCCCCTGCTCGGCCCAGTGCCGTTTGAGGCTGTGCAGCCAGCTGTTTACAGCTGTTTATCAAAAACCTACCTTCTCCATGGAAGTTCTTTCAGCAGCACGTTGTGGGTCTAGCAAGGAGTTTAATTAATGACTGTGGTTGTATGTCACTGTGCCATCTGCTAAACTGCCCCTTGGCGGCACATTAAGGGCTTCTCTGCACCACGCTGCTGGTGATGAGCAGCTGCTGTGGGGTGGATGGGAGGGGATGTGGAGGACAAAATCTCTTGGAAGGAGACTGTGCTGCGGCAATTGCTGACTGTTTACTCTCGTGGCAAGYCTCCTGCACTGACAGCTCGGCAACATTGTTCCCAGATAAAATTCGTTTGGAGTGTTTTCGTTGCCCTATGTTTATATTGGAGGTTCTCAATGCCTTGTGACTGAATTTCTTCAYGCATAGCATCAGTCTTATGACTGAGTCAGTAAAAAACACTTTCAGACATGGATATGGATGATGCCATCAAACCAAATCCTGTTTGGCAACTGATTTATTTTCTGTGGAAGTCTTGGGAAAGGTTTTGAATTTTTTTCTTGCTTAAAGGACTCCTGTCTAGTAGGAACATATATACGTGTGTAAAAAAATGCATAAATGACAGACATACTGCTGTTTGCTTTTAAAAAAGGCATTAAATAGATAGCAAAACCTGTGCAATAATGTTTTGAAAGGTCCTGACCAATTCATGATTCTGAGTCAGTTTAAGACTCTGAAACTGAGAAATCCATAATGACTATGAAATTAGCATTTCTAATACACTAGCTGAAATGTGACAATTGTGGAGGTTTTTTTTTGTTTGGAAAATATCCTTTTGGTAAGTAATGTTGCTTGCAAATTGTAACTCTGGCAGAGGCAGAAATGTAATTCTGAAAATTAAATGTTTTGCTAGTTGAGCTGCTTTGTTAATGGTAATAATCCTGCTGATGGCAACAGGACAGGCTGCTTGCTCACTGTTAAGTGTAAACACAGTTCTTCAGTACATTAGAAAATAAAGCATGACCCTATTTAAATATTAGCATCTTATTAAATATCTGTTTAGGTTGGTRTCTTTGTCATTCTGCCAGACAAGGTGGCCTCAGTGCTGTAGCAGTCTAAACAGAGTTGCAGGAAATGCCACGCCAAGAGTGAACATGAGGCACAATTGATATTCGTGTCAGCTCTCAAACCTCAGTGAGGGATGTTGCCTGATTACAACATTCCATTGTTCTGCCCTTGTAGAGGGTTAATAAACAGTAGAAGATGCTGGTTACAGATAAGGCAGGCCAGATCTGCTTATCAGTTTTGTTTGAGTCTTTGATGTTCTCACAATATTGATAAGCCTTGATTTTTCTTTGTAGTGCTAATAAGCGTTTTACTAGAAGGATCTGAAACTCTTGTAGCAATTAAAAATGTATTAAAAACCCAAAACATTTACTCAGGCAAGGTCTAAAATGAGAAAATAACTTAAAACAATCTAATTTTACATATCTACTCATTGTAGATGTAGAGGCTTTGCTCTCTCGAGCTATCTCTTCCAGAATCTTTTGTACTATGAGTTTTTTCCTCTTGTGCTGTAAGTTTACTGCTTAGATGAGAAGGTGTGTTTGGATAGAAGATGAATTGTTTTTTTCACCATCCTCATCTAGGCTGGGGAGAGGGGCTTCTGACAGTAATAGAAATCAAGGCTGTATTTTAAGAGATGGAAATAATTTGGAAATTACYCTGKATGTTTTTTATATTTTATTTACTCRCAAYRTCTTTCRCTGTGATAGCAATGAAAGTAGCTAAGCTGTTTCTTTGTGTAAAGCAGCTTTTGTGGTCTAAAGAGCTGAAGTTCACTAATCCTGTTAATGCTGTCCCTCATGAAAAAGCAAATTGGCAAAACATAGATAAACTCAATGTGTTTGTGTCTTGTGGGCTAATGTTCAGAATACTCTGCATGTCAAACCCCTGTGACACAGCTCCTGTCATCGGTTGCAGAAAAGCTGTTTAATTGAGGGACACTTCTGAGGAAGGTGGTTTTGGAAAGGAATTGCACATCAACATGGATACAGCTGGCATGAGTAAGAACTGAAACAGTGAGGGGCAAAGAAACACTGGTGATCTGAAGGGAGAAAGCTGGCATGGAGCCTGACGACCCTAAAGTATGGACAAACTCTGGTTTTAGGGTAACGAGAGAAAGAAATCAAAGTGTAATAATTAGGATTTCTTTATCCTGGGAGTGGTCTTGTGATATTTTCGTTGTAGTCTAAGAGCATTTAAGAAGGTAGATTTTCTTTCATTCTATCAGTCAGTAAAATCAGCTGGCCCCAAACTGATAYTAAATAGGCTATAACAAGGCATATATTTTCAAAGGTCAGTATTCCTCAGGTTAACTTCCTGAAAGGTGCAGGGGATGCTGTCATTCACCAGCTGAACACTGAATTTCTTTTTAAATGGTGCTTCATGTTGTTCAGCAATTGTGGGCTTGATACTGCAGCTGCTGTTTGATCTTCTGTGGCTGTGACGGATCAGAGGTGGCCTGGACATTCACAATAGCAGATGACAGGAAATAAAATCTACTTTCAGACAGRCGTAGAATCAGGAACTGTTGTTTCTATAAGAATGAGATAAGGTGTCCTTSTATCTCACATTAGTATTGAACCTCCAGTGGAAGTTTCCTGATTTGTGTTATTTTTGGCCATTGCTGCCCCATTACAATTACAGAACACAATCAGCTGGGGAGGGTTTTTGTCCTCTGGCACCTGAGCCTGCAGAACTTCAAGGAGAAGAATTGTCTTTTGAAGTGTGAGCGCTCTTCTRGAATGCATGGCAGGCAAGGAGAAAAAAACCCAGGGAATTAGTTTGTGTAAAACTGAAATGTGGGGGGAAAACATCCCATGTTGGTGTACCAGRCAGCTGCAGAATGAAGTCAGATAAATAGATGAGACTGGAAGAACCAAGGAAAAGTAGAGCAAGGAAATGACAAATTGTGTAGAAGCTTCATGGTACCTGAAATAACTACTGACTGTAGAAAACCTGGAGTGAGTGAAGGGAGGGTTATTTTAATCTGAGGGGGAAGGAAGAGGCAGAAAACATAGAAGATTGTGTGTTAGAAATTTTTGTTTGATTTGCAGTTGGTAAAGGCAGTTCTTCCACGTACCTTTGGTACCTGTGTTTGTGAGAGGTGACATGAGGAACATGCTGCAGCATGGGGCAGTACGTGTATGTAGGGCAGTGTGTTTGGAGGGGTGTGTGCCCTCAAATAAGTGTGTATATATATGTCTGCAGCTATAAATTTAAAGAACAGACTGTATTTAAGATCCAGTTTAGGGGAAATATTCTGACTCTTGGCTGCAGCTGAAAAATTGTCACTTAGAGTCCTGCTGAGAGCTCTGGGGGTTTTTAGATGTTTGGTGGTTTTAATATTCATGGCTTCAAGGCACCTTTAATAAGGTGTTAATGCTGTGCCCACACAAATTTGCAAACTCTCTTTGATAATGCATCTCTGAGGGATGAAGTGCACTCTCACTTGAGGTTTTCTGGGCTGCCCAGCACTACACATTTTCTTGAAATACAATTTAGTTCAGTGGGTTAATAGGCAATTTATTGCTGCACTGCTTCCAGTGCCTGAGTCTCTGTAGCGTGTCACTGTTGGCACGGCTTTGTGGCTGCTGCTTCCCTCAGACAGGAATTCCTGGGTTGTGTGGTGTATTCATTTCAGTGGTTTAGACAGTGTAACTGGAGATGAAGTTTTAGGGTTCTTGCCAGGAAGCAAAATTGTCGGTGTTTTATGTGGGTGAAGTAACAAGRGCAGCTGTGGGAACCAGCAGCAGAAGCGGGGTCAGCTCTGCACCCCTGGTGAGGAGATCCTGAGCTGGAGCACCTGGACACAGTTCTGTAGGACCAGACAGGTGATGAATGGGGCAACAAATGCTGGGCTGTGCACCAGTCCTGCCAGCTGTGAGCCACTGGTGGCTCTGGGTGTGGAGTGAGCACAGGCTGCTCCATGAGGATGCCATGAGCTGACAGCTGCAGGGAGAGTGGGTCTGTTGGGCCATGTATGGCTTGAGGCAACAGCTGTGCTTCTTTGCACCATGCAAAGGTACAGTTTCTATACTTTGTAGATTCTTGTAGGTATTTATAATTACAGTAGTGCTGCAAACAGAATCATGCTAAACAATAAAATAAAAGCAAATATTAACATACAACGTTTGTATGCATGAAGCGAATGAGTGTATGACTATGCCCTTGCTTAGCTACAAAAGCATTAAGATGCTTGGAGAGGTGAAGAAGGGCACAGCTGCTAGCTTGTGCCCTAAATGTTGTTGTGAACATCAAATACACCCCCTCAATGTTTATTTCTGGAAAGGTATTTGACAAATGAGGTTTTGCGTCCATCATACAGTGGCAGCCTGGGAACTTTCTGAGAGCTTTTGAACATTGCAGAGGTTGAGGCATCCCCAGCAGCTGGAGAAATGCTCTGTGGATGCCTCTACTGCTTCCTCTTCTGTTGTCCTAAACAAAGAGGAGMGCAAGGAAACGAGTTACAGTTTCAGAGCATGTCATTCTGCCAAGAGCAGAAAAAGCATCTCTGCTGAAGTGTGATGAATGATGCCACAGAAGAAAGAAGCCTTGTCACATTTAAAAGAGCAGGACTGAACAAATTTAAGGTCTGAAAATGAACTGAAGGCTCTGTAAGGAAATAAATCATTCAAGCTCTGATTCCTGGAGTGCATCTTTCAGATAAAAATGCAGATTTGCTGGCTTAGTGCTACTGCAGAATGAGGAAACCTGGCTTCACCCTGGCATTTGGTTTCACTTTGCTTTTGAGGTGGGTTCTAATGCAATACACTTGTGGCATGGCAGAAGTTTCCCTTTCTGTTTTTTCTAGTAAGTATGTTTTAAAAATACTTCCAAGTGGCAAGGAGCAGAAGCTAAGGAATACCTAATCAACTGCTGCAGTATTGTGGTGTATTTAGTGTTTTCAAAGAGAGTTGTTACCTAAACATGGCTGTCAGATCTCTCACTTCACTGCATACTCTCCAAATTTCTGCTGAGCCTCTGATGCATTTTTCCCCTGACTTGTGGTCTTTTGCTTTCCTACAGCTGGTGCAAGCTGCGACGTATCAAAACCGTGCCTGACCGGCTGCTCTTCGCATTCACTTTACAAATTCTCATTAATGCTTAGCTAGATGTTTTCTCAGTAGATGCAGTTGCTGTGATGGCTTACAGCATGTTCCTGCTCGACCCTGCGCAGGAGAGGACGTGTCCAGTGCACACTCTGAGCCAAAATAAGCTGAAATCTATGCTGTGGAATGCAACAAGGTGAACCAGGCCAYGCAGCAGTGCTCAGGATGAATTTCCTGTCATGTTGATTACAGTCAGTTCTAYAATGTTCAAGCAAGGCTGCTTTGGAATGAAACACTCTGTCAGATTCATTCAGTGGTAGTTAATTCTGATTTTGCATTTGTTTCAAGGACCGAGTATCTAATTCTCTTGGCYACTGAGGATGTAGAACGCCACGCACTGAAAGGGAATGATGATTAGCAAATGTGTCCGTGTGGCACAGTGCCAATTTTTTTCCTGTATCATCCTGAAACTCCTGCTTACAGCAGAGATCTCATTATTTTGTCTAAAAAARGCAAATAGCATCCAAATGCTATTAATCTTAATATAAGCATACTGAGCAGTGAGGCAATTAGCTCAACACAGAGTACAAACGAAGGCCTCGGAAAGCAGCTTTTAACTGCACTTCGTGTTGTTCAGTTTCATGGAATGGAAGGACCTTAYGGAAAAATCTGCAAGGTGCAGTTTCCAAGCATGTGATGGGCTACATGAAAAACATGGTTTCCCATAAAACCCGCTTCCAGAGTCCCACATTGTGGCGTATGGGCAGAACTTGTGGAAATAGTGAAGCCCTCAAGCTGGAATGGGGTTCCATGTCTCTGTTGCTGTGTATTCTCAAGGGGAGCAGCCAGCATTTCCTGTCTCACCTCTGGCTCCTGATCTCTCCATTCCTTGACAACTTTGCCAGGAGTCAGCACAGCATCTSAGGTCCAGTGGTKTGGAGAGGGTTAAGCATGGAGCAGATAGTTTTTTACCGTGCTCTGTGTTGTGTATCCAATCTGTTTAGTAAGTGTTCATCTAGTCTAAGAAATTGCAGTTTCTGGATTACTCCCTTATTTTCCATTCCTGAATTTAGTGATGCTTTTCTGAGCCAGTTTCTAATGGCTTGGGGGCTTGCTGCCTTTTTCTTTGGAAAATTTGTTCTCCCTTTTATTTTTTAATTTGTTTTTTTAATAGGTGAGATTTAGGCCTTTGATGTGAACTAGATAATGCTTGCATTTATCTGTTAGTAAAGTGGAATTACTTAGAYTTGAAAGGAATATGGTTCTCAGGGTGACTTGTTTTTTATTTTTTGTCATCATATGCATACAAAAGATTCCCTTCAAATTGGGAGGATATTTSTGATAACTCAGTGTTCCATGTAGCCCTCAATGAACAGTATCCCTAAAAATAAGGRCATGCTAAGAGCAATATTTTCCTAAACGTTTGAAGCTGTTAACTGTGAATCTGGAAGCAGGTTGATGCTGTTAATATGCAGAGGAATTGCTTCTAAGTCTGTATGTTTGCCAACAGCAGTGTGGTTTGGACTCATCTTGATGGTTCTTCATTTGTCTGTGTGTTTTATGAGAACTGAGGCAAGGCACTGGCAAGATTCTCCCATAAGTAGCTCTACTGGGGAAGGAATGTTGTTTGCATCTAATATAACTGTAATGGTCACGCAAATCATCTTCAGCTCAAAAGCCATCACATTCCGGTCCTGACTGTCCATGAGAAATGTTGGATCCTTGTTGTCTCATCAGTTTTGCCCTGAAAATGGCAGGACATTTGTCTTTCCATGGAGATTGTACCTGTTTTTACATAATTGTTTCATGTAGATCCATAATTGGATCCATAAACCCATAATTGTTTTGTGTGGATCTTGGCTTGAGGTATTTTCTTGGCTTATGCCTGGAATTTACACCTTCTTTTCATCTTCACTGCCCAYTTATTAAAGCTGGAGGACTTGCCAGCTGCCTTGCCCTTCTTTTTTCCATTCCTATCTTTAGTGGGTATTACTASAAACACCTGCTGATACTCACTCTTGACCGTTTGGCATTCTTGAGGAGGAAGTGCTGCCAGTTCTTTCCTTGCTTGATATCCATCATTCCRTGGCAATGGCTTGAATTATGAATTTTTAACTGTTTTTTTAAGATTGGCTTCTGTGGGTTTCCAAGTCCAGCCTCTCTCACCTTCTCTCTGCCARCATTTGGAGTACAATAACACAGTAGATGTTCCTGCTCTCTCAGCCATGTGTGCAGGAGCTGGTGTGCTGCTGTCTCCTGCCCTGGGGATGTGCCCTGAGCTGAGCACTCCTGGGCATTGTCCCTCCCTTTCCCCAGCGTTTGCTCCCATGTTCTTTCCAAGAAGAATCCCAAGTGTTGGAATGCTGTGCCTCCATGGCATCCCTCTTTATCTGCTGCTGTTCTCTATTAATGCTGAAGAATCTGGGGTGTYTGTTTTTGTTCTCTGTCTTCATCTCATGAGTTTCTTGACTTGTTTCCTTCTTTCAGAATTTCCCAAAGAGTATGACTAGGGATGTGGGTGCATTCTTATTGTGGTCCTGATTCTCTGTTTTTCATTAAAAAAAGACAGATCCTCGCAAAGTAATGTGTGCTCCTTCTCTTGAGTTTTTTGGGTTTTTTTTGTAACTGTTCTCTAGGCATGAGAACAGCGCCCTGCAGTTCATGGACCTGGGAGGGCTTTGTTTGGATTTGGTTATTTCACTGCATATCCTGTGTATGTTAACAGAAGTGTTTGGTTGTGATGGTATGTTAACTCACCATAAAGGGCCCCATAAAGGATTTAAGTTTGAAATAGGCTGTTAAAAGTCATTCTTWCTTGGTGCTGGCAGGAAATTGATGGGATACACTTACATAGCCATTGCAGGGGTRTCGGGAGTTGTTGCGATTGACGGCTGCTCTCACTGTTCTAATTCAAAATAATGAAACACAGAGAGTGTAAACTCCTTGCTTGTAACCCCACAGGAACTGCTGTGCTTTGATGTTTGGAGAAGGTGAAGAGAATTTCCATCACTGAGAAGGTTAGAAAGTCTGGATTAAAGTTGTAAACTCTTCAGAAAGATGTTTTGATTAAACATGTGCCYAGTTTTATTTGATCTTCAGAGATACAGATTTCTGTTCTCTTTGCCAAGTAATTAAGAAATGAAAAGTAAATTGATATTCTAGCTGGTTGTGTGGAAGTCTGTTCTGTGTATAGCTTTTTTTCCAAAGCTCATTGTTTCCTTCATTCTGGAGGTGCCATGAAAAGTAGGACACATGTAGTTGAGTAAAGACTGGCACATTCCAAAASAAATTATGTGTTACTGGGGTTTTAGTCCTTCAATTGCTGTCTTCTGTGACTGTTATGCGAATGTATAGAATCACAACACTTTGAAAATCACATAAACAGTCTTTAATTAAAATCTTTTGTATTGGATAACTTGGATGTGTGTTGGGCTGCTCTTACGTGGTCTCTCAAYAGAATTGGCCACGGTACAGTTCTTTCTTCCATTTTCAGGTCCAAACTCCTTTCTCTCCTCATTCTGACACATGAGTCACTGATGTCTCTGAGACCTGGGGAAATTTCTGCACGTAGATAGTGGATTTCTTACTGCACTTTTATTGCTCAATCCGGACCTCATTTGTAGAAAAACCACTTGCAAGTTTCCTCTTCAGGGATTTTTAACTTGCTCTTTTTTCCCTCCTGTAATAAACTCCTGAAGATGTTAGTGTCTGTTTCCAATGTGGATGTGCCTTTCCCTGGTTTACATTCCATGATCCTACACGTGTTTCCATGGTGTCCCTGCCACTCCAGTCTCACGGCACAGCTGCTGGGGTTGTAATGTGAGCTCATAAAGAGATCCTGTTTGGCAACCAAAACTTGGGGTTGATTTAATGACTTGAAAGGGAAAATTAGATTAATTAAACGTTTAAAATTGATCAAGTTGGATAGCAGTGAACATTTTGGCAGCATAGTAGTACCTGTGGTGTGCCTCAGCCTATGGCCTCTGGCAGTGGAAGGGTGTCAGAGGAACACTGGCAGCAGTTGGGAGTCAGTATTTGGGGAAAAATACAAGGATAAAGCAACTCTGCAGTGACACTTCTCTCAAATGCTCTATCAGGCCCCAGTGTGTGCAGGTTTGGGGACATCTTACATRTAAAATTAGTAAGGCAGGGCAGGGTTATTAATTCAGGGATGCCAGAGCCTGTGGGCAGTCTGTGAATTTGGGGCAGATGGCAGGGTCTGCAGTTGTGCCAGCAGTCACTCAGAGCACCAGGGCCTGGCCACCTTCTGTGAGTCTTCACCTGGAAGATACTCCTGGCTTAACTAACAGCTCTGTTAATTAACCTGTGCTTAATCTTTGTTCTCTTTGTCTCTTTCCCTCAGGAATATAAACAGAAGCTTGCTCGGGTAACCCAAGTGCGCAARGAGCTGAAATCCCACATCCAGAGCCTTCCAGACCTGTCACTGCTGCCCAATGTCACAGGAGGTCTGGCACCTCTGCCATCTGCTGGGGACCTGTTTTCAACAGACTAGAGCAAACCGTGTGCCCCAGTTTCCATTATTACCAGCAGAAGTAAGAAGACTCTGGTGTTGGCTGGAAGTCCAGTCTTCCAAGATCTGCAGTAGGAAGGAACTTGCAGACCCTGCTTTGAACCTTTTGGCTGCTCGTACTCACCCTCTCTGTGTACACTGGCTCACGTGAGGGGAGGAAGAGGAGTGAGTTTTGTGAGCTCTAAAGGGAGTGGGGGTGGTCCGTATAGGCAAACTTCTCTCATCTTTTCCCATACTCTTTAGTTGCTGTTTGCTCTTAGCACTTGTTACCCCCACAAAGATCACAAATCATGTACACACATACCTGGGAAGCTTCCAGAGGAAGGCTGACCATGCAGCCTCTYCCGTCTGTACAATTATTGTATTATTTCTGAACAAGTCTTGTCTGTTGGGTTTCTGAGCCCCATCTCTGGGAGCAGAGGAGTGGCTCATAGGCTTCGTAGGGATGTGTGTGCATGTGGGTCYTGTGCCATGGTGGGGTCAGGGGAAGGCATCTGCTCACCAGTGGTACAGGGAAAGACTTTTCCTAAACCTGCAGTTCCTCATACTGCTGTGGGCCTGATGTGAAGGTAGTTCCCATTTGGTATGGATGTAAATTGAATTCACAGGCAATAAAAATAAGCAGCTTTTCTTTGTGAATTTAGAGGTAGACTCATAAATTACACTGTGCTGAGCAAAGCAGAACTGGATGTTACCTAAGTGGGAGTGGAAGTAAATTTTGTTCTAGCTACCTTAGATTTATACCACATTTTTCCTCTTCATTATATCAAAGTAGATGGTGATGGAAGCTTTGGCTTAACAACCTGAGAGGCTAGAATGGTGTGTGGCAGCTGCTGGTGTCCTTGTGACAGGCATTGTTAGGTCTATTCTCRGGCTGGTTACATTGAAAATGCAATGATACAAACTCTCTCCATAGCTTTAGTGAAGTTGTCTGATGCACAGAAGTTAAATGTGGTATAAATATTTATTTATATAGAAAATAGACCCATATATATGCATATATCCTGTATGCACATGTACCATGTCCATGCATGTAGATATTAGAAGGTTGTACTTAATTTTGTGTCACAGATTGTGAGTTGATTTTTATAATCAGGAAAAGTGTAAGAAACAACAAAGGTAAATTTTAAAAGCTCTTAATTCCATTATGTTGCTGGCTAGTGTTTTAGCTGCCAGAGGTGTAGTTACATTTCAGTTTGTGTGTTAGGTGTGACAAGATGGACTCTGATCACTGAACCATTCCAATCTGGATACAATTCTGTTTAAATTTAGCACCTCTCACTATAAAACAGGTTCTCATTCTGGAGACACTTGATCTGGTAACACAGGTTTTGTAACAGAGAGGCTGAAGTGAGCTGAGGTGCTCTCTCTGTGCCTCCCTGTGGTCTTGAGCTGCTGATGTCAAAGCCAGGAGAGGAAAATGCAGAAATGCAAAGCTCGTTCTGCTCCGCAGTAATTTATTTTGCAGGCTGCTCAGTAGCCCGGTCAGCATTCAGTTACAGCAAACAACAACACAGCATCGTTTGATCATTCAGTTGTTCAGAAGCTCACGTCCTTTTCCTACTGACACTTCCTTTTGTCCTTTTTTAACGCTCCTTGCACCCTCACTGCCCAGCCAACATATGTGTTTTTCTCTTTAGTTTACAGGAATTTTTCCAGTGGCAGAACTATCCGTTCCCTGAGTCACTTTAACTGTGCAGCCTTTTATGGTCCAGACTTTAGATAAAGCACTGTCYATTCTCTCTGCTTTTGCCAAAAATGAAAAACAAAAAAAAAAATGCCCATCAAACTTCAAGAACCCAAACCAAAAGACTCTTTTCCATCCTGATTCAGCTCACAGAGTTACCCCGAGGCTGTTTAAACCAAGTTATTTTGAGCATTGATTGAATGTGTATCCATTATAGGACAAAAAAAGCTGTCAAAAACCGATGTAGACAAATGTGTTGGCATCTCACGTTTGTGTTTTGGGCAGATCTGTGAGAGAGTTGTCTGTCTGTTTTTTATTTTTTAATTGAAATGTTCTGATTTTTTTTTCTGAATATATGTGTGTGTTTTATTTTGCTTAATTTAAATGAAGTCTTGTGGTTTTTAATTTTATTTGTTTTACTTTTTGGGCAAAGGGCATCTGGTGAACTAGGTGACATTTTCTGAAGGTTAAACAGATTTTCCCACAGTGTGTCTTTTTTAACAAAAGCTTAAATCTGTATATGAATTGACTTAGGAATTAATTTAGACATATAGGCTGCCATTTGACAGCAGTATATTCTGAAATGTCTCATAGATATCTATTTTTGAATAAAGAGGGTGTCATTGAAGAGTAGTGTCTTTACTTTTTTCCTCAATGCTCTGGCACCCTGTGGGATTTTTTGGGGTTTTTTACCCTTCTAAAGCCCAAGCAGTGACTTTGGGAGATCCATATGTCAGTTTTCCACGCAGAGTGGAAATGTGGCATTTTAAGAGGAGATGTCCGTTGTTACTCTGGGGAAAAAATACAAATAAAAGCAAAACGTGGGATGGGAGGAAGGTGCCTCCCTGCATGAGTACCCAGAGCTGCTGTTCTAGCTGGGTCAGTGTGATCGAAACCTCTCAGCTTTGGGGGGGTCTTCACATCACCCTGGGAGTTAATTCTGGACGTTTTTGGGGGGCTTAGGGATTCTTCAATTAACCAGTCTGYAACAGCCTCTGTGGGCATGCAGTGATTGTTTCATATGCCTTGGAGAGTATCTGCAAAGCGGATTATGTTTTATACTGATTTACAAATCTTCCCTTAAAGGGACTACATTTAGCCGTGCTTTCACAAAGCCTTGCAGAGGTTGGGCAGTGTTGTGGGAGCGGGAGGGAGCTGGTGTGGTTTTTCCCAGTGAAAACCACCTTTGTGTTGTGTTGCAGGAACTAAGGTGGGGTTTTCAAAGACGTAAATTTGACAAGGTACTGGCTGTCCTTCCTTGACTTTGCAAATCGGGTTTTTGTTGTTTTTTTTTAAGAACAAATGCCTCCAAAAATACTTGACTGTTAGGCAGCTGTCTTTGCAGTTCAGTGCCTYAGAGCACTGGTGTGCATTCCCTTTTCTGTGTAACCAAGGAATGGTGGCTTATGCACCTGTACAAGGTGAGGAACTCCTGACTAACTGGCAGGTCAGTCTGTGAGTTCCCAGGTTGCGATGGTGATGAGGAAGGGCTGGCAGAGCCTTGGAGTGGTGCAGGCTTCCTGCAGGGGGAGGGTGGGCAGTTGTGCTGCCAATGTTTCGACCCAGGGCGGGATGCTTTGGGCTTTGTCTGGTTACTTGGGCCAAGTTTTGATGTGTTCCCTGCTCATTTGCAAAATTCATGTATATTTATCTCTAGGATTAGAAAAAGTATAAGCTGTCCCTAATGCTCTGAAAATAAAAATGACCTCGTAAAATACTTGGATGAAATGTCACAGCAGAGACGGCGCCAGTCTCTTGGACTGAGGCTGGGATGTGTATTTGCCAGTGATTTCAGTGGCTTTAGGAGTGTTCCACAGGCATCCTTTGCCTCTGTCCCACCTGCTGCCAACAGTAGGTAGGAARCAGGTTGTTCATGTTTATTTTCAGCTACTCTTCATGTAAGGACATATAGGAAGAAATTTTATAAAGCCAAGGGCCTCACAGGCCTCTATGTGTGCTGGAGCAGATAGAATCGTGGTTGTGCTGTTCACACTGATGTTTTGAGGCAAAACGCAGGAAACCCCAGCCAGTGTGGGAGGGGGATGTTTAAGGAAAATGAGTACCTTGAGTACAGAAATGTCTAATGGTGCAGAGCAGCCATCGAGGCTGAATTCTGGACAGGGGCTGCAAATCCATGTCCCAGTGTTTTCCCTTGGCAMAAGGATTGCAGCCTGGCTGGCACATGGTGGCCAAGCATTGCACTGCTGCTGGTGGAGCAAATCTGTGTGACAACTGATMGTAAATCATAAGCAGATTTAGGGTCTTGTCACTTCTTTCTGGGAAGAGGCAAATTTTGTCTCTGGGAAGAGAAAAGTCTTGTTTCATCTTTCTGGGAAAAGACAAGGCAAGGCTTGTTCTGGGAAGAGATAAATGGCTGACGGTCAGCACATCCCTCTGCTGCCAATGCCCTGTTGATCGGTCCTTGCTGGTTTGTGTGTGTCAGCCCAGCTCGTTGTGAGGGGCAGGACAGGGACCCCATCAGGGATGGACAGGGGTGCTCCCTGGGAAGCTGCATGAGGGTCAGGCAGGCAGAGAGACTATTATCCACACTTATTTATCCATGGGGTGCATGGAGACATGTATGCATGGATAAACTCATTGCTTACTCCATGGTTTATCCATGGATGGCCATGCTGGAGTGTCTCCTGCACCTCCCATGGCTGTGGAAGAGGGGATGGCTTCCCATGAGGGTGCAGCGGGACCTCCTGCTGTCTGGGGTTTATTGTCTCTTTTGCTGTTTGGTGGTGACTCAGTTGTCTCATTGGACCAAGGAGAGTAAAAATGTGTCCCATGTTTGTGGAGGAGGAGGGAGACCTTTGGAGAGGCAGTAGCACTTGGAAATCCCACAGATTTGTTCTTGTGAAAGCTCTGATTTATGGGAGTTTGTTCTAGTTTCGATCCATCAATGAAGGTAAGTTAAAGGTCATCAAATCTAAAATGAGTTTACAATCAGTTCTTGGCAAGTCAGCATCTCCAGCGAGCCGRGGGACATCCATAACCTCCCCTCTGTGGGAATGCCTGGCTTTGGCACTTGGACTAGCACTGAATTACAAACCCTCCCACGCAGTGGATGCTGGAAATATTTAATTTATAATTTATTGCTGGCACGGCAAGAGTGCCAAAGGGTCTGATGGATGCAGTGTGGGACTGTACCAGTGATCCAGTGTGGCATTGGGAGATGGATGCAGCATGGTACCACATCAGTGATCTGGGATGGGCACTGGGAGATGGATGCAGTGTGGTACCACATCAGTGATCTGGGATGGGCACTGGGAGATGGATGCAGTGTGGTACCACGTTGATTGTCCGGGATGGGCACAGAGAAGCTGACCCCAGTTCTGTGGATAATGGAGGACAAACCAGCCCTGAGAGCCAGCCCCTTTCGCTAAACCCTAACTGCAGCGTTTGGAGTCTGTTCCCTTCTCGTCAGAGCAGCCTTGCTCTGCCGAGGCTCAGATGGATGGGAGTGACCTTCAGGAATAGCTGTGCTAATGTTTATTTTATCAGGACCCAGCTCCAAAGCAGAGGAGCTGCTGGTTATTTTTAACCCAGGCGCTGAGCAGCTGGAGGCCCGGCTCAGCAGAGCCCAGTAACAAATGCTCTAAAGCGGGCCGTGCATCATTGCAGGGCTGAGGAATGTTCCTGACAGGGAARGCATTGCTGGTTCATGCCATTAACTCCTTCAGTGTTCTTTGGGGCTCCCTGTGCTCTTGGCACTGATGTCTSGGGGTTGGTGCTGCCAGAGTTGGGGGCTGGCATGGCCACCACCCCTTGCCCTGGGTGCAGGAGGAGAGAACCCCCATCCCTCTCCTGGAACTCCTGCCCTGTCCCTGTGCCACAGGGTGGGCACTCTGTCCCTTGTGGGAGCTGCTTGTGCAACTCCTCATCCCTCCCTGTTCCAGGCCCCACCTCCCCACTTCTGTCCCCACTTCTCCCCCCACAGGGGTCCCCAGCTGCCTTTTTGGGTTTTGTTTGAGAAAAGCCGCACARGGAGATGTATCATGGTTCTGGAGGGTTGTCTTCAAAGGCTTTGTTGGTCAATCTGCTGCTGCACATGAGGCCTGGCCTGCACACTGGGAACAGGAACCAGGGCTGGAGATGAGATGGGTCCTTAGCCTCCCATGGGGGAGCAGAGCCAGGGTTTGGGGAGTTCTGGCCATGAACCCCAATCTGGCTTGGGGAAGCAGCAGCTGTGTCTTGGAGCACTGCACATGAAGATTTTATCTCATCCYAAAGATAAACAGAAAGGGAAGCTGGAGAACGGGCTGTCCTTGGTGGGAAAGACTCCCAGCTCCTCATCCAGCCTGACTCATGGTCAGGGTGGGAGACTGCACAATGTCAGGGTGAGCAGGGTCCCCCTGTCCCACAGACTGTCCCCTTGGGCTGGTGTGTCCCCTCTGCTGGGGCTGCAGCAACTGTGGCACCCTCAGTAAGACACCACCAGCCCTGTAATGGTTTCAGTGGTGCTTGTTTATAGGAGCAGGGAGGCTCCCACCCTGTTTGTGGGGAGCATGTGGGAGGGCCATGCTGGCATGGACAGTGTTTATCTTCAGCAGAGCCTTGACCCTGCTTCCAGGTATGAGACAAATCCCCACTCTCCGCCTGCATTTGGAAGGATCCAGTCACCCCTTCACCTGCGCTAGGTGGGGTGGACAGCCCTACCCAGAGCCTGGGTGTGCAAAACCAGTTGGTTTTATTACCTGTAAGTGTTGTCTCTCCAGTTCTCTGTGCACACAGTATGGAGCAGTTCCTGATACAGTAGACATTCCCTGGCAAGGTGTGGTGTGTCTGCCTTGGGGCTGAGTGCAGCTTTACCCCATGGGTGCTGCCATGGGACTGGGAGAGCCACGGGGTCACCTCTCCTCCTGGGTACAACCCCTGAGCTGCAGAGCACCCCGAGAACACCAGGACAGGCTGATTTGGGGCACAGGGGGTGGCCAGCATGAGGCCAGCAGTGGCTGCAGTGCCAGCCATGGCAATGACGCCCCCACCTGAGTGCTGGGCTGGGAGAACTCACCCCACACCCACTTGGATGCTGGGCAAGGAGCTGCTGAGTCCTGCTGCAGGGAGAGGAAGTGCAAGAAGAGCCGGGTCTGGCTTTAAGTGAAAAATAGAGKTTTTATTCAGTGCTTGCATAGTTGATTCATGTCCAGGTAACGTTCCATCCCCCCCTGCAGCGCCTGCAGTGCCAGGATGGTTATCTAAACCAATGCCCGGCTGTACCCAAGCAGAAGGTTATTTGCAGTATATAGATCTGTTCTATAGGTATATATGGTGCATAGACAGCTTTGTGCTCACAGTATACAACCTCTCTAYGGGGCTGCAGTCGGATGATGGTGCCAGCGGGTGCAGTCGGGGCTGGAGGGGCCGTGTGTGCCACTGCCACACAGAAATGGGCTCTGCGGACCGGGGCTGCCAGCGCGGCACCGAGGAAGGAGCTGGCACAGGGCTCCCAGTGCAACTGGTGCTGGGGGAGAGGCAGGATGGGGATGCTTCCACCCCTCAGGGTGAGGGACAGCAGTGAAGTGAGCAGCTGCCACGGCAGCCCCCAGACCCCAGCAGACCCCAGCAGCCCCTTTGTCATGTCCATGCTCCTGGGGAGGAGCGGGGTGTGGGTCAGGATGGGCGCTGGCAGTCATCCTTCAGGCACCACTGGGACCATCTTGGGCTAAAGCGGGTGGGGGCCAGCGAGGCAGGGTTTCTGCAGATGGAGAGCCACCACAGCTGCTCACATGGGCTGGGGTGCGATGATGACGTTGCGGTAGCCCTTCACCCCYGTCAGCTGGTCACTCTCAAAGTCCACCATCAGCTTCTGTAGCCCCGACAGCCGTGGCATCAGATCCATCCGGAATTTGGCCTCTGCCTGCGGCTCCATTGGCTCCTCACTGTGGGAGGGCAGGGACTCATTGTGGCCTGTCCTCACAGCCCTTTGTCACCCTCCCAGTGCCCACAGTGCCACAGGACAGTGCTGGGACCTTGGAAGCACCTCTGTAGGGTGGCCCAGCCCCTTCCCCAGTGAGGTGTGGGGCAGGGATGYTGTGAATCCACAGGGACCAGCATAGCCCCAGCTCCTGCTGTGCCTCAGGACTGCCCTCCCTGAGGGCTCCAGGTACAAAAACCCAGCCCCACCCCATTCCCAACATCCCAAAGGTGAAGAGGGAAAAGCTCTTACAGCTCCTTGACCAACTGCCCATCAGTGAGGCCAGTGCCCTCCACCACGAACACGCAGCCGTTCAGCGGCACTTCCAGGGGGTTCACCAGGCTGATCTCCGCCACCAGCTTCCGATTCTGCATCGGCTCTCCTAAAATCTGCAGGTAGGAGAGGTTGGACCCCAAGCACCACTGATCCTGGGGACCATGATGCTTCCTCTGCCCTGGGGCTCAGGCAGGACCTTAGGGATGCAGGTCCCAGGAGATGCTCAGTGAAGCAGAACCTGCTGCCCAAGCCCCAGGGGTAACCCCTCAGATGATCAAAGCAACTCGTTCCCCCCAAACGTGCCTGGGATGGGACACTGGACCCTTACCCTGATCTTGATCGGTGGATTCTCAACATAAATATCCCTGACAGCTACGAGGATGTCGCCGGTCTGGTGATCATTGAGGAGAGCCACCACCTTGATGAGGTTGTCCTGGGTCAGTTTGTCCTTGTARTCTTTGTATAGGATGTGCAGGGGCACCCTCTTCTCTGGAAGGGGAAGCAGAGAAATGTCAGAACCCACAGGCCTGCACTGGCACTGGCTGGGATGGTTTGGGCTCCCCAGGAGCTTCTCCAGGTTCCTTGCAAGGACAGGGGAGCCGGGGCTCCTGCAGGGCTGGGGCTCCAATACTGAGCGCCTGAAGGGACRTTCAGGGTGTGGGGATGGGGAGGAGCCGTGTCCTAGGGCAGGACTCCAGGGTCACACCCGCACCAGGGGCACAGAATGCCAGCCCTTGGCAGCCAATGCAGGCACTGGGATGCAGCCTGGTCACTGGCAGTGCCCTCACTCAGCCCTCAGCRTTGTTTATCCGAAAGTCCTTCAGGGGTGGGGCTGTCCAGGGGGAAGGACAGGCAAGGAGGCAAAAGGCAACCAGCTGCCTGGAACAAGGAGCCCAGAGTGGTGCTGACCATGGGAAATGGAGCCTGGCCCTCCCGAGGCAGGATTTGAAGTGCTGTAGCATCAGCTGAGGTTGGGGAGAGGAACAAGCTTGGCTTCCTGCACTGGCATAAGTGCTGGGGTGCCCTAAAGGATGCAGTCTGGGAAGTGCTGGGGCAGGAGTTGAGAGTAGAAGTTTCAGGAGCTCATAATTAACGTTTCAGAGAAAATGGTGTTGGATCAACTTTTGGATAGGAATGCAAAGTACCCCAAAGGCCACAAGGCTCCTCTGGCAGGGTGAGCAGCCCACTGTCCCTGTCCAGCCCTGCAAAAGGCTCCAAGTACCTGCTGGAGCTTCTGCCAGCATGAGCAGAGGCACATCCCTCTCCCCTCCATGGTGGCAAGAGCCAGCACATTCCTCATTCCTGTAAAGCTGCTCAAGCCCTGGCAGAGCGCCGAGCACGGCGTTTGCGAGAGGCCGGTGAGGAGCAGGGCTCGGCACAGGGTAAACATTTGCCTGTTCCAGGACAGCAGATGTGTGGCCTTTCCAAGCCCTGAAGGGTCTCTGGCAAACTCACGTAAACCCAGACTCGTGTTTAATGACCAGATGGTGACGTTCACGTGTGATAAGGGCGAGGGAGGTTCAGGAGCCGTGCCAGGACAGCTCTGCAGCCGAACGCCCACCCAGAGAGACACYGAGAGCTTCAGCACTGCTGGCCAGCAAACCCAGTGCCGCCCACTTCCCCCAGCCTGGGCTGAGCTGGGCCAGTCCTGCTGTCCTTGCTGCGGGAAGATCCCACCAGAGAGCCCGGCCCAGCCCAAAGGCTGTGGGGAGCAGGAGGGATGCAATGAGTGCCATGGAGCACCCGGGATGGCAGCCTGGCTGTGCCCAGCTCACTCCCTTGGTGTAACAGCTACAGCAGCCCTTGTACAGCTCCAAATGCATTTCCAGCCTTTGCCTGATCATCATGCAATTTCCTCATCTCCTCATGAAGATTAAAAACCCACAGTGGGAGTTGACTAAGGAGGATGTGCCCAAAGGAGCATCGCCTACAGAGCAGCTCAACACAGGATGCTGCTGCCCTGACCTCAGCCCTGGCAAAGAAGCCCTTTCACCATCAGTGGGTCTCTTACCTGCCCTGGGCTCAATGTCGATGTCCACCGGGTCTGTGAGGCCGCACTGGGGCCCCAGGGTGCCGTTGTGGCTGCTGGCACGGGCACACAGCGTCACCCTGCAGACACGCTCCTCGTCCGTGTTGTTGCCGACRACAGCAAAGACATCGAAGTCACGGCCTTTGTTTGCACCCTCTGACACCTTGATCCGGAGATGCAGCCCCTCATCCTCCTCCCCGATGGATTTCTTCTGATGCTCTGCCTTCTCAAACACYGCCCGCTCCTCCTCGGACCCTGCGGTGCACAAAATTCCTGTGATRCCCTGGAGCAYGGGGAGGGCCTGGGCWGGGCTGGGCTGCTCTGCCCTGAGCCCCGGAGCCCTCCTGCCGCAGTTGTTTCCCGRCAGCGACACCTCTCCCTGGATGTCTCTGCCCTGAGGCCCCCGTACCCTCGGGATATTTGTAGTTGTGGGTGATGTCCTCCCGGCTGTCCCTGCCTACRCTCTTGGTGCTGATGAACTTCCCCACGTCTGAGGACCGGATGCTCTGCTTCTGCATCCCGTCGCCCTGCACCACCCAGTACACCACRTCGGCGTTCACCTCCGCGAAGATGAAGGGGATGTCGTACTTGAACTGCATGTCACCCTCTTTGATGGCTTTGACGGGGGCCGGCCCGCAGCAGTAAACTCCTGCGTGGAGCAGAGCCACCGTCAGCACGCCAGGGCTCAGCACGAGGGGTGGCTGTGGTGGGGTGACCCAGCTGTGTCGGGGTGTGAGGTGGATGGAGGATCTGTGTGGAGCACGTTGTACCTTCACTCTTCTCCTGGGGYGTTGGGTCCAGCGCCTGCCACCCATCATAGCCAGCTGCCAGGTCTGGACGGGCCATCCACGACTCCACCCAGCAGTGGAAGTTCCTGCAAGGGAAACCAGCGAGGAGAATCATCAGCCTCCCCCAGCACCTGCCAGGCTCTGGGGAAGGAGCAGAGGTAGCCCAGGGGTGGGCAGGCTGGGGTCTCACTGTGCCACTCACCAGATCTTGTCCCAGGACTGCCGCACCTGCTCCCCCCTCTCGTTGACGTAGCGGTCAATGGTCAGGTTGGCGTTGGTGTCGTGGGCTGAGTTGTAGTTGGTCACCACCCGGCTGGGGATTCCCAGGCACCGCATGACTGTGGGGAGCAGGGCAGGGTGAGATGGGGCCCAGGGTTGTACCACTCCCAT
>NW_026623291.1:1284286-1298519 GCF_030028575.1 Malurus melanocephalus
CTGCCCTTCCCTCTGCCTTCCAAAGGGGTGCTTGGGGACTGATCCCCAGGAGGAGCTGATTCCCGCAGCCGCTGTGCACGGGCGAGTTGGGTGGCACCTGGCTCTGACAGCCTGATGGGTTTGATATTGCAGCAGAAAAAAGGCACAGAAAGCATCTGCAAGAGCTTTGGAGGTAGAACGCGGGCAGCCGTGCTGAACCCCGGATTTCATCTCCCAGCTGTCTCGCTGCGCAGGGAGCTCCCYGGGGAGCGGGGAGGCAGTTACAGCGCTTCAAAGGAAGGCTATAAACCTCCGCGAGTCGCTGAAAATCCACTTTAGTTTCCTGCTATTTCTCTCTTCTAAAAAGGGTCTCGTCTGTCTGTGACACATCAATGCGCTCACAGGCAGCGTTTTTCTTGGGGCGAAGCTGCACGAGCATATGTGAGATTTTCCCAGCAGCAGCCAGTTGGAATTGTTCTTTTTYCCCCAGCCTGGCTGCCCTGGTGGCCATGACATTATTTTGATCTTAGTGCATTCGTGATTTTATTGCAAACTTGGCCTTAAAGCCACTTCCCTCACCTCATCCTGCCCCAGTCTCTCCCTTGCTGCCCAGCCAGGGAGGCAGTGCTGATTGAAAAAACAGAGCCRTTTTCTATAATTTTTTCCCTCTATTTCTTAACAAATTAGAGTAAGAGAGACCTAATTGCAAAGGAATCATTGCAGGCTGATTGCAGCCAGCCCCAGCTCTTCCCTCTGGACACAGCACCAGGAGTGGACAGTGGGCAGGGGCCAGAGTGGGATTTGGGGGGAGATGGGTGACGCTGTCCAGTGGGGAAGGGGACACCAGAGACGTCTGCTCTCACCAGTGCACGCCACAGCAGCAAACACCCAGCACTGGCCGTACTTGACTGGCTGGCACCCAAACTTCTTCCACCTCTTGAGAATATCCACGCTCCCAATCCAGGCCATGGGGCTCATCCCGTCATCGTAGCGATTGTCCCACCGCCCAAAGAGCACCCCCTGGTCCTCATCATTACAGTTCACCTGTGGCAGGAGAAAAGGGGWTGGATGGARGGCTGGAGGGGCAGGAGCAGGCTGGGGAGGGAGGGGAAGAGCCCTTGCCTAGTCTCACGTGCTGTCACCCACATTAGCACCCTGTGCCCATGCAAGAGCTCGCTGGCATGTGAGTGGACATGGTGCTAATTAGGGATGAATTTTAGAAAAATGTCCTCCTGCCTGGGAATTTGGGGGTGATWATCCCAWMSCTGCTCCTGGGATGGTCTGYGCCCACCCCTCCTATTCATCWCTCTTAAAATCCYCTWAAAAGGAKCAATAAAAGGAAAGGAGAGAAAACACCCCAGAGGAGAAGAAGGGTGTAAYTGGGGCAGATGGCAAATGCCACCTTGTCTGTCACAGCTGTGGCTGGGGGKGTTTGCAGCCCAGGGAATGTGGGGTGGTGGGGACAGCCTGCAGGCTGCACCCCGGACTCACCATGGCGCTCACCACCCTGCCAATGTACACAGGGTCATTGCGGCGCGAGCAGTCCCGGTTCTGATCCCGCAGATGTTTGGGGTTTATGTCCAGCATGTTGAGGCAGATGGCTAAGATGTCATCCTCAAACTGGTGGAGAGAAGGGACAAAAGGTTGTGTGAGGTCCCCGCTGAGGCTCTGCCACCTTCTGTCCTCCCTCTCTGGCTCACTGTGATGCCCCTGCCAGCAGAATTGAGGGACACAGGCAGTCACACATCCTCAGGGTCCCCTCCCTGGCCAGCATCCGCTGAGTGATGTCCCCCCTGTCCCCACTCTGCCTGTGAAGACCGTGGGTGACCTCCTGCCTACGTACTGGGGCTGGATCCGGCTTCCTGCAACCACACAGGGRTCAGCACATAGACCTGACCTGCGGGAAAACCCATTTCCCATCACGGCTGAGTCACAGCCCTTCCTTGAATTGAGGCACGGATCCTGTGGAGGCCACAGGCACCCCCACTCCTGCGGGCCCCCAGCCCTTTGCTCGGGGAGGAACGCTGAGCAACCCCTGTGCCCTGGGGACTGCAGCTCGGGGTGTGGGCGCTGCCTTATCAGCACCCCTGGCACGGTGCCCRGGAATTTGTTATCAAGCACCAGCTCCTGGCACAGCAGGGCCACCCCGATTAGGGACATGTGGCCATGGGGCCCCAGGAGCTATGGAAACACTCCCCTTGCCCTGYCACGCTTTGAAGTCAGCGCATTTCCCCTTGGAAATGAGATTCCGGTTTCTGTGACCCGTGGCTGCCCTCCAAGGTGCTGAGAGCATTTGGGGTGCATGTTTGCCAGAGGCACACACATGGCACCAGTCCCTGTGTCCTGGGTCAGCCAGGGGTCCCTCTCACCTGGCCAAAGTTCCACGGGATGGAGAAGATGTAGTCACAGGTGCCCTGGTAGATGAGCCCGTGCTGGGACAGGACGTACTCGCGCCGCTCGTTCTCGTCACGCATGAAAACCGTGTCCTCTGTGGGGACAGCCAGTGATKGGGACAGGGCTCTGCCCTGCACTGCAGCTTCCTGACCCCCTCCCTGTGCACGGATCCGGTGGGAAATGAGGCACCAGGGGCTGGAACTGCTCATGCCTTAAACAGCTGCTGAGGAATTTCAGCCCAGGTTGATTTGGGCTGATGGGAAAATGTCAATGGGTTTGTGGTTTGCTTTTCATTCTTCCTCATGTTTCTGTCTTTCCTCCCTTTTATTTAATGGAGATGGGTCTTTTCCCAGAAAGGGAGACCTTCCCTGGGGTTGCAGTGAGCAGTGGAAGTGGGTGTGCTGGTTCAGCCCAGACCAAGTAATTTCACTCGCATTAAAACAACATTTACTGGAAATGTTTGCAGAAGGAAACCCCACACGTCCATCCCCAGTGCTCGGCACAGCCCTGGTTGARCAGAGCTTCCTACAGCCCCTTATCTCTGCAGAGCCAGCACGGAGCATTTGAGATCCCGGAAACCAGGCAGTCCAGGAGCAGGGGAAGGACACGGAGAGAGGAAAATCCCAGGGCTGTTAAACCTTGCAGCACTGAGCTGAACTCCCACGCWGATTCTGGCTGCCCAAAGTGAGGATTTCTGCTTAGACCTGGGCTGGGASCAGGGCCTGGAACACCTGGGATCTGCAGTGGATTGAGACCAGCTTGGGGGGCATCCCAGGTTTCCCTGAACCTTGGAATCCCTGGGCTCAGAGAGGTGGAAGCCTCACCTGGGTGCCAGGGGTTGAAGAGCAGGAAGAAGTCCCCGATTTGGAAGCTGGAGCCCTGGTAGTCGGTGGAGGCCTCCAGGGTGATGCTGTAGCGGCCGATGCGGGCGTCGGGCGGGGAGCAGAGCGACACAGACAGAACCTCCCCATCCTGCTGCTGCATCACGGCGCTCCAGCACGACTCCTCGGGACAGTCCGTCATGACAAAGTGGGAGCTGGTTCCTGATGTCTCACTGGGGCAGGGCCCTGTCAGGAAGCAGCAGGTCAGCTCGCCCCGGGAGCCCCTGCCATGGAGGCTGCACCAAGGGGAGCTGCTGGACCTTGGCTGTCCCAGCCTGGGAACATTCACCGTGTGGTTTRTCGGGTACTGAGGGCACGGGGTAGGGCAGCTGTGGGGAGCTCAGGCGTGTCTCTGTGTTTGGGAAGGGACAGACTCGCCCTGTGGGCATCCCTGGGCCAGCAGACACGGGAGGTGCTTGCCCAGGCGCTCACCCCAGGGCCAGCTCTCTGTTCTCAGCTGCACCCCACTGCTGCCTTTGCTCCGAGCTGTGTGTCCCTGACCCACAGCCCATGGCACAGGGGCTGGCAGAGCCCGGCCATGACCCCAGCCCCTGTCACTGTGTGCCCCAGTACGAGCGTGCAGCCTCAGGCGATGCTGCAAGCTGGCCAGGATTAGAGATGACCTCAGTGGCCAAAKCGCCGAGCCCAGGACACTGCGATCCTTGCCGGCCCCTCCAAGCTGCAGCCAGGGCCAAGCCACCTGCACGGAGCCAGCTCCAGAGCCGCTCCCCGGAGCTCTGCCCGGCCCCGCAGCTCCCCGGGGCACAGCCTTGGCCGGCAGCCGAGCCTGTGGTGCCACTGTGCCACTGTCCCCTGCCGGAGCACAGCCCCTGCTGTCCCACKGCGTGGGCGGGGCGCCAGGCCAGTCACCAAAAATACTCGTGAACTCATGAGAGTGACACAATTTCTCCTCTCGGGGAGGATGGGCTGAGCTCACGGTGTCCTTTTGGCAAGAGCCAGCCCGGCGCTGCCGTGGGCTGGGCGGACACAGGAGCCTGCCCGTTCCTCCTCCTCCTCCTCCTCCTCCTCCTGCTCCCTCCTCAGCCCACAACATCCCCCTGGACTCGGGCACCTGAGCAGGGCTCTGCCAACACGGCTATTGCAAAAACAGCTCTATTTTCACTCTATTCTCCCCTCCCTCTTTCTCGTGGGAGGTGGCACATGCTCTTGGTGGCTTTGCTGTCCCAGGACGGGGGGACAGGTCTGGCAGCGTTGCCTTGCCAGGGCTGCGGGTCCGGCCCCGGTGAGGAATGTGCTGGGGCCGCTGCCGGTGGGGTGGCACTGCCACGTGTCCCTGCGAGCACTAAAGCACCTTTGCCCTCTTTCTGCAAGCGCTGGGGCTGGGCTCCAGCCCAGAGGAGCCTCTGCCAGCCTGGTCCTTGGCCTGGGAGGCTGTGCCTGTGGCTACTCCCCCTGCAAAATCCAGGGACTGCCTGGTGTAGCACGCCTGGAGAAACTCGGGGGTGCGAGTGGGTGGACAGCCCCCGTGGAGCTGCTGGTTTAGGGTGAAGCTGCGTTTGGTTTTGTCACCAGAGCTTTTGGGGTTGAAAAAGGAGAATTTTACTCTGCGAGGAAACTTGGGTGCAGTTTTACTTTGAATTCTGGCCGGGTTGACTCAGCATGGTGCTTCATCCCCAGAATAGCTCTTGCCTGAGAAATAGTTTCCCCTCCCTTTGCTCTGAGCTGGCGGGGCCAAGCCCCTGCCCGGTGGCTGCATCCAGCCCTGGCTGTGAGAGGAACAGCCCAGCCCTGGCCCAACTCGGGGGGCTGCGCTGGGGGGCTCCATGGGAACATTTCCTTTCCCCAGTGTTGTGTTTCCTGAGCAAACCCCGCTCCAGGGATGTCTGAGGGGCAGCAGGGCTGGGTGTGAAGCCCATCAGCAGAATTGCTGTGATACCCCTGGCTGAAAAGACACCCTTTGCTGATGCTTCTCAGAAGGGCAAGAGGGCTGGGCAAGGTCCTGGCTGCAGCCAAGGTACCTCCTGGTGAGCTGGCAGCTCCAGCATGCCCTGAGTCTGGCTTGGCCTTGGGAGGAGGAGGGGGGAGTACGTGATGACGCTGGTGACTTTTTATTTCTTTGTCACTTCCACTCCCATTAGGGAAATGAGTTTCTACCCATTTTTCTTGTGATGTAAAAGCTGCACACAGCACCAGCCTTTCCCAGGTGGGGGACAGGGACTGTGTGACACGGGGCAGGTGCCGGGACACATCCCCTGGGGGAGCACAGGTGAGCCTGTGGTGACACCTGAGGGTGGTGACACTTACACAGCCCTCCCTCTCGACACRAACGTGGCAGCACTCACCCGTCTCSACGTTGAAGGCGAGTTTGTCCACTCCCTCCTCGTAGGGACGGCCSGAGAAGCGCAGGGTGATGGTGAAGGGCTGTCCCCTCCGCACCACCAGCTGCTTGCAGCCCATGTCCGCCGTGCGGTGCTCCCGCCCGTTGCGGTCGCAGTGCAGGTCCCACGTCTCCAGCAGCAGATCTGCCAAGGCAGTGGCACACACAGCTCTAAGCCCGGCACTGTCACACAGCCCTGATCCTTGGGAAGGACGGGTGGCTGGAGCCCATCCCGAGCCCTGGGTTGGGATCTCAGTGAGGGGTCTGAGCCTCCCCCACCCTCACTGCCTGTGCTCCTGGATGTGCCTGGCAGAGCATCTCTCCAGGAGGGCACTGTATCCATGCCAGACTCTGAGCATCCTTCCAGGAGTGCTCTGAGGTTTGGGGTCCCTTCGTGTGCTGTGCGAGGGGCACAGCTTTGGCAGCCGAGCTCACAACGCCTTTTTGCCCAGCTCTCTGCTGTGTGGTGCCATAGAGCTATGGAGCTGCCTCCATGGTACCACATGTGCTGCCACAGCAGTGCCAGGCCTGTGTCTCATGGCACCAGCACATGAGCAAAGCCCAGCGCTCAGCTCTGCTCTCAGGGGGCCTTTCAGTGGGGCTGCTGTCTGTGTGCCCCCACCCCAAGCACTGCAGCTGAGTGAGCCCAGGAATGCCCGGGATGTTCCTGTGCCTCAGCCAGGTCTCCAGCAGCTTCACTGTGCTGACCAATTGGTGAGAGCATGTGTAGATTTGGTGACAGAGGGTTTCTGATGTCCCAAACACATGCAGGCTGCTGTGCCAAAGCACCAACAGCCATGTCCSCACTTCCTTGGGCGCTGTGCTGGAGCAGTGAGATATCATTCATCATCACCTGGGGCCACTGACCCCTGACTGCTCGCCAGTGACACATTAATCACAATAAACAAAAGCATTACGTGTAGGAGAGCACACGGCAAGCTCAGAGCCAGCAAGGGACTGGGTGCATCAGTGGGCAATACTCAGCTTGCTGCCCCATGCCACGGCTCTCCCKGGCCATGCCCATCCCAGTGCCGGCCCTGGTAGGCACCGAGCCCTCCTGGAACCAATGCCAAATGAAAACAGCAGCCCATGAGCTCACCAGAGCTAAATGAAAACACCACCTCTGGCTCTCTGGGCAAGGTCACTCTGCCATATAGGCCCAGCGGGAGCTGTGGCATTGTCACTGTCCCCACAACAATGTGAGAGCTGCTCCAGCTGTCCATAGCTAAGGGCAACGACCCTGCAGCCAGTCCATGAGAACTGTGAAGTGGGGACAGAGCCCAGACAAGCCCTGTCCCTCCCTGCCTCCCCCTCTGAGAGCAGCACAGCCCTGTGCTACGGAACACGGACTGTACAAGTGGAATCTCACGGCTGACAGGGAGCCAAACTCAATAAGTGCGTTCAGAGAACAGGATCAGGGCTCCTCCTTGTCCCAGKCACTGTGGTTATCATCCTCGGCAGATTCAGCAAAAAGCAGATTTCTCAAAGCACAGGTGCCTCCACYCAAACCGATGGGTGCCAAGAGGTGGGTGGGAAGGGGGCTGTGGTGCTGCAAGTGGTTGGAGGGTTTGGGGCACCCAGGAGCAGGAGCTGCCCGGTGTGCTCGGGACAAGAAGAGGCATCACTGTGCCAGGGGAAGTTTAGGCTGGACACTAGGAAAAAATTCTTCACAGAAAGTGTGATTAGGCATTGGAATGGGCTGCCCGGGGAGGCAGTGGAGCCTCTGTCCTGGGAGGCGTTTAAAAAAAGACTGGATGTGGCACTTAGTGCCRGGGTCTAGCTGATAAGGTAGTGTTAGGTCATAGGTTGGATTTGATGCTCTCAAAGGTCTTTTCCAACCTGGTTAATTCTGTGTTTCTGTAGTGTCTCAGCTTTGTGTCTGTGTCAGTGTCTGACCCGAGGGACTGGCGTTGGTATTGCTACAGCAGCGCTGGGAGCCAGGACAGCCTGCGGCACTGTCACAGCAGAGCAGAGTGCTGCCGTCTCACCCAGAGGGCTGCCTGCCCGTGGGAATCACACACACCCGTGTCTGGGATTCTGGGGGCAGCTCTCTGGGAGGTGGGGGCTGTCTCTACCCTGAAGAGCCAAGCATGCGGGATTCCCGAAGATCAGGAGCTCKATTTCTGCCTGAGCCTCCTGAGATCCCCTCACCCTGTCAAGACGTGGGCACACGCTGCTGGCCCAGCTGTCCACTCTCCTCTACCGGGAAACCTTTAAATAGCACCAAACTTCATTCTACGGGTACTGGCGACACCCGCGCCGGGGCAGAGTCGGTAGGGAAGCGCACAGACCGCCGTGGAGCCCGCACGGACCCCGCTGGGTTCGTTTATCGCCGTCCCGCTTTAGTCTTTCCCGTTCCCCATCGCCCTTGAGTTCGGTGAGGGTCAGGGACCGGCTCCAGCCCCGAGCGAGCGGGGGCACCGAGCCCCGGCTGGGACAGGGGTGCGGCCGCTCGGGGCTTGGAGAGGAGCGGGAYCGGGAGCGGGACCGAGCCCGGCACCTGCGGGGGTTCTCCCGCTGTCCTACCTTCGGCCATGGTGCCGGCGCTGGGCGCTGCGGGTGCTGCCGGTGCCGCCGCCGCTGCTGTCCCGGTACCTGTCCCGGTGCCGCYGGCAGCGCTGTCGGTGCCGATGCCGCTCCTCGTCGCGGTCCGGATGTCGGGGAAGCTGCCCCTCACCAGCCGCTGTCCGGCCCCACTGCCCGTCCCATTTATCCCGCCCGCCCCCCGCGCCCCCCCGCCACCGCGGGCCGGCGGAGGGAAGAAAGGGAAAACAAAGTTTCCAGGAAACGCGGCGGTTTTAGGTCCCACCTATTGAAAACAACCACACACACACACACAAAAAAAAAAAAGGAAAAGCAAAAGAAAAAAAATCGCAAAAATCCGAAAGATAAAAACAAATGTATAGTGAAAAATCTTCTGTAATTTGGCATTAAGAGGTAACTCATCTTTTAAAAAACAAAAAAAAAAAAGGAAAAGCAGCAGGTCCCGGAGCCCCCCGGGCTGCCCCCCCCCCGGAATCTCCCGGGACCCCACAGCCCTCGGATAGGAGCTGGCCCCGCTGCCGATCAAGAGGAGGGGAGAACAAGGGGGCGGAGAGGGGCTGCGCGGCTCCCAGCGAAGTGCCAGGACTCGGCACTGTTTTCTCCTTATAAAGTTCTCTCCCTCCTCTGGCCGCGTCCCCATCCTGCCCAGTCCTGGTGGGATGCGCTTGTCGGGAATCGCATCCCCTTCCCATAGCTGAGAGAGGGAGTCAGGAGTCTGGAAGGAAAACGTGTTGAAAACTTTGCTGCTGGACAGCAGATGTGTTGGAAACCRCACTGATTGCTCTGGGACGTGGAAGTGTGCACACAGCAGTGACCAGCACAGTTCCGTGGAAGCTCCTGCCCCTGCACTGGCCATCCCTCTCCTGCCTGGGGGTCCCTGCTGCCGGGTCTTGCCAATGGAACTGCCTGGGGCTGCCTGGCCTGTCCCAGCCCTCCCTGAGTCCCAAGGGTCACCCAACACACTGGAGACCACCTATTGGGGACAGAGTGCTGAGACCCCRCAGCTCCGAGGGATCTTGGGGTTTGGGAGCGCACTGGTACCTTAGCAGCAGCATGGYTTGTTATCAACAAAGTCTTGAGAAGTTTCTGGAATAACTTTTTTCTGTTACTGGTTTTCTTTTGTGTGAGTTAAGCTGCCCAGGCTCAGATCCAGGATGGGGGGTGTTCCTCGTGGACCCCTGAGCTGACTGCCCTCTTTTGGCCTTTGGATGTGTGCAGGGTGGTGCAGCCTGGYCATTGGGAACCATCCTCAGTCTGACAGGTCCCCTTCTGCTCCCCCAGACCCCTCACCCTCTTCCCCTCCCGGGTTTGGTGCTTGGTGTGTCACTCCGGGGCTGTTGTGGGCAATGGAACCTCCTTGTGKGTGGTGCTGTCCTCTGAGATGGCTGGGATCCATCATCAGGATCCCCCAACAGGGCCCCCATGGGGCTGTGCCCTCATGAAACCCCACTGTCCTGGTGTACCCCATTGCCCAAGTGCRTGGAGCAGCTCGATCTCCCTCCCCACACTTGGGGGACAGAGAGCAGGAGGAGCCCCACATGTGTGGGGGGCTCTCGGTGTGTCCTGCTTGGGGGGCACATGGTCATTTTGCAGAAATGCTGCCCTGCAATGCAGCCATGGCTGGGGGATCCCCCACTCCTCCATCACCATCTTTAAGGGGGTGGGGAGAGCGGTTGGAGCAGGAACAGCAAATCCTTGCTGAGAGAAAGCTCGGGACAGCTGGTTTTAATGGAAACGACTCATGTGCTACTGCACCGTGTRTTTGTGTGGACTGGGGGTGTGCAGGTGGTGGTGGTGGGGATGCACCAGGGGCCAGAAGGGCCCTCCTCACCCCAGCAGTGCCACCTCACTGCAGAAAGGTATGCACAGGAACAGCCTGTCAGTGTGCCCCTGTCATGCTGGGGTCCTACGCTCTCAAACTCGAGAACAGATGCTGAAAAAGACAGCCTCTTCCTCTTCCCAGACCCCAGATGGGCAGCACTGGGTCGAGTTGTTCCCATGGATGCAGGGAGGGCTCAGCAGGGGCGAGAGTCCCGCAAGCTGCCCATCTCTCTGGGCATCAGGGCCACAAGGATTGCTGTCCCCTGGCAGGCTGCTGGGGAGGGCTGGTGGCCGTGGGAGCTCACAGCTGGTGTCACCCGCTCCRAGCTGGCCTTGCTCCCAAGGCTGCTTCCTGGGCTCAGGAGCCTCTGCCACCGGCGTTGACAAGTGCCAGTGTGTCTGGGCTGGTGCTGCAGGGCGCTGGGTTCGGCTGTRCCCGCACAAGCCCGCTCTTCCTCCCATATGGAGCGTGAACTCTGGATGCACTCTCAGCGGAGGTGCACGCTCGGGATGTATTGTTTGCTTGAGTTAATGTGTGACAGTCACGGCTGTGGAGGAATTGGAAACGGCCATTTTTCGGCTCGGAAGCACGAGCAGTTTGTTGCTGTAAGGGGTGTTGGAGTGCGTGRGATGTGTGGGGTGTTAGAGTGTGTGGGATGTGTGGGACTGGGCCAGCCGGGCTGTCTGGAGCTGGCCAGGCTGTTGGGGCTGTGTTCTGTCTGGTTTACTGGCCAAGCACAGAACGGGAACGACTCACAGTACCTGTCCCTGCTTTGGCAGCTGGGGCAGAAGTGGCAGGAGACAAGTGCCTGGCTGTCCCCTGGGGCTGTCCCCTGGCTCTGTCCACTCAGGGCTGTCCCTCAGGGACTGTCCAGGGAGCCCTGGGCTCGGCCCCAGCACCTCACCAAGAGGAAACCTCCCCCGTTTCCGGCTTTAGTGCCCACTTCACTCGCCACCTTGTATCGCGGAGGCATCTGTCTGCCCAGGCACTGGAAAATGCCGCCCATGGCAGGCCAGCCACACTACCGGGGTTATTTTTACTCTCCTCACTAAGACAAGGTTGCATTAAGAGGGTGTTTGCACTGCTGAAGCCCAGAATAACTCCTCATTTGCCCAAGGTGTTCAGTGCAGGACTGCGACTTTCCTCGCCCCCGCCCCGCTGCTGGAGCTGCTTCAAAGCGCGCCGGTCCCTGCCGTGCCGGTCCCTGCCGTGCCGGTCCCTGCCGCTCGTCCCGCACACACAGAGCCGCTGTTCGCTCCGCTGGGTGTGTGCCGGGGCGGCTGCAGCCCCTCCAGAGCCCGCACATCCTGACTCAGTCCCTTGTGCAGGCAGATAAACAACCCCTGAAAAGGGGCAGTGTCTGCTCTGAGTCGCCAACAGCCTTGAGGAGCTCTGCCCATCTSCTGCGGCGCTCCCGCCCCGGGTGCTGGCCGGGCTCAGCGCTCAGCCGAGCTCCTGCAGCCCCCGAAGGGATCACCTGGGTGGGGAACCTGGCATGGAGCTGGTGTGGGCTCTGTGAGGGGCCCTGCAGGGCTGGGACTTGGCGACAAAGGGGTTTATGCCCGTGATGACAGGGCCAGTGGGGAGCTTTGGGGGCTGTGTGTGGGCACCCTGGCATGCCAGGTGCAGCAATTGCCCCTCTCACACCTCTGATCTGGGGGAATGGAAAAGCACTTCCAAAGCGGGGAGGAAAAGACCTGTAGCAAACAAGGGTCCGTAAGGCTGGGGCGAGGGAGGATGGAGCACGGGCAGTTCGGGCCAGGTCAGCGGCTGCCTTGGTGACAGCACCACTTTTGGTTTGGGGTTTGGCTGCAACAGGTAGCTCTGGCGCTGGGCCAGGGCTGAGCAAGACGGGCTCAGTGCAGTGTGGGGCTCCCAAGGTGCTGGGGTTTGGAGCCGGCATAAAGGGGGGCTTGTCCCCAGCTGCATGCCAGGCCAAGCAGGGCAGGGAATGGGCAGCCTTTCCTTTGGGAGGAGCAGTGGCTTCTTAAGGGAAATAAGATTGTTTTTCCACCTGGCCCCCCAGGCAGATTTGGTGTGCTCCGGTGTCGCAGCCACAGGGCAGAGGTGGCTGTGGAGGGGAGGCGTCCCAGGGCAGGGGGAGGGATGTGCCGGCAGGGATGTACCGTGCGGGATGTGCCGGCAGGGATGTGCCGGGAGGGATGTGCCGGGAGGGATGTACCGTGCGGGATGTGCCGGCAGGGATGTGCCGGGAGGGATGTGCCGGGAGGGATGTGCTGGTGGGCTCGGATCCAGTCCCGGGCTCTGGCTCTCAGCTCACGTACAGCCTGAGCCAGAGGCTGTTCCCGAAAAATTCGGAGCCTGAACCAGCATGGCCTGGAGGGATAGTCCAGCAGCTGATAATCATCATCTCTGGGGAGTCCTGGTGCAAAGCACCCCCTCCCGTTTCTAGGGGGGTTCAGGAGAAATGCATTATGTAACTGTCTTTGTTTTTAGGCAGAGTCTCTATTTTTGTTTAAAAGAAATGAGAGAAAAAAACCCTCTCGAAAATCTTCTGGTTTACTGGGTCTGCAAGCACGGTGGGGGCAGGAAGGCTGGCAGCTTCCCTGGCGAGGCTCCCAAGAAAGTTCCTRGAGGTGGGTCCTGTGTTGGACAGCAGCAACGCATGCAGGGGAGGTGGATTATCCAGCTGTGCCAAGCCTTTCCTYGCTGCTGGCCCCGGGATGGCCACAAAGCCAGTCCCTCTGTGACACACTCGAGAGTGGGCTGCAGTGCTGCAGGATGGGTTCATGTCCAGTGCCAGGACCACCACGAGCCAAACACGAGTTTCACAAAGTGATCTGGCTGTACCTGGTGCGAGCTGAATTCCAGCCTCTGGTTGTCATTTCCCAGCAGTTTGTTGGAACACCCTCAGCCCTCCCTCCCTCTCCAGGGCGCCTGTTCCCCTGAGGTGCCGCTCCCCAGCAATCCCTCACCACCTTCATAGCTCRCAGGCTCCAGTGGGTCTGCAGGGGGAACAGGAGGATCTGTACTCCTCAGTTGGTGCACAGCGTGTTTGTGCTCCTCTTTGAGTTCACCTGTCCAGATTTAATGCCTGAAGCTGGGTAATGCCCCCAGGGCTAACATGTGAGCCGTGCGTGTCCCCCATGCAGGTCACCTGTGCCCGACTGTCCCGTCATCATCTTCCCAGGGTGGGTGTCTGCAGGGCGCCTGAGCGAGCACTGTGGCACAGGCGTGGTTTCCATCCATCCATCCATCCATCCATCCATCCATCCATCCATCCATCCATCCATCCATCCATCCCTCGGGATGCAGCACAGCTGGGATTTTGGAAAGCAGCTGGGTTGGCCTTTCCCAGGCCAGCTCAAATCACACTGAGTTACGTCCAGCCCTCGGAGCTCTACCCTTTGGCGTTGCCCTTCACCCTTCCTGTTTTCCTTTGGTATCACTGATTTTCTTCAGTTTTCCATTTCTTACRGCCATCCTGCAGCTCCCCAGAGCAACCTCAGCTTGCTGATGGGCAGGACCTCCATTTGCTCTGCTTGGTGATAACAAAGCTTCTCTGGGACATCTCTGCTTTCAGCCACATCCCCAAGCCAGGACAGAGCTCTTGTCCCACAGCTCAGCTCCCTCTGGCACCCRGAGCTGTCTCTGTGTTTACCTGCTGAAACCAGACCCACTGCCCTGGCTGCCACCCAGGAGGACAAATCCAGGCATGACAGTGTTCCCACTGTGGCACGGACCAACTCCCCAACTGTGCTTCTGAACTTTCGTGGGTGTTTGTGGCTGAACCCCAGTGCCAGGGGCAGGAATGGCCTGTGACGRCTCTGCTGCATCAGAGCTGCTGGGGGCTCATCTGGGGGGCTTTGTCACTTCCCACAAGCTGTTGTCACCACATCTCTGCCTCATCACCCATTTYCCACACTTCCTCCTCGACTGGGACAGGGCACAGCTGTGGCACTGGCCAGGAGCGTGGGAGCCCCAGTGCCTTTTGCTCTTCCTCTTCTTTTCTGCCTCTTCCCTCTGTCTCGTCAYGATTGAACCCAGTTACCCTCCAGCCCCCGCAGTTTGCAAGGCAGGGCTTGATGGGAATCTGGTGGTGAGGAGGAGAAGGAGGGCAGGAAGAGTGCATGGCTGTCTCGGGTCAGAGCTCCCTGCTCTGTGCCAGCCCAGGTCCTGTCTGCTCTGCTGGGGCCACAGGAACTGCCATRGGGAAGAGAAGGTCATTCCCTGGGGTTGGGATCTGTGCCAAGCCCTCCACTTGTCTGGGCTGATTTTGTCATCTTCTGTATCCAACAATTTTGATATTCTTTT
>NW_026623291.1:1298592-1352217 GCF_030028575.1 Malurus melanocephalus
AAACCAGAAAAAACAAACATTTCCTAGGGTCTTGTGTGAGCTTCCCTCCAAGGCTGGGCTGACTGCTCCTCACCCTGGTACTGCCAGACCCTGAGCAGCCCACGCTGCTGGACACCCACCAGCTCACACTGCTGGATCTCTGCCAGCCCCTGACAAATGATTTTGCCATTTCATGAGGGAAAGGAGACATTGATTAACTCCAGTACTTGCCTTTCTGGAAAGGTTATGGCTTAATTGGTCAAACTTGGGAGTCATAAATCATGTACTGAAGGATCAGCAGAGATAAGAAAATTTTTGCAGAATGTTGCAAAACACTTTTTGGTAGGAGGGAAGGAGCGATCCAGGTGTGCCCACCCAGCTGTGGGGGCTGATGGTTCTTCAGTGTCCAGGATTCTTCCAGGGAAACGATTCACCCTCCAGCCACAGGCTGGAAATTCCCCTTTCTGTTATCAGCTAAACTCATTTGCAAAATATCCTTTTTTATTTTACTTATGGAAAAAGAAAACAACAGGAAAGTCATTGTTTGCTTTACTCAGACAAATCGCAATTCCATCTGGTTTGAAAAATGACTCTGCTTTTCACTGGAAAGTGCTATTTCTCCAACCTAAAAACTGTAATGGTGGGGATACAGCAGATCAGCTCTCAGCAGAGCGGAAAATTGAGCARGGGAACTGTCAGGCTTGGTTTGGAATGATGCTGGAGGCAGATTTTTGTCTCTCTCARTGAGCTGGGCCCCATCCGGGTGGGCACGGCTTGCACTGGCCACATGGGATGGGGAGTGGGCACACTGGGCTGGGGGGAGTTGGGATGGGGAGCAGGGACATATCAGGAAAAGGTAGAAATGTCCTAGCTCGGTGACCTTGGTGCTGTTCAGGACATGGCATTATTGGAGAATGGGATGAACTCTAGGCTCACAGAGGACAGGATGTGCAGACCTGTTCAGGGTCATCTAGGACAATGATTTTTAAACCAAAAGGAATGGGATGGACTGACTCAGTGACCAGGATTTCAGTGGAGCAGGGACAGAATTATCAGTAGGGAAATCAGCGTTGAGCTGGGGAAGGTGGAGTCTAAAAAAATTACAGGGAGAAGGCAAACAGTTGTATAGGACTAGGAGCGGTGACAGGCTGGAGGTCCTGTGTCAGGGCAGGGCTGGGGCCGGTCCCATTAATTCCTSGTTAATGACCCAGACAGGAGGAGGTGGCGCCCACAGGGGGCAGCTGGGGCCGTCACCTCCCGAGAGGAGCTSAGCGGGGCTTGGCTTCGGGATCTGGCAAAAACAAGGCTGAGGGGGGTATGAGTGATGCTCAGCCAGACTGGGATGGGCGAGTGCCCTTTGCCGAGGCGCAGCATGCACGGGAGGAGGGCTGTGTTTTTCTGGAACGGCTTCCAAGGCAGAGGGTGCTTCTCCTGCGGCATCTCTTGATTAGCTCATGCTGTGCCTGCCCAGGGGGGTGGCCGGACGGTGCCGGGGTCCCGCCTGCAGTCAGGGTGCCCAAACGGGCGGTGCAGGACACGCCTGCAGGGACAGGATCCCCTGGGACCTCAGGCTGATTCCGACTGGGATCGGCAAGGTCGCACCCAGGCCAAACGGGTCCCCAAGGCTTCAGGACGGCGCGTTCCCAAAACAGAGTGGGGAGGCTGGGCAGGATGACACCACTCTGCTCGTGTACTGGGAGGGAGAACGAGAGGCTGAGGTTTACCCTTACAAAAGGGTCCTTTGAGCAGGAGCAAGGGGCTGGCAGCAAGCAGGAGAGCCAGGCTGTGGGCACAGCCAGTGATGGGGGCACCAGTTGCCTGTGGGCACGGTGCTGAGGTGGTGGGAGCAGCTGGAGCCTGGCGGAGAACCCCAACACTGGTTCTCAGTGGGACACAACTTCTCAGTCTCCTCCACGAGGACCAGCCAGGTGTTTCTTTTCAGGTTTATTGATGTTAATGCAGTTAGTCCCGTGTTAATGAGCGCACACAAACGCAGGGCCCATTGCTGGGGCTCAGCCAGGGTAAAACCACCCAGGAGAGCAGGGAGCAGTCAGTGTCAGAACATCTACAGGTCTGCACTCCCTGGGATGCTCCAGGCACAGCTTCCAATGCAGGAGCCCTCCCTACTGCCCGAGACACGGCTGGCACTGGCAGGGATAAAGGCACTTTAGGGAGAATTGCTACACTCCTGGTAGACTGTGAACRAACCTCGTGAGCGGGTGATGGGGTTACTGCTGACACACAGCAGGGAGAGCACTAAGGACAGGGAACCAAAGATTCTGGGAACTGAGGATGGGGTAAGAAGTCCCAGCACCCCAYCTCTGAGCATGGGAAGTCTCAACCAGTTGATGATCAAGACTTACACAGCTGGACAGAAACAGCTTCAGCTGGGGGGACTGGTTACTTGGCATCTGCTTTAGCTGAACTTTCAGTGTGGTGGTTCTCCAGGTATATGATCTGGGGGAACTTTTCAGAGGAACAGGGTGGTCTGGGACTCTGGAGGTCCCTGGGCAAAGCCAGGCTTGCTGCTGGGGCCTCTTCCATGGAGTTCTGTGAATCTGAGTCTTCAGAGGAGAAACTGCTCTGGCTGGAAACCTGGAAATACTGGGCAGCTTCTGCCCGTGGCCCTGCCGGTGCACCAGGTGTGCTGGGATCTGAGGCAGCCCCACAGGGCACAGCASTGGCACACGGTGGGTCAGCACCTGGGAAGCGTGTCCAGGGAGGCAGGGTGAAGAGACGCCTCCGGGGGGGCTGGCTGCACTCCTGGGTGAGGTGTCCTGCTGCTCCCAGGCTGCCTTTGCTCTTGGGTTTGGGGTGGAGGGTGTCAGCAGAGATGTGGTGCTGAGAGGTGTGGGCACCCTGAGGCCCCAGCTGGCAGTGAGGCTGCAGGGAACTCTGCTCCACACCCAGTGTGGAGCCAGGAGCAGTGCTGGCCTGGGGCTGTCCTGGCCCCTGGGGCTGTCCTGGCCCCTCAGTGCTGCTCTCTGGCTGCTCTGCCACACCCCTGCCCCCCAACACCGCTGGCTCAGGGCTGGGGGCTGCTCTGCACACTGGGGCCTCTGTGCAACACACCACAGACCCTGGGCTGGAGGAGTCTCCCTGCCCATCGGTTTGTGCTCCCCAGGCCTCCTGCAGCTCCGCCAGCATCTCCTGCAGCACCYGCTGCGTCTCCTGGTACCTGTGCCGTGCCTCTGTCCAGGCTGCCAGCCCTTGGCTGCTCTGCATCCTGCGCACCTGAGTCTTCATCTCCTGCAGCTTCTCGCGGGCGAACTCYGCCGAGAGCTTCTGGAAGGATCTCTGCAGGCACCGCAGCGCCTGGCCCTCCCCTCGCTGTGCCCGGGCCGAGCACTGCCGGCAGTCCACCTTCAGCCCCGCCACCTACAGAGAGGTGAGAGYGGCCGGTTTCGTGGCCATCACAGCCCCAGGTCCTGCAGGGGAAGGAAGGGAACTCCATGTGCTCCAGGTGCTCCCTTCACCCACCTTGTTGGAGAAGTGGACGAGCTCCTGCAGCAGCTCCCGTTCTGCCTGCCGCCGTTCCAGCTGCTTGGAGAAGCTCAGCAGCTTTGTCTGGAAAAGGGCTGCAGCCTCTTGGAAGGCGTCTGCCTCGGGGAACGCCGTGTCTCGGACCTCGGCCGCCTCCCGGCACAGGGTCAGGCCRTGCTGGTACTGAGCCTGCAGGGAGGACGGGAAGGAACAGGCTGCACTCTTGGGAATGGTGCTGACCTGGGATATGTGCACAGGGTCAGCACTGGGTATCACCATCACWGATGCACGGCAAACACTTCTGGGCAAGTCAGAAGAAACAAAGGGATGGGATTCTTCTGCATATGTCTGCTGTGTCCTGGCTTGGTTCAAAATGCACCAAATGCACCTCCTGTCCCTAGTGGGGTCACCATGCCTCGCCCTCCCTGCAGTGTGTGTGTGACTAAAGGGCCTACACATCCAGGGGAACAGGAAGATCCTCATCACAATGTTATTTGTTGTCTGATGGATGCCCAGGCTTTGCAGGAGAAAGGAGCTGCATGGATGGAGCACAGCAGGGRCTGGGGACAGCAGACCCAGCCCAGCACACCAAGGAACAACACAGCCACCCCCTCACTGGAGCAGGACCACCCAGAGTCCCCCCAATGCTGAGTTTGACAACTGCAGTGTGACTCAACAGCCCGGGGACACCCARYTCTGCCCAGAAGCCTCTTTCCAAACCCAGGGGATGTCTGTTACAGAAAAGTCCCTCCAGACGTACTGTGGCCTGGGCGAGGAACTCCTTGAAGTGCTCAGCAGAGCCTGGGCAGCTGTCGGGACTCCACTCCTCAGTGCCCATCTCCTGTAGCCGCGCTGCTGCTTCCCCTTCCAGCCAGGAGCTCAGCTGTGAGAGAGCAGAGCAGGGATAAGGTGGGACYGACCACGGCAGCAGCGTGTCCACAGCACCTCCCCTTCCTGCCCCCGCCAGCCATCMCAGCCCAGGCACAGCCACACACACTCACCCACAAGGAAAACCAATGCTCAGGCAATCCTGCCATTCTCCAGGCTCCCACCATCATCAAAAACAAAGGAAACAGGACCAAAACACTCAACCGTGGAACACCACAGAGGGCAACTTCAACTTGTGGCACCACAGGGACACCCAGCTCACCTTGCCAAACTCGGTCTCGAGCTCGCGGACCTTGCGGAGGAACTCCAGGTGCTCCAGGCAGCTGTTGGACTGGGACACGAGGTCATGAAGCTCTTCCTCTAGCTGGCTGTACAGCCCCTCAGCCAACTCCATACCGGTCCTGGGGATTGGGAGGAGAGGGGCCATCAGTGCCAGGTGAGTTTGGTGATGCACAAGATGGAGGGGACCCGTTGTGTTGATCAGCTCCTGAGCCCAGCCCTGCAGACACCTGGACATCTCCCCATCCCATGGAGTGACATGGATGGCAGGGACCATGGGATGGGAAAGCCTCATCTATCAGGGCAGCCCAACCCCTCTGAGCGAAGGGAACAGGAGGGAGCAGTGCATCAGTGCTGCCTGTGCATGCATGGATTATGGAGTAGCGTGGTGTGGCTGGACCAGTGCAGCATCTCCAGATGGGTGCAGCATCTGCAGATGGGTGCAGCATCACCAGATGGGTGCAGCATCACCAGATGGGTGCAGCATCACCAGACAAGAGCGACATCACCGGGTGAGTACGGAATGGCCCGATTACAGCACGGCTGGAGGAGTAACAGCACAGCCAGATTACGCCATCACTGGATGAGTATGGCACGTCCAGGTGGGGTGACATCACTGGATGAGTATGGCATGGCCACAGTACAGCATGGCCAGATCGTGGCATCACTGGATGAGTGTGGCATGGCCAGACAAGTGCGACATCACCAGACGAGTGCGACATCACTGGATGAGCACGGCACAGCCGGCCAAGCGCACCACGGCCGGGACTTGGCCCCATCTAGTGGCTTTTCCTGAGCCCAGCCCGAGGCATTACTGCCGGCATTGCACAGCAGTGACGGATCTGGCCTAGGGCAGGAGACCCTCCCAGGGGTCTGGAACCTTCCCCAGTAAAGATGAGTGGACTCCTGTAATGGGCTGTGCCAGACATGTGCTCCGTGCTCCAGAGCAGGACAGAGCACAGCAACAGCTGGGGCTCATGGGGACGGGGCTGTCCGTGGGGAGGTGGCTCTGTCAGCCAGCAGAAGCCGGGGGTCCCTGGCCTTGGCACCCCTTGACCAGCAGAAGTGCCCTGTCCTACCTGACGTGGTCAGAGGCGCGGAGGCGAGCGGCCTCCCTGCGCAGCCTGGCCAGCACGAAGCCGCCCTCGCGCTGCACCCGCACCAGCTGAGGGTCGCTCAGCACCTTCTGCATCAGCTCCTGGTGCCTCCTGATGCCCGCAGCTGCATCCTGAGGAGGGAAGGAGGGTCAGAGTGTCTTACCTGGTGTCTCACCTGGGGCCTCAGCCAGCACAGGACGGGTACCTGGGGMTGCACCCCAGGCAGGAGCAGAGGGGACAGGGGACAGCCCCATGGCCAGGAGCGGCCAGTCTAGGAGCAGTTGTGCCACGTTTTGGGCTACTGGAGTGAAATGTTGCTGTGGCTGCACTGCAGATGRGCACTTTGGGAATGTCCCCAACCTGTGGCACTGCCACCCCTGTTACCTGTGTCCCTGCCAGTGCRTCTGTGTTCCGCAGCTCCTGGATGCACCACTGCAGCAGCTCCGATGCCCGCCTGAGGCCGGCTGTGAAGGGATGCAGCTTCTGTGGGGACACACACAGCTGGTCAGCAGGGCAGCAGGCCATGAGGAGGAGGAGGAGGAGGATGAGGAGGTGGAGCAGTGCCAGGACAGAGCAGGGAATATTGTGAGGCACTGGGTTAAAGCTGGTAAGGAAGGGAGTGGAGGTGGATGGGCAGCTGCAGGCAGGAGCAGATAGGAAGGAGCTTGACCCTCCCGTGCTCAAAGCTCTCCTCATTCCCCTCTCCCAGCCCTTCCTRTCACTCTTCCAGGGATGTGTGTGGGATGTGTAAGATGCAGTGGGGACAGAGGGACACAGGGGAGGTGAGGCAATGGCTCATGGCGTGGTAACAGACACCTGGAAGAATTGAACCCACTCGCCGTGGCAGTAGGGGAAGGCACCATCCAGCTCTGGGGGCAGCTGGGAGCTGTCGATGTGGCGGCCCAGAGCCTTCAGCGACGTCAGGGTCTCCACCTGCAGGGCACAGGGTTTGTAAGGCTGCCTGGAGCAGGGAATAACCCTGTCCCACCCCAGCCCAGGACACAGGGACAGGCTCACCTGCACCCCAGGCAGCCTCTCACGGTGGGACAGCAGCTCCTTCTCGGCCAGGAGCAGCACGCTGTGGATGCAGCCTGGAGAGACACTCTATGGGAGGCAGGGGAGGGTCACCAGGGCAAACCCCACGTGCAGCCCTCAGGTCACCCATGGCAGTGCTGGGATTTCCTGGGGTGGCTGAGGCTGGTGAGCTGATTGCAAAGTAAAAGGCTCCCATGCTCATTGGTGTGGGAGATGGAAACAGGTCATTCAGGCCATGACCTCACCACAGCCACCAGCTCCCTGGCAAAGGACTSTGGGGAGACCCTCATGARYGAACCCCTTCTCTCACACCAGTGASRCTTCTCCATGTGAKGAGCATSAGGGCTGACATGGGTTTTATYAGGCATGCAAAGGCRAAGGGTGCTGTGGCAGCRGGGACCCCCTGGCCTYTGGACAGCACAGGGCACTCCTGTGACACARCCTGGGCACTGGCACGAGGACTCTGCCAGGACAATGGACTGTCACTGCAGAGCCCATTTCCTGGTGAGTTCACACAGCAGGATGCTGGAGGGCTCTGGGTGATGCCACAGGGCTGGGTGATGGCAGGGCTGGGAAGGGACTGTTGGGGATCGTGTGACGAAGTGGGCACAGGGCAGGCTCTGAGGGACCCCCAAAGGGTGGCAGCACTCCCTCTCAGACAGGGGCACCCTGGCATGTCTATGGCATGGACACACATACCTGGACGGAGCGGAGGGCTGAGAACAGGACAGGAGCAGGCGGCTGCTTCCGAGCATCCACCACGAGCGTGAGCCCAACATCCTTCGCTTCTCGCCTCTCACCATTCTTCACTTCTTGCCTAGTGAGGGGAAACACAGCAGGAGTGGGGGTCCTTCCCTGGGGCAGGGCCCTCTCAAAGCCCCCTCCCACATTCTGCAYCCCCAGGCAGGCAGGCAGGAACCCACAGCCACAAGCACTGGCCTTGTCCCTGTGGGATGCTGCAGCCACGGGCTCAGAGCGTGTGCCTCTGGCAGGGGCATGGTCCAGGGTCCTCAGGGATGWGCCCAAACCAGCGTGTGTGGGATGCTGGGCACCCATCCCAACTCTGCCTGGGAGCCCTGAGCCTGGCAGCAGCTGGGGATCCCTRGCAGGTCCTGCTGGCCCTTACCTGGGGAGGGAGCAGAGGCAGAGGATGAGCCTYGCCAGCTCCGCAGCTGAGCACCACGCAGCCCGCCAGGCACTGCCACTGGTGGTCACCACGAGGAGGGCCCTGCCCATCCTGTCCGAGCTCCCTGTGGGGAAAGGGTGAGTGACCCTCCTGACAGCCCCCTGCCACACCTGAGCACCCCACAATGGGCTGGGGCACCCAACTCAGCTCAGGGCGGCCATGGTGCAGCCCCTCTGGCCCTTCTGGAGGGGCAGAGCCAGCCAGGGGAGGGGGGTTCCAGTGAATGCCTGTTCCAGAACTGCTGGGGACATTTTTCCTGAGAAAAAGATGGTTTTTGTTACTGCGTTTTGGTTCTTGGGAAAAAGAAGGAGCCAAATGTTTAGTGTTTGGCAGCTAAAGCTGAACAGCTTCACTGGAGAGGAATGGTGTGGGAGGGCTCGGGGCGGCTGGGACCGGGGCAGCTGCACTGTGCAGGCTGCTTGCATTTATATGTTTTTAATGTTTTTGCCCAGCTGAAAGGAAATTTTCCGCTTGGAGTATTTCTGGCCTCCAGCAAAGAAAGCCCTGAAACCTTCCTGTGGAACAGTCTCTCCAGCAGCCCATGTTTCCCTCCAGAGACCTCTCTCACCATGCCAGCTCATGATGCCAGCGTACCTGGCAGGCAGATGATGCCSGAGCGCAGCAGCCCAGCGTGCAGGTCCTGCCAGGCTGGGGGCTCCCGACCAGCAGTGCCCGTGCTGGGCACAGAGGGACCGTTCTTGCAGCTGGCACTTTCCAGGGACCGTTCCTCCATGGGAGCAGCAGTGGCTGCATTCGTACCTGGGCACGGGGAACGAGGAGAGAGGAGCTGCTGACACTCAACAAAGCAGAGGAGTAGCAAAGCCCCAGCAGTGCCTGCTCAGGCCCTGCAGCCCCACAGGATGGTACCTTTCCCTGCTGCCCTGGCTCTGCCCATCCTGGGCGAATAGATGGCCGACATCTTCTTCCAGGCCCCCTCGTGCTGGCTGGTGACTCTTTCATCCACAGGGGCTGCCCCGAGCCGTGCACCCTTCAGGAAGGAGAACTTGTGTCTGGAACCTGGGGGGAGCCGGGGGCTGCCCCGCTGCACCAACCCCCCTTGCCCCGGCACCCCAGGAGTCGCTTGGCAGGACCGGCGGGTGAGGAGCGTGGGGCTGCCAGCCCCCTTCCTGTGCTCTGCGGGGCTCTCACGGGGGGTGGCAGGGGCCAGCTCGGGGCCGGGGCTGTCCGGCTCCTCCAGGATGGCCGCCATCAGCCCAGAGCCGAAGCTCACCGGGTTCTGCAGCGCGGCCATGTAGGAGTCTCGCTGGCGGCACTTTGGGCCATGTGGCCCTGGCTCCTGGCTCAGCCTCCTCCCCAGACTCGGGCTGCAGGGATCCTCTGAGCTCAGTGYTCCTCCACAGGTCCAGGCCTCTGGTCCCGGTCCCCCATTTGCCCAGGGGAGCATCACCTCGGCCCCAGCCCTTATTCTCCCTGGAGGGCAGGTAGGCAAGAGGGATCTGCTCAGGAGGTCCATGTCCTCCTGGGATTGCTCCAGCAGGTCCACATACTCCCCCTCCAGGTTCTGGCTGATGATTTCACAGAGGCTGGGCACAGCCAGCGTGGCCGGCTTCTTCCGCAGCCCTGCCTGCTCCACCTTGATGAGTCCTGGGTATCGTCCCTGGCCTGACTTCCAGGAGGTGGCCTTGCAGCCTGGGATGGTGCCCACAATGTTGCTGTAGGGCGTGGGGACATTGGCTGTGCCATGGGGCACAGGTGTGCCGGGTGCTGCCGGCTCAGGTGCRGGCTCAGGAGCAGGTTCATGCCGGGCACCCACGGACACAGTGTCAGCTCCAGCCCCGGGCTTGTCGGTGAACTCGGGCATGGCAATCCGGCTCCACGGCAGTGGGGTGACRCCGTTCTCGGTGGCCACCAGGCAGGTGTGCAGGGGAGCCCCRGCCCAGGTGCTGTTCACCTCCTCCAGCCACGCATTGGTGAAGAGCAGTGCGTGGGTGGCCTCGGGGACCGGTGTCTCCTCCACCGAGCGCAGGTCCAGGGACAGGTGCTTGACGGTGACACGTGCCGTGTGCTCCTCGCAGGGCTCTGCTTGCAGGTAGAAGTCCCCGGGACGCAGCAGGAGGGGGTTGAGCGGCGCGAGGTGCACGACCACCTTCTCGTGCAGACACAAGGGCCAGCCTTCATGGAGAAAGATGCGGTTAAAGTAGGGAGCCTGGGAGGGAGGAAGAACAGAGCGCATGAGAGAGCCCTGCCAGCTGGGAGCCTCCCAGCCACCCCCACGCGCTCCCGCTGCCCGGCTCCCAGGATGGGGGTGAAAGAGCCTGGTGACCCAAAGGATGTCCCTGAGCCAAGCCCYTGCAGCAGAGCCCTGCAAGCCCACCCTGAGCCATGGCTATTCCCAGTGTGGGGAGTCTCCYCATGTGCTTACAGAGGGAAAACCCCTGCTTAAGCCTCTCTAGGATCAAGACAAGATGACCCCAGAGTCTCCCTGCCCTTATTGCAGGGACTGCGTGTGCTGACCAGTCCCAGGGAGCTGGGAGTGCCATGGTCCCTGTGCAGGATGGAGTGGATGTGCAGGCAGGAAGCCCAGAGGTGAGTGTGGCCATGCAGGCAGGACTCCTTAGGGCAAACCCCCCGTGTGAGGCACCGTGGTGGGGCACGGGGGCTTACGCAGGCCGCCTGCCGCAGGCGCTCGAAGAGCCGCTTGGCCGGGATGAGGAACTGGAGCAGGCAGCAGAGCCCATCGCCCTGGTAGCTGGACTCCAGCAGCCGAAACACCTGGCCCAGGACGGTGGGGGCCGTGGCTTCGAAGGGYGGGTAGAGGGCCTGGAGAGCACTTTGCACCGCYGCATCCAGCGTCCCGGCATCCTGTRGGACAGAGGGAAGTGTCACTGGTGGGAGAATGGCCCTGCAGTGGGGACACYGTTCCCCTTGAGCCTGCCTCTGCCCACCATCCCACACTGCCCCTTGCCGCTATCAGGCCCTGGGAAACCCACACTGGTGATTCTGCTGAGCTCAGGTGCTCCAAACSCTCCTGGGCTGGATATGGGGGGAGCTGGCAGTGGAGCAGAGCAAGCACGGCACAGGAGGGGCGTAGCAGGTCCGATTCCCAGGGCCGAGTTGTGGAGTCTGGGATAAGCCCTGCAGGCAGCAGCCGCCTTGCTCGGCCCCCGGCCATGTGGAGGCGGAGGAGCCGTAGCAGCCGAGGGGTTAAGTGGAGTCAGACCCGACAGGACAGATCGTGGGGCTGTGCCGGGCTCCGCAGCTCGCTGCAGGAATGCRGCAGATGGGAGGACGGACAAACATCTGAAGATGGATAGGGTGTTTTGGTCCAGACTCATTGCTGAATTCGCCAAACTCAAAATTACTCCTGCATTTTCTGGGAAGTGTTCTGCTGCATTGCATCCCCCCGCGCTGCCCCAGGCTGGGGTGAGGACACTGAGTCTGTGTCATGTGTGAACCAGCAGTTCCCAGTTCGTTCTCTCGGTGCTGCTGGAGCTGTTGGCTGTCTGGGCAGAGCTGGCATGGCTGGTACACGGAGGGAAGCCATCCCACAGCTCCTGTGATGCCCAGGCTGTGCTCCAAGCAGTGTGGGGATGACTGGCACAGCTGTCCAGGGGACCCCAYTGGTGAGTGAGGGAGAGGAGCATCCTCCAAGCAGCTGGGTCCTGCTCCTATGTGAGCACCCAGGAAGTCCCATGGGATTAGCTCAAGGTGAGCATTAGTTTCAGGCAGCTAATCCCTGGTCCAGGAGTCCATATAGAGACAAAGGGGCCACGGTTAATTCAGCTTAATTAGTTTTAATGCGCTTTAGYTAAAGCACTTTGCAGTCATGCTCTGGTTAATTCTTCATGACTTTTTTCCATGTCTCAACACAGGAGTCTCCTCCCCTTGCACCTGACAGGAGAAGTCACAGAGCTGGGCAGAGGAAGAGGTGAGCCAGTCCTGTCTCAGGGCCCTGATGTGCCAGTGCATGTTTCCTGTCCAGGCTTTCTGCCGTTGGACCTTTCTCCTCAAGCTTGGTCTTACTGTGTGCACAGTTCCTAGAATGGACTGGAGATCTCTCTCTGGAAAATCCCTACTGGGCTTTGCCCATTCCATGTTGCTCCAGTGGGGCACCGGTGCAGCCACCTGGTCCCCAGTGCTGAGCCCACCCAGGTGCCCACCACCTCCATGCCCAGCACTGCCAAGCTCAACTTCCTCCCCATCCCAACACCGAGGTGATGATCTGCAACAGAACGGAGGATCTATCCAGCTCCAAACGCTGCCATGAGAGATGAGCCAGGATGGCCTGCCCTGCCTTCAACAGTCTTTTAAATCCTTCCAGGGRYGGTGACTCCAGCACTGCCTGGGCAGCCTGTGCAAGGGCTTGACAGCCCTTTGAATGAAGAAATTTTTCCCTARTATCCAATCTAACCCTYCCCTGGCTCCACTTGAGGCTRTTTCCTCTCGTCCTATCACCCAGGACTCCATCCTGGGCAGGGACCACGTGAGCCAGTGCCAGGGGACAGCCAGGGACTGATGGAGGGATCAGACACAGCCCGGGTTGTGCCGGGGAATATTTTGGCCTGGAATGACTGACTAAAAATGTTTTCATGGAGTGTCACAAAGCACTTCATCACTGGGGGAGGCTTTTGGGGTAACCATGGTGCAGYGGCTCCAAGTTTGTAGGCGAAGCCGCATCTGGGCCGGCCAGGAGCCCATAGGAATCCAAAAGCAGCCAGTTATCCCAGTCCCTCCACCCGCTGTGAGGGAGCGGAGCTGGAACAAAGGCATTAGGAGCATAAGGAGATTTACATTTGCAAAGCTATTTCCATTTTAATAAGCCAAAGTGCTGTTAAATAGAGATTGATATTTCTCCCCAAATACTCATATTTTTAAAGTGGTTTACACCAACAAGACAGGCTGGGCTTTGGGGTTTTGGTGCAGGGAACTTGTTTAACCTGTGCCCAAAGCCACAGGGTGACTCAGCTCCAGCTCCTTTCTCCCCCCTGCTCAGGAAGGAGYGAGGTTTGAGCCTGGGACCAGTCCTGAATACCAATTCCTCAGKCTCTCCGGCAGCTCTTGCTGTCACCATCTTTGGCAGGACGCGATGCAAGCGCTCAGCCTGGCCCGGAGCGGGAGGCCGCGCTCAGCACAGAGCCCGGGGCAACGGCACGTGCCAGCCGCGGTGACAATGATCCGCTCGGGCTGGCCAGCATCCCCCTGTGCTGGCACGGCTCTCGCAGCAGCTCCCACTCGCTGCTCCCAGCCCCCTGACAAACTTTGCAGGGAAGTTTGAGCATCGCAGGACGCACCTGCCCGAGCAGCCGCAGCCACATCCTCCTCCACACCTCATCTCCAACCTCGCACTGACCTCCACCCTCACACCCAGCGTCCACCTTCACACTGACCCTGTTCCAAATTCACACCCAACCTCCACGTTCTCATCTATCTCTGCCTTCCCACCCACCTCTGCCCTCACTCCCACCTCCCCACCCACTTTTGCCTTTGCACCTCCTTCCACCTTCGCTCCCGACCTCACTCTTCTGTCGYTCCYGCTGCCCACCCSKTGCCCRCCCGGTGCCCACCCGGTGCCCACCCGGTGCCCGCGGGACCGGCAGCCACGGGGAGGGGCAGCGGCAGGGACGGGGATGCCACAGGAATTACCATGTTTCCCAGGAAGTGGCAGAGGGGCCGGGGGCCGCCGCACCGACCGTCCCGTCCCTCCTCCTCCTCGCCGGCTCTCCCCGGGCCGGGGTTCCCGGTCGGTCCCCGCTCCGCCGGCCGCTCTTCCCGGCGCCGGCGCCTCCGGAGCCGCGGGTGGGGGCGGGCAGCCCCGGCCCCCCCGGCCCCCTCCGCCCGCCGCGCCTCTTCTGGGGGAAAAGAGAAGGAAAAGAAAAAAAGAAGGAAAAGAAAGAAACGGCGAAGAAAGCGGGAGCGGGGCGGGGCGGGAGAGGGGAGGGAGGGGGCTGGAGGGGGTGGCCCGGAGAGAGCCGGGGGGGGCCGGGGGGCCGCTTTCCTGTGCCCGCGGGCGGGAGCCCCCCGTGCGCTGTGTCCCCTGTGTCCCCGCGGGCAGAATGGGATGGGATGGGAGTAGAGGGAAAAAGAAACCCCGAGGGGGTGGCAGGAGGCGGCTGTAGCGGGTGTCCTCCCCCAAACCCCGCCGGCCCCCGAGCAACTCCAGGCGGAGGGTCCTGGATACACCGAGAACATGCGGAGCTGCACGTGCATGTGCGTGCACATGTGTGCAGATGTGTTCATACATGCATTAGGTGGGAGTCTCCCTCTTTTCCAATTCCCCCAGGGTCAGTGTGGTCCCCTGGCACTGATCGGTGTCTCAGATGCATCCTGTGGCTCCCAGTTCCCATTCCTGAATTGTCCCAAAAGTGCAGCAGCAGGACAGTGAGTGTCTCTCTGGAGATTTGAGCTGTTCCAGGGATGGGAAGGACCAACTGAGGGGCAGGATCATGGGATTCAGCCACCAGAACTGTACAAAAACAACCAGCATAAGAGCCAAAGCCACAGATTTGGCGTCTGCTAAGGCAAAGTGCTGCTTCACAGAGCCCTGCCAGTCCTGGGCACAGACACCTCTCCCAGCACCAGGCATGCTGGGCACAGCTCYCCCAGCCCCAGGCACTGTGGGCACAGTGTCACCAGCTCTGCCAGCGCTGTGCACAASGTCCAGCACTCTGGGTCTCTCTGTGCCTTGCTCAGGCTGGARTCATTTCCACTGTTACATTCGTGGGAATGGGCTCAAGGCCGGGACGAGGGCTGGGAAAGGAGACAGCAGCCGGGCGGGTGGGACAGCCACAGCGTGGGCTGCAGCCTGCCGGGGCAGTCTCGCTAGTGAACATTTGTCCAGGGATCAGCGAGCGGCCAAAGGACACGCTGTGAAAACAAGCCGAGACGGGAGGAGGTGCAGCTGGGCTGCTGGCGTGTGGGAGGGAGGACGGCGCCAGCGAGGCCTTCGCGTTTGCTTCCCATTTCCTCGGGAGCTGGCGAGAGCTCTCCCGCTGCCCAGAATGGATCACCAGCACTGCAAAGGCTCGGGAACCAGCGATGGTGGGTGGGCAGAGGCTCGGCTTTGGGTACCAGGCTGGGRTGCCCAGCTGAGCCCACTGCAGGGCTGGCCCTTGGCTCCAAACCCTGCTCAGCATTCCCAATGCCAGCTGGGACCAGCTGGGCAGCTCCCTCTCCCCACCAGTGGCCAGTTGCTCCTGTAATTGTGTCAGTTCACTTACCAGCTTCAGGTTGTTCGCAGTTCCCCTGAGTGGAGGGGAAGGTGAGCTCAGGGCTGCGACCCTTTTTAATCACATGGTCACCTCAGAAATGAACCCAAGAGCTGTGGCTCTTGCATCTCTTGATGGCCACCAGGGCCAGGAGAGCAGGTTGAGGGCAGGGAGGACAGTGTGACTGACTGTGTCCTGTCACCAGCACAATGGATCAGTCCCTCTGTGATGCTGGTGAGGAGACAGACGTGGAGCCCAGCCCAGAGGGACCCCACCACCCTGCGCCAGAGTAGCAGCTCCCCACCTGCACCTTGAGGTGTCTCTTGCCTTCCTTGCTCAGCTGGGCCACCCTGTGAAGGTAACYAGTGGGTCCAGCTCTGCATCCCCACATCCCCCAGAGCAGCTCCCCRTGCCCTCCAGCCAGCCTCAGACAGCAAGGCTGGGAGCCGGGAGTTGGGGTGCCTGGGATAAAGTCCAGCAAAAGGCAGAGCTTCTGGGGGCCACCCGGGTGCCCCYAGGGCTCCTGACCCCATGAGCTCACCCTCTTCTGCTGCTCCCATTCTCCATGTCCTGTTTGTCCCGAGCAGCTGCTGGGACAGGCTGCATGTGGCCTCCTGCCCTGCCCCTCCGCCGGCACAGAGCCACCATTCAGATCCCCCCAGGCTCTGCCCGAGGTCACCATTCTTGCATTTTTATTTTTACTTTTYTGCAAAATCAACCCCCTCGGCTCTCTGCGTCCCCTTTTGTCTCCCACGAGGCTCCCAGACCTTGTGTCACGAGCTGGYGTGCTGCGAGAGGAGCCCGCCTGTCTGGGGGAATGCAGCTCTTGGCGGGGGGAGACTCAGTGACTGTAGTGCTGGTCCCAAGGGTCCCCTGGGATGTCACTGGGATGTTGGGGTGAGGGCAGTGAGCCCAGCATCAGGACTGGTGTCTGGGGCTGGCTGCTGGTGGGAGGCTCGTGGCGCCCACCCACATTGCCACATCCAGGGTCCTGGTCTGTGCCCCATGGGAGTYTGGCTGTGTGAGCTCTGGGGTCCCCGGGTGTCCCCGCTGCCTGTGTTGGATGAAGTGGTCAGGGCTGGCGTCAGCAGCGACCCCGTGCTGGCCCAGAGCCCTCCCGGCTCCAGCAACAGCCGAGGCTGGGTCATGCTGAGCCTGCAGCTGGGAAAACAACTGTGGAGGAGCCCCCACATGTTCCCCAGCTGTATTTTTAGATGCTGCTGGGTCAGAGGCTGTCAGAGATGTGCAGGTGACAGTGGACAGTGACACCACACGTGGTGCAGTGGGCAGAAGCTTCAGCCCCCCACGCCTCGATGACAGGGTTTCTCCGAGGTCTGATGAAGTCCCTGTTGGTCTGGGGGYAACCACAGTTGCCATGGGTCCTGACCACAGCCCACTTCTGTTGGTGACAATGAACTTGTCCAGGCTGGAAATGGGTGAGGGAGGTTTTATTTTGGGCTGTCAACTTCTCTTTCCAAGTTCCCTCCAAACTCTGCTCTCGTTTTTCTTGCCGAGTCCCTGGGTTTTCCCCAGCCCACATACACCTGCCAGCTGCACCAGTCATTCCTCTGGCATGGCCCAAGCTGCCCAAGGAATTCCCAGGTGTGGTTATGGCACTGGGGAACACAGATGTGTCCAGATTTTCTTGCAGATGGCAAAAATGCTGGTGTCCCTGCTCACAGCCCAAACCCATCTGCTGTTGTCCCTGGGTAGCCCCAGCACGTGGCTGCAGGGKGGTTTGAACTGTGGCATCACGAGAGAAATGTGGAAAGAGCTGGGGTAGGACAGGGAACTGCCCACACGTGCCGAGGAGTGTGTGGGGCAAGAGGGACTCCTGACCTGGGGACAGTGGAGAGAGGGGTCCTGACCTGCAGTCCTGGGCAAAGGGCAGCAGCAGCACAGATGTCCTGCAAGKCCCTGTCCTCCTGGGCTCCTGGTTCCCATCTGACCATTCCCATTCCTTCACCAGCAGTCTGGGGGAACCTGCTCTTCAGAGCAGACCCCACACTGCCAGAACAGACAGAGCAGCTCGGTGGGAGAAGCCTTTACCTGTCCGAAGGGTTGGGTCAGGCAGGGCAKGATTTCCTGTTCCATTCCATCTGTCACCCCTTGCAGGAAGCACTACCGGAACCAGCACAAATGGTGAGCTTTAGATGTGGTTTTGGTTGTTCCTTGCCAAACACAGCAGTGTTTGGTCAGGGTTCAGCTCTTTGAAGGTTTTTTTAGTTTGACTTCAAAATTTGCTCAAAACCAGGGGAAGACTTCCTGGTTTTGCTTCCTCTCTGTGCTGCTCCCTGTAGCATTTTGTTTCTCCTTATGGAAGAGTTCTGGTTCCTCATTGCTCCTTCTGAACATCTTGAATATTGTTTTGAAGCAGCCCTTCAGTGAGATGGGGTATYACCATGGCAGGTTTGGGAGCTTCTGCTCTGAACTGAGCCAGACCCAGCAAAGAGCTGATGATGGGTGACAATGCCAAGGATGCTGTGAGTTGGGATTTGGCCTTTTGCCTTTCTCCTCTCCTCTTGGATGCTTTTTTTTTTTCCACAAAAGGAACTCTGGGCAAAAGGAGTTCTGCCCACAGGCTCCTGGCTCCCAGGGATGGATTAGGCTGGCACTGATGGAGGGTCACAGCCTGTGGGTGGTGATGGAGGTGCCTGTGGGACACAGCCCTGCCCTGGGTGGGTGGTTTGTCCCTCTCTGCAGGGACCATCCTTGCCATGTCCCTGTATCCCAGGGGGTCCCAGAGCTGACAATGACTGCGGTGCCGCTTTCCAAAAACCCAGTGGGCATTTGCTGGATGTCTGCCAGGAGCCTGCAAGTGACCCTGCTGAAAACTTGTGGGACAAAAGGCAAAGAGGAGCTGAGTGTCTTGGTCTCTCCGTCCTGGGTCTCCACGTGCCGAGTTCCTCCAGTGCAGACACACAGGACCCCGTGGCCTCATCCCTTGGGGTCTCCTGAGGCTGCAGCACCGCGGGATTGCTGTGCTTGAGCAATAGCTGCATTTCACAACATCCTTGATGGGTTCAGGGATGTTGCCTCTGGCAGCCAGGACTTCCCTGGATCCAGCATGAGATCTGCCTGCATCAGCAGCCATGGGTTTCCTGTGCCTGGACCCCAACAGGAAATGAAAGTAACTGAATCATTTCTTCTTCCCTCACTTTTGTCCTGCAAGGAGAGCCCAGCCAGCCCAGCTCTCCTGGSTGGGGGGCACAGGGGTGTTCCCCCCTCACCTTTGCCTGGCTGTACCCTGGTTCCTGCCCCTGTCTCGAGCCATCTTGACAAAAGCTGTGGCATCCAGAGGAGGCTGCAAAATGTTTAAACTCAGATGTATTGTCTTTGGGGCTTGGTCCTGGGGCAATGGATGTCTCCTCCTGTGTGTGACTGCCCCGTGACAGGCCCTGGAGGTGCAGGGCACTTCACTGATGTTGTTACCCTGGTGCAGCTGCCCAGCCCAGGCAGGTGCCCCTTTGCCATCTCTTCTGGGTGTGGGCATCTCCAGGGTCTGCTCACATGGGGTCAGAAGCTGTGACCTTCCTTCCTTAGCCATTGCTGTGACCCAAGGCTACTCTGGTGTCTTTGGCAGGTCTGTGGTGTGACAGCAGCAGCTCACAGAGTAGTCAGGAGATTCATAGCACAGGGACAGGGATGGGGAGCAGCAGGGCTGGGACACTGCTCCTGGGCAGCCTGGGCTGTTCCCAGCTTTTGCTAGGTGCAGGCTGCAGGAGTGTGGCTCTGTCAGGCTCAGCTGGCAGTGCCAAACCCAGCTCTTCTCCACTGAGGATCTGCTGCTGACACAGTCAGGGACTGCTGGCACTGACAAAGAGCTGGAAACTGGGCTGCTGCCTCCCAGTTTCCACTGTCCCTTCCCTGCCATCGGTGAGAGGCACCAGGTGTGCCTCTATGCTGGKCTGTGCCATGCTGCCAGTGGCACAGAGGAGCAGGGCGGTGGCCAAGCAGGAAGTCCTGGGGACGTCCCCTGTTGTTCCACACACCACCCTCRCTTGTGGTTCCCGTTTTGGCAGGGATATAAAAGTGGTGCGGGCAGGAAGAGCCYAGCACGGCACGGCAGGAAGCCAGGATGGGAGCACAGAGCCTGGCAGTGGCATGTGGGGCACTGGCCTTGTGCCTGGCACTCACCRCAGCCACCAACCCYGGCTTCGTRGTGAGGATCACCCAGGCAGGCTTGGACTACGGTGGGTTCTGCTTCTGATTTCTCTCCTCACAGATGTGCTGGGGGCAGAGGTGTGGAGCCAGGTACCCTGTGAGAAATGCAGGATCCTGGGCCAGGATGGGGGATCCTCAGCCATGGGTGCCCATGTGAGGAGCACAGGGGCAGGACGRAGAAATCCTTGGACAGAGGTGCCAAATGCACCATCGCCCAGGGCTTCCCCTGTTGCACCTGTCTGACTCRCACTTTGCAACCTGATGGAGTCCCTGCAGAGGGGACCAGGGGGCTGCAGCCAGGCAGTGTTGGGGGCTGGCACAGCAGGAGGGTCTGGTCCCTGAGGACCACATGTCCAGGCAGCTGAGCCGTGAGCCGTGGAGGAGAGAGTGCAGAGGAGAGGGGAGGTGGGGTGGTTCGAGTGGGGCAATGACAGAGATGGATGGGCCACGTGCTGTTTTTATCGAAGCGGGCAGAGCCCCGGCTCCAGCAGAGCGCAGTTATAGATTGAAATACACTGTGTGAGAAACAGCTCATTTACCCGGCAGCTCTGCCAGCTGAGTGCGAGGGAACGTGGCTCCCCTTCCCACACAGAGACAGGGATGCAGCACCCACTGATGCCGTGCTGCACCCTGAGACTTAAACTCCATCCATCTTTGCCTGCTGGCACTGGGTACGGAGTGGTCCAGTGCCTAGGTCCTCCTGCACACCTCACCTGGTTCACTGCCTGGACACTGAGGACTGRGACCTCTCCTTTCTCTGGTCACCACCTTCTGCTGGGTTTGCAAGCAGGGCACCAGGCAGCATTGTCTGTGTGCTTGCAGGGCTCTGTGCATGGAGGTTTGCTTCAAAGCCAGCCCAAGAGATGGAAAGCAGCCAGGGCATCACCTGGATGTTTTCTTTGATCCTCCCACTGTATGCCCAGTGTGTGCTCCAGCTCCTGCAGTGACGCTCTCCCTGTGTCCCYACAGCCCATGAGCAGGGCATCACGATCCTGGAGAAGGAGCTGGCCCGGCTGAAGCTGCCAGACATCTCGGGTGACTCTCGTGTCATGCACGTGGGGAAGGTGCGCTATGAGCTCTCCAGGTGAGCCCTGCCAGTGCCTTGGAGCCATCCACTGCCCCCCTACTCAGGCAAGGGGCAGGGAGGGTGGGGAGCCCCCAGAGCAGCAAGGACCACCTTGTCCTCTCCCCTGCTCCCTGAGATGTTGGCCCCAACCTTGGCACAGGTTGAGATGTTCCCATTTCACTCCCTGCCCAAGGGGAAAAAAGGAACCGGGGTGATGGTACTCTGAGTATGGGTGGATTTTGTGCAAACAAAGCCTGGGTGGCGGAGATGGCCTTGCCTGTGGGACCTGTTCCCATATGGAGCAGGCGCCCAGCCCCTGTGGAAATGCCAGCTCCCTGCTGCCCCAGGTGCCTCTCTGCTCCTGCTGKGCAGGGTTTGGAGCTGCTGTGGAGGCTGCAAGGCCACATTCCCAAAGGTGCCACTCTGCTCTGTGTGTCCCTGCCAGGCACAGCTTTGCAGCAGCAGAACTGCAGCTGGGGATGCTGTGTCAGTGCAATGACTCCACTCCCTGCCTGCCTCCCTGCCTCTCTCCCTCCCCAGCCTTCTGCTTGGGTGCAGGAACCATTGTAATATGACTTTTATATTTATTAATTTATTTTTAGACTGCGCCTTCGTGATTTCCACTTGCCGCACTCCCGGATAACCCCAATCTCCAATGTGGGCCTGCAGGTCTCCATCTCCAATGCCTTTGCTGAGCTGGATGGGGACTGGCGGGTGAAGTTTCTCTTCATGTACGTGTCCAGCTCTTACTCTTCACATTCTGGCACTGACTCTATGTCTCCCTCTCTGGATCTGGACAGGTTTTTTCTCCTTTCCCTCTCCTTTTTGTTTCAGGTACCTGTCACTTTTCTTCACAGATGCGATGGATAAAAYGGGGTGGGAGGCAGGAACGAGGGGAGCTATATATGGACTCCTGGGTTTCTCTTCCACCTTCCCTATTTGCTCTCACTCCCCTATATTTAAAGGTTACCTCTCCTAGTTTATGTGCCAGTGAAATTTGTTTCCCCTGAGTTTGAACATTTTGCCAGTCTCCTCTGAGTGCACTATACAAGGGGGAGACTGAGCTAGGTAGGTTCCTCCTGAAGCTGATTTGAGGCCCCTTCCCTAGGCCTTGGCATTGAGAAACATCCCTTTCTCATCCCACTCTCCCTGCAGCCGGGACCATGGCTCGTTTGACGTGAAGGTGGAAAATGTCTACATCAAAATCAGCCTGAGGCTGGGCAGTGACACCGCTGGAAAGCCCACCATCAGCACCTCAGACTGCAGCACTCGCATCTCCAATGTCCGGGTGCTCTTTTCGGGCAAGTTTGTGTATGTAACTTCACTGGAAGATCTGGAAACACAGTGTGCTAGCTCACCTGCCATGGGAATGTGGGTCTGCCATTGGAATGCGGCCCTGGTGCAAGGCGTAAATTGTTGGCAAATCTGAGGTTGCCTGGTGTTAAAACTGGCCTGAATTTCTCCTGCTGTGACTACRCATTAAAAGGGATGGGTGTGGTTAAGGCAGACACCAGACTTCTGTGGTTCACCAGCGAGTCTGTTTGCAAATGTAAACCCTGGGGCAAAGCCAGATGCCAAATTGATGTGGGATTGATGTTCCCAGGGTCTTGCATCTCTGGAGTCTCCCTTTCCTGGGCACACACTTCTGCAATATGGCTCTGTGTTTCTCTGCAGGTGGCTTTACAACCTCTTCCACAGCGCTATTGAGTCCAGGTTCCGAAAGATTTTGGAGACCAAGGTATGTGAGCAATGGAGGGCAGGGYCCTGGGTTTTTCTGGGAGTCTTTAGCCCTCACTTGTAGGTGACATGCTGGAAGGATCAGATATAGGGATGTAACCAGAGCCAGAGTACAGGACTGTGTTGCCAATTCAGTGAAAGCCAAAGGAATGGGCATTGCAGGCTCCATAGCATAGTGTGGCTCAGGATGAATTTGAAACCTACAGGCTTTGCCAAAGCTCAGCATAATTGRTTCCTAATTAACAAAGACTTTTCTTTCCATGTGGTCAGTTAATTAGATCTTATGTCTCAGCCAAGCTCGCTGTAACCTGATCAGAGCTGTCCTTTAACCAGCCATGGTCTGCAGGGCTTTGGGGAGCAATTGGGGGGAAACTCTCATTCCTGGATTTCAGACATTTGTTGTTTTGTTTTACTGATGGGGGTCAGGGAGCTCTGGTACCACAGCCTGATACAGACGGTGACATGCAGGAGACCTGCAACAAGACACAGAAACAAGCTGTTAGCAATAATTACTACAAGGATAACTGGCATGAGTTGCAGCCTCTCTGGAGGTGAACCTTGCTTGGGAAGGAGGCAGGTGGAGAACAGGCAAATCCCACTCTTGCAACAGATCCCATCCTATTCCCAATTCCATGCAACATGTTTCCYAAGGCCCCTGGGGTCTGTGGCAGCAGATGGTCTGGCAGCAAGAGCAACACAAGGCCCTTTCTGCCGTTTTGTCCCCAGGAAGAAGGGCAGCTCTGGGATTGCAAAGGAGCTCCACTGCCCTCTGCATCTCCTCGGAGCCCCCTCTGCCCCACACATGTTCCTTGTTTTTGTGGAGTGATGATGCAAGAGGCAATGGGCAGGAGAGGGCAGGGCAGGGATTGAGCTACATCAGGACCCCAGGGCACAGCCTGGCCCCAACCCAGCCCAGGCAGCCTCCTGCAGTGTCTGCCTCCTGCTCTTGCTGCCATGCTTGGGCAGTCCCTGTGCCCCCAGTCCTGGGACTACAGGGAAATGCAGGTCACAGGGAGATCCCACTCATAGGGAAATCCAGGTCACAGGGAGGTCCCACTCATAGGGAAATCCAGGTCACAGGGAAATCCCGGTCACTGGGACCAGGGCTGCATTTGCCTGCCTGCAGCAGCATCCTCACAGGCATTGATTGGGCATTTCCAGCACAGATGGAAAAATGTCACTGGGCATAGGAAGAGCTACAACCTACTGTCACTGAGGCCATGCCCAAGGCTCTGTCCCCTCCTCGTCAGTGTGGTCACTGCCCCTCTGCAGCGCTGTATCTCRCCATCAGCTCTGTGGGCTGCATGCCCAGTCAGAAAGATGATGGGCAGATCCTACCCATGGTAGCTGCGATATTACAGGGAAAACCCTGAAAAGAGCTTGTGCAGGTTTCCTCAGCCGTCTGGCAGGATTGTGCCCCGCAGTAAATTTCTCAGGCTAGTGGTGAGCCTKCAATTAAATCCCCACTAATGCCAGGGCTTCACTCATGGATGACAGAGGGATGCACTCTTCGATCCTGGCACATAGAGCTGTAGGAGCTCAGCAAAGCTCAGCTTCARTGCAGGCAGTGCTCCTGCCCCTGCGGGGTGGGTTAACCCTTTCACTTGCTCTGCTTTGGCCAAGTCCTGGCTCCTCAGCACACYTCATTCCTGCATGGGCCATGCGAGATTCCTTCCAAGGGTCTCCCTAGAGCTGAATTGTGCAGAGGGAAAATTGCTGCAAGCAGATGCTTGTAGGTATAAACTCTGCTTGTGTCTTGGACACTTAATGTGATGTCTGATGAATGGAGACAATCTTTACTGTGTGCTGTTTTATTTAAACAGGTTTTGTCACAGAGCAGGGAGTGTGGCCGAGGCTCCCAGTGGGGGCTGTGACCTGGCTGCCCCCGCCCAGCTCTGTGGCTTTTCTGTCCCACAGGTCTGTGACCTTGTGACCAAGTCTGTGCACAACGAGCTCCAGGAGTACATCCAGACCCTGCCAGGTACTGAGGGGCTGCACGTGAAACTTCAGAAGCGGTTCTTCCTAGCTGTTCCTGGCCGTGAGGAGTGTTTTACCTTGWGTCCACCCCCTATCTCTCTGTATTCCTGCACCCAAACTGGAGCTGGGGAGCACGTTCTCAGCAGAGATAAATCACTGTGTGCCCTGTCTGGATCTGTGTCCCAGGAATGGTGGGGGCTTGGGCTGCCTTAGCTGGGGGACCCAGGCCATTCCTCAGGCCCAGAAGCTGACTGAGAAACATCCAGGAGAAAAAAAAAAAAATTTTTCTTCTAAACAGAAGCAAGCACAGGGGCAGTTGATACTGARCTGATGCACCAGGAAGCTCAAGTATGGCACTGCCCAGATGCCAGAGGAGGCCATCTGCTCCCAGCTTTCTCATCTCCTTCCCACTCACCTCTCTTCCCTGTGTTTACAGTCACGGCCAGGTTAGATGCCAAGACTGGGATCGATTACTCCTTGGTGGCACCCCCAAGAGCTACTGCCCAGTCCCTGGACGCAGACCTGAAGGTGAGAGGCTGCCCTGGAGACACCTGACTTGGCAATGCCATTGCCACAGGCAGGTGGGAACTGAGGTTTTTGTAYCTGCTGCAAATGCTGTTTGCCAGCCTGAGTCAGCAGGTGAGCCCCACTGCTATTTGTACCTTTTCCCCACCTCTCTCCCTTCTCACAGGGTGAATTCTACTCCCTGGCCCACCGCTCCACCGTCCCCTTCTCACCACTGCCACTGGCCTTCCCCTCGGATCACGACCGCATGGTTTACTTTGGAGCCTCCAGCTTCTTCTTCAACACTGCCAGCCTTGCCTACCACAAGGCCGGGGCACTGGTCTTTGAAATCACAGATGCCCAGGTGAGTGGCACGAGTCAGACAGGGCCCCACACCCCGGCAGTGGTTCCATTTGCTGAGGAACTCCAGGGGCCGCCAGCAGTGTTGGAGAAACCCCAGTGAGAGAGCTGGGGCTGTGGGATGGGGCTGGGCTGTCGGACACATGTGGGGATGGGAGGGCTCACCATGGGCTCCTCTGTGCCACATTGCCCTGGTGTGACAGTCCTCTCYCTGCAGATCCCAAAGGGTGCTGACTTGCACTTGAACACCTCCATGTTCTCAGCCTTCATTCCCCAGGTGAGCGGTCTGGCCCTACCTGCCCAGAGCTCTTGCACACACAGGCTTTGCTCTGTGCCACGTGTTCCCCCCAGGAGTGGGGGTTTGTGTGGCTGTTCCCATCCTCTCCCTACTCCCACACAGCTGGAGGAGATGTACCCAAACATGCCAATGAAGTTCAGGCTGTCCACTCCCACTGCTCCGTTCCTGACTATCGGACCAGGAGGAATCTCACTCAGGCCCATTGTGGATGTCCAGGCTTATGCCATCCTTCCCAACTCCAGCCTGGCTCCTCTCTTCCTCCTCAGCCTGGTGAGTTCAGCACAGTGGGGCAAAGAAGGGAGTTTGAGCTGTGCCCGGTCCCATTGCCCAGATCCTGCCAGGGGAGGTGCTGGGCGCTGTTCGGGCACACTGGGGGTGTCCCCAACAGAACAACCCCTGAGCTGGCAAATGCCAGGTTTAATGCGGGGTGCAAACACGCCCCTGGATGGGCAGTGGTCCCACYGTGTTCCAGCTGCTCAGAGCCCTTCCTGGGTGTCTGGTTAGGGGTGAGGTGGGGTGAGCACTGCCAGAGCTCTGTGCTCTCTCTCAGACAGGGAAYGTGTCCGCTGTCATCAATGTGAGATCTGGCCACATCGTTGGGAGCCTGGACGTGGGCAGGTATGGAGGGGAGCAGCCACTGGCTGGGCAGGGGGTGGCTGGGGGTGTTTCTAATTTGGGGGTGGGAATGTCTCAGGGATGTGGACTTGGTGTGGAGGGAATGAGCTGGGGCTGGAGGAAGTGGGATCTGCATGGCCATCAACAGATGGAATTGCTCCCTCCCTTGGGACATCCTCCACAGCACCACTTCTGTCCCTGTGCAGGATCAGGCTCTCTCTGAAGGATTCAGCTGTTGGCTCTTTCCAGGTAAGCTATCCTTGACCATGACCAGAGCCCCCACCACGGAGCTGGGACCCTTTTGGGGGCCAGGATGAAGGCTCATTCYCCCCTGGCCCCCAACATGGGACCTGAGGGTGCACCCAGGACCCCACATTGACCCCACAGCCACCTCCTGCCTCASCCTGCAAGGCTGGGAAAAGATGTGGAGCCAGATCCATTGCTGCTCTCTCCCCGACATTTCCTACCCCGCCAATGTGGCCAGACAAAGCTGCTGGTCTCTGGCAAAGTCTGTGCCCATCCCAGCTCCTCATCTCTTTTTCTTTTCCTAATTATCCTCCAGTGCCTGCATGTCTCCTGTCCTGCAGACTAAAGCTTCTCCTTCCTCCCCAGGTGCGAACGATGCAGTCCTTAATGAACATTTTGGCTGCCAATGTCCTGCTCCCTCGTCTCAATGGTGAGAGCCTGCTGAAGGGAATGGGGGTGCTGGAGCACTCTCCACTCGGTTTGCTCCATCCAAGTGGKCCCAGCTCGCTAATTAAATCCTCATTGCCCAGGCTGATCCATGGGAAAAGCGCGAGGCAGCAGTGAAGTGGTGGGAGCCTCTTGCTGCTCTGACAGGCTCCCAGCAGCAAACGCAACGGAAAAAATGAGCCCTATGCATATCCTAATGCTTTCCAGACCCTCTCCCTGAATCCCTGCTCCTCCTGYCTCGCCAGCAATTCGGATCAGAGCAGGGCTGGTGGCTGGAGGGGCCCARGGGGGTGTCATGGCACAACACACAGCTCTGCTGTGGAGCCTGGGAGGAGTTTCCTCTGCCTGTCCCAGGAAGAGTGGAGGAGAGGAAARGTCTGGGGGAAAGAGGTGGTCACCTTCTCTGTGTGCTCTATGCTCCCTTGAGACCCATTCCCATCCCAATGCAGACACGTGTGTTGTCTTTTCCAGCCCGGTTAGATGAGGGTTTCCCTCTGCCMCTTCTGGACAGGATTCAGCTCTCCAATGTCCTCGTGAGGTTCCACCAGGTGAGTGGGGGGAGCACCTGGTCCCAGCTGGGGCCGATCCTGCTGCCCCTAAACCCCTGCCTACCAGCACAGCCTCCAAATGCAGTTCCCCCAGCTGTGCTGGGAAGTGACAGATGGGAGGGTGCTCTTGGCCGAGATTCCAATGGCCCAGTCACAAACCAGAGCACAGTGGCAGGCCAGTGCTTTCTCTCTTCCTCCCAGAATTTCCTGCTGCTTGGAGCAGACGTTCACTTCCAGCCSAAGGATGGAAATAAGGCGAGGAGAGCCGTTCAGCACTGAAAATGCTCCCTTCACCCTTCCCTGCCCCTGATCCCACTGCCAGAGCCAAAGACCACCGGTCCTGCTGCTGTCCTGCACTGCTGCCTTGGCCCAGACCTCCATCCCCACACTGGGACCTCACCTGGTGCTACCAAGAGCTGGGGGTCCCCTGCCCCGAGCCACCCATCCCCTCCTCCCTCTGAGCAGCAATAAAGGCGCTGGTGCCAGGGCTGAGGTGTTGGTGTCACTGTCTGTCCCTCAGGGGGCACAGGGCCAGGTGGGAGCTGGATACGTGCTTCGGCTGTTTCCATGGCTGTGGCCATGGCRAGGCACCATGGAACACCYGTGTCCCTCTGTCCTGTCCCTGGGCTCCAGGCTTGKGGCAGAGTRGCTGCAAAGWACCCGCTGGAAARGGYCCTGGATGTGCTGGTCAGCAGCAGCTGAACGTGAGGCCCAGGTGGCCARGAAGGCCAAGGGCASCCTGGCCTGCATCAGCCATAGYGGRGCAGCCAGACCTGGGAASRGACTSTCCCCCTGGCACTGGAGGSCACRTCTCAARTCCCTCACTTCAAGAAGGACATKGAGGGGCTGGAGCATTTGCAGAGAAGGGCRGTGRAGCTGRGGAAGGGGCTGAAGCACCAAGAGTGRCTGAGGGAGCAGTGGGGCTCAGGGGGGACMTTTTCTCTCTCWYCAGCTCCCCAACAGGAGGGCACARCCAGGTGGGGGTCARGCTCTGCTCYCAGGGAACAAGGGACAGGACAAGAGGACACGGTCATAAGCTGTTCATGGGGAGGRTTAGGTWGGACATKAGGAAGAATTCCTTCACAGAAAGGGTCATTAGACATTGGAATGGGCTAATGGGCTGTGCAGGGAGGTGCTGGAGCCACCATCCTTGGAGGTGTTTAAGGAAGGACTGGACCTAGTGCTCAGCGTCCTGGTCTAGTTGACATAGTGGTGCTGGGTCACAGATTTAACTCGATCTTAGATCTTTTCCAACCGAATTAGTTCCCTGATTTTGTGATTCCGCGGCGGCGCCGCCCGGCAGCGGGGCGGGCCCGGAACGGCGGCGGGGCGGAACGCGGCACTGAGGGGCGGAGGCGGCGGCGGGGCCGCTTTGTTGTGACACGGCGGGGCCGCCCCGTCCCGTCCGTCCCCCAAAGCGCCCCCCCGGCCATGGCCATGCTGCCCGGGGCCCGAGCGCTGCGAGCGGCGGGGCTGCTCCGCCCGCCCGGGGCCGCTCCCCGCACCGGGGCCCGCAGAGCGCAGTGCGGGTCGGGACAGCGGCCGGTGGGGCGCGGCGCCGCGCTGCCCCCGGGGCCCGACCTGCGGCACTTTCTCAGGGCAGCCGCCGCGGGGCAGCCGGGGCCGTCGCCGGAGCTGCCGCCTGAGCCGGGCTCTACCCCCGGGACCCCTAAAGGTCTGTGGGTCTGCGTGGCCGGAGCTGTTGCCATCAGCCGGATCCCGCGGCTGTGGGCTCGCTGCAGGGCCAAGGGCAGCCGTAAGGCCAGTGCAGACAGTGGTGCCCCGCAGCCTGAGCAGAGTCGGGGAAACGGCTTGTTTGGCAGCTTTTGGAGCCTTCAGAGGGTTTTGACACTAGAAGAAGTTTAGTCCTTGGCTTTAAGGCGGTGTATGTCTCTCTCCGTGGATCTGGACAGGGAGCAGGTTGTGTGTCCCCATCGTTTTGCTGAGCAAGGAGTGAGTTGTGTTTGTCCCGCTGTGGACCTGGACAGGGAGCAGGTTGTTGTGGCACCTGCCCGCAGTGTGTGCTGGGCTGTCAGCAATGGGGCTGTGGCAGAGCTCTGGCTGTGGTGCCCTAGCAGGGAATGGTTTCCATTGCCATAGTGTTGTACCTCAGGAGGGACAGAGCTGCTGCTGCTGCTCTGCAGTCATGGCCCAGCCCTGTCATGTTGCAGAGAGGAGTTCTGAGCACATGGGTTTCCCAGAGTCTGCCCTTCGGTTTATCCTTTGTGGGCTGCTGGTGAAGGCAGCTTTTRTCCTGCTTCTCTGACTCCAGTGGTGGGGTTGAAGGCTTCTTCCCGTAGAGCAGGTGACAGGACAGGTTGTGGACGGGAACTGAGCAGGSTCCTGCGTCACACGCCCTTTGTTGCAGTGTACCTGGAGACCTACGGCTGCCAGATGAACGTCAGTGACACGGAGATTGCCTGGGCCATCCTGCAGAAGAATGGCTATGCCAGGACAAAGGAACTGGATGAGGTAAGGCAGCACCTTGGCAATTCTCCTGGAGCATAAGGCTGTGGGGCCCTCACGCCCTGGCTGTGCCTGCAAGTCCCAGTTTTCTCTGGAGTGCAGTCCTGTGGGATGAGTTTTCTGAATTCTGTGGAGTGAAGGAAACTCCTTAACAAGTGTGGTAGAAAGCTGTGGGTTGTCTTTTTTCTTTAAACTACTGGGCTCCCTCTCAGTTGGAGAGGGATTGGACACAGCRGGATCCTCCTGTCTCATCTCTGAGTTTACTTTTACCATTTAGTGGAAGACTCTGCTTGTCTTCTGTTGCTTTCTTGCACCTCTGTTTGTTGAAACCTGCTGTGTACTCAGGCAGGGTTTTTTTCTCCAAGTTACGTTTTACTCTGCCTTTTCAGGTTGCCTGGGCAGAGCATGAGAGCTTATCATTTGGATTTTATACATTTTTCCTTTTGTTTTGCTTTCAATTTAGGCAGATGTGATTCTTCTTGTCACATGTTCCGTCAGGTAAGAGAACTGTCACTGCTGGGCTTGGACAGTTTTTAAGGTATTACCACTTGAAAGCCAAGGCAATAAATGTGTTGTGTGAGGAAAGGAGTGTGCAGGTGTGAAACCGGCAGTTTAGTTGAGGGTAGAGCTGGCTGATGCTACGATTTATAACATTAATTATGCTATAAATTGCTTTTCTATTAAGTGATAAGTTCTTTGGTAGTGTAAGCTCTGTCTGTATGTTACAGGTAGTGAGAAACCTGCACAATTCMTGATTTTATTTTTAAATATTCTGTATTCTCTTGAAGCAGCTGTCTAGTACAGGGTATGTACTTCAAAAACATGAAAAATATGTATGGGGCAATTTGATATAAAGGAAACTTTGCTTCTTTATTTTGAGTGCAGAAGATACCAAATGCTCATTGTCACTTGCAGCCTACCTCGTACAGTGGCCAAGGCAGTTTTTCTCCCCAAGAAAGAAAAAGAAATACCTCTCCCCTGAGGTATTTCTGCAGTGGAGATGTTCTCAGGCAAGCAAAGTGATAGTAGATAAGATAGAGTCAAAACATAATCCTCACACCACAAATGGTACTTTCAGGTACCATTAGATCCATCAAGTGGATGATTCCCTGGCTTTAGCTGAATTCTCCTCACAAAGCTCTTGGGCTGCATAAGGCTGGGGCTCTGCTCAAGCACTACAGTTGGAATACTCAGTTTTGCTGGCTCCCCAGGGAGAAGGCAGAGCAGGCCATCTGGAACCGTCTGCAGCACCTCAAGGTKCTGAAGGCCCGGCGGCCCCAGGCTCGTGCTCCGCTCCGCATCGGGATCCTGGGTACGGCTGTGCTGCCTCACCTGCATCCCCCTGGCAGCACCCACCTTTCCCTGGGTGAAAGCAGCTGGAAAGGGCTGCAGGGGAGTAACGGAGGGCAGGCACTGCTTCATGAGGACCCTTCTCCTTTGTTGGCAGGATGCATGGCTGAGAGGCTTAAGGAGGAGATTCTGCACAGGGAGAAGCTGGTCGATGTGGTGGCAGGCCCTGATGCCTACCGTGACCTTCCCCGGCTGCTGGCCGTGGCAGAGTCTGGCCAGCAAGCTGCCAATGTCCTGCTGTCTCTAGATGAGACTTACGCAGACATTCTCCCTGTCCAGACTAGTGCAGGTGGCACGACAGCGTTTGTGTGAGTATCTTTTCCCAGTGCTCGTTTCTGTGGCTCTGGTTTGGAAATCTGCTGTGCAGAACAGATGTGTCAGTGACAGCAGCTGCCCAGGAGATTCAGTGCCTGGCTGCACTGTGTCTGCCTGAGTTGTGTGTGTTTGCTGCTGCTTTGCTGTGTGGTCTGTGTGTGAATCTGGCTGGAGGCAGCGGTGCTGGGCTCACCCTGGGCAGGATGCAGCATGGATGGTTCTTCTGGAGCTGTTGTTGTGTGACTTGTGCTCTACCCCTCGGCAGGTCCATCATGCGGGGCTGTGACAACATGTGCAGTTACTGCATMGTGCCCTTCACCCGAGGCCGCGAAAGGAGCCGCCCCATTGCCTCCATCCTGCAGGAAGTGAAGATGCTCTCGGATCAGGTGAGGCAGAGCTTTCTCCCATTTGTCCCAAACCATGGGAGGAAGGRTGGCTCCTGGTGACAGCGTTTTCAGTGATACTTTTAACCAGTGTCACTGCTTTATCTGCAGAGATGAGGTTACTGTGGAGTTTCACCAGTGACTTTTTGATTCCCCTTGTAATACTCCATGACAGACAGGGAAGGGARTGCTTCTGTTGAAAACTCCTTGGAGTAAAACCGTGACTGCTCTTGCAGCTTAGCCATCCTGTCAGTGTTTTATTTTTCCCTCTSTTTATTTTGTAGGGAGTGAAAGAAGTGACCCTCTTGGGTCAGAATGTCAACAGCTTTCGAGACCTGTCTGAGGTGCAGTTTCAGTCATTGGCTGCCCCAGGCCTCAGCCGTGGCTTTAGCACCATCTACAAAGCCAAACAGGGAGGTTTGCGCTTCTCACACCTGYTGGACCAGGTCTCTAGGATCGATCCAGAAATGAGGATACGTTTCACCTCTCCACACCCCAAGGATTTTCCTGATGAGGCAAGTGTGAAATAATAAACACCTGGGCCTCTGCTTGTAGGCATGGAGGCAGCTCTGAAATGTGAGTTATGGGCCGTGCTGCCTTCCTCAAGGGAATGTGAAATACCAAACTGGGAGCAGCAGCTCCTGGGAGCTGGGTGTTGGGACTAAAGCTGGCAGGTTTGCAGTTTGCTGTCTTTTACCCAGGGAAGACTCTTCCCTTGGCACCCTGGTACAGTTAAGCTGTCTGAGACATCTCCTGATCACTTMCCACAGGTTCTGCAGCTCATCCAGGAGCGACACAACATCTGCAAACAGCTGCACCTCCCAGCCCAGAGTGGGAGCACACGAGTCCTGGAGGCCATGCGRCGAGGGTGGGTCACCCCAGGAGGAGCCCTGTGTCCTGCCCTCTGATTTGGGCTGTCGGTTGTTGGTTTCTCCTCACTGATGCTGTGGGTTTCCAGGTAGCAAATCCATGTGCTGTTCATTGCAGATACACAAGAGAAGCGTATTTAGAGCTTGTGCACCATGTGCGTGACTCTATTCCAGGTGAGTGTTCCTTTGGCTTGGTCCAAACTCGGCACAGCTSTATCTCAGTGTCCTTTCCCGAGTGAAGCATTCCTCTCTTCTGTGAGGGAAGTGTTCAGCTACATCTCTGTTCCAGGAGTGAGCCTGAGCAGTGATTTCATCACTGGGTTCTGTGGAGAGACAGAGGAGGATCACCAGCAGACGATGTCCTTGCTGCGGGAAGTCCGCTACAACGTCGGCTTCCTGTTTGCCTACAGCATGAGGCAGGTGAGTGCYGGCCCTGGTGGAGAAGGCTCTTATCTCTGGGTGTGTCACCTAAATGCCTCAGTGTTGTYTCTCACAATAACACATTTTTTAAAAAGCTGTTGAATTGAAAATCATACCCAAACGCTGGGGATACTGGTAGGTTTCTTTTCTCCCAGACAACACTGGTAGGGWATRTGGTTCTGTARGGGCTGTTGTTGTGCCTGGCAGTCYTCCAGYTCYTCTGTAGGAGTGTCAGGTTTGGTTACTGCTTGGTGACCTAGCTCTGCAGATGCTCCASGCTAATTGCAGGGAAGCAACTGSGTCACTAGAGGCTGGGGGTATGTTATTTGCTCATGAGGAATGTGCTGGTGGAGCTGGGCTAGAGCCCAGCTGTAGGGACTSAGTCAGGTCTGGAGGGAAGTGGTGAATTTTTGAGAAGGTATTTCCATGAGAAGAGTGTATAGTTGATAAGAGTCCGTTAGCATGTTCTCTAGAGTATATGATACCGTCAGGGAAGAGGACAGAAGGTTGGGATTTGGATCACCATTCAGTACTTCGATAAGAAGTGGCATCTATTGCCTGTCTGTGGACAGACAGGCACAGGCRTATCCTGCAACAGGAGCTGCAGAACTGTTTCACAGCCACTGGTACTCAGTGCCCTGCATCAAACCTTCTGCCTAAAAGGTGGAGGAGAAAAATGTGAGGAGTGCGAGGACATGGCTGGTGCTGAGCACCTGTAATAGTTCCTTTTGATACAAACTGAAATGCTGGGAAGATGTTCCTGGAAGAGCAGCTGAGCTGRCTGGGTCAGACAAGGCTCTGAGCTCAGGCTGGGTGCTGAGGGGCTGCACTGGCTCTGTGTGTGTGCAGAAGACCCGGGCCCATCACCGGCTGCAGGATGATGTCCCTGCGGATGTGAAGAAGCGGCGGCTGGAGCAGCTCATTGCCACCTTCCGGGAGGAGGCTGCGAGGGCTAATGCAGCACTGGTGGGACAGGCCCAGCTGGTGCTGGTGGAAGGGGTGAGTGTGCCTGGAATGGAGCTGTCCTCCTCCCTTCTTGCTGCCTCTGAGGCTGTGCACTGCAGTCTCCACTCCCTTCTTGCTTTCCCCTTATAATCCCAGGTCTCCCAAGACCGTTTCTTCACACTTAAGCAGACAGCCTGACTTTTCCAGAGCACTGAGCTGAGCACAAGGGATGGGATTGGTTAGGGATGCGTCTCTGGCCAAGCACAGACTCAGTGCATTGGGATGTTAGCATGCCCCAGCAGCTCTGGCCACAGGGCTCTGTTCCAGGGCTTGGTTAATGTGGGTTTAATACTGTCAATAGTGCTCAATTAATTCYCGAGGCAATAAAGCCCAGCAGTGAATCAGAGCAATTGCAATGCAGGTAATGTTCCCTGTCCTCTTTCCAGCCCAGCAAACGCTCTGCCTCGGAGCTGTGTGGGAGGAACGACRGCAACATCAAGGTGATCTTCCCCGATGCTGAGCTGGAGGATGCTGCTGACTGCGGGGCTCCGGGAAGAGCCCAGCCGGGGGACTATGTGATGGTGAAGGTGACCTACCTGCAGTGCTCATTTCCTTGCACAGTGCTGTTCTCTAGGGCAGCTGCTGCCAGAAGAGCCTAAAATTAGAATGGATCCTCCCCATCCTGTGTGTGCCTGAGGACCTGTGCTGTTTCTTTCAGGTAACCTCTGCCAGCTCGCAGACCCTGCGGGGAGTTCCGCTCTGCCGGACCACCCTGTCCCGTGCTGCTGCTTCTCGTTGAGGGATCTCTGCTGCCCCAGGATGGAAGCAGCAAATATTCTCCAGGAAGAAACAAGGAAGTGTTGTCAGGTGGAGATATGGTAGAAAAGGGGAGATATRTATGTATATTAAAATTTATTTATGAAATAATAAAATACGTATGTGTTTCTGCTTTGATGCCAACTTACCCCTCATAGATGCTTGCAGGTTCAAAGGGATGGAAGCTGTTTGTGAACTTGCAAAACCCCAATACTGTGAGATTCTGGATTTTGACTTGCCCTGAGGCTTGTCTGACCCTCACAGGGCTGCAGGTCTGTCCTCTGGTTGTGATCACATCCTCTGACACAGCCCAGCCTGGGAGATGGATGTGCAGAGCAGGTCTTTCCTATGAGCTCAGCTGAATTTAGGAGCTGCAAAAGCTGGTAATGCCTACAAAACACAGCTCCAGTAGCTGCTGGAGAATGGCAGGAGTACTGTCAAAGGGTAGAAAGAACTGAGAGAACAGAAGATTGATGAATTCTTTCCAAATATTGTCAAAATGCTTTGGAAGGGGGATGCAAAAACCCACACCACACTTGTCATTGGAATGTGGCGCTGGACTGTGGAATGTAAAATGGTGTTTAGCATGCACAAGTGAATCTCTTGTGTTTGAAGCTGAAGGAATGCAGCCTTGCCCTGGTACTGGGGAGGACTGGATCTTGTCTGGAGAAGATTTCTTGTTTCCACGTCTGGGGGATGCAAGGGTCATCTCTGGCCTCTTAGAACTTGGGGTGCAGTTTTGTAATCCAAACATCTATGGATGCCCTTCCTTTTTCTCACTAGGAGAAGTGGTTGTACTGATTTAAATGGTCAGTAAGTTCTTCGAGTGCATCTGACAGTTCCTTGTTTTCATCAGCCTGCAGCTGACCCTGGCTGCACAGTGTCACATTCCAGCTTGCTCTGTGAAATTCAGACAAGGAYCTGTGACCTGCACTTGTGAGTAAACTGAGATGTGAGAAAGGATCTATATTTTCATATAGATAATCATGTCATTAAAATAAATCCTTGTGAAAGGCTCTATCCAGTGACCAGTTTTGAGGRAACAGCTGGTACCAGGGCAGTCACAACATGAATTTGCAGAATTTTAAAATAAACATGAAAGGGTTTTGCTCGAAAGCTYTCTCTCCTGCTCAGCTCTTTCTGGGCTATAATTGTATCTCTTTGAAAACAGCATGGTTCACTGAATATTCATTAGGCTTCAAGAAACAAATACATTTTGCTTATTATCTCAGAGTTGAGTCCCTTCTCCTAGAAGTGAATCTGCACAGTCAGCGCAGTCCGTGTGAGYTCCGAGGTGCTGACAGGCACACAGAGCTGGTCTGCCCTCCCACTTCCACATGGGAAAATGTCTTTGGCCCAAGCTCACAAACCAGGGCCTGAGCTGCTGGCTCAGGCAGCAGAGAGCTGCTACCCCAATGAGGGTCAGCTTTGGCCCAGAGAGGTTTCAGGAAGAGGCAGCAGTTTGGGGTAGAATCCCAGAGGAAGGAGCAGGATCTAGAAGCATCACCCCTCAGAAGTGATGGTCATTGAGGCTAGTGCTTGGCTAATCAAACTCACRGGGTAATGGCTCAATTTAACTGCTCTATGGCAATTCTTTCAGCTCATGATTCCCAGGTATTTTGTGACCAGGGCCCAAGCCAGCACCCTGGAAAGGGCTGACACCCACCTTTCCCTGCTCGTTTGGACCTCCCCAGGAGCACCTATTCCAAGTGGGAAATGCAGACCACAGTATGCCCTCCCCCCTCCATCCTGCTTTGAGGCCAGCTGCGGCCGTTTTACAATCATTATTTTAAGAGCRGGAGACTAATGAGGAGGAGAGCTGGGTTTTACATTTTGATGAGGAGGTGATAATGCTCACTGTGCGGACTCCCCGGGGAGCCGTAGCACTCACCATTTGCTTCGGCTCCTTAGTTTTTATAGGCTTCGGGAATGAAGACTGAGGTTTTAAGGCAGCAAAGCATCCATTAGGAAGTGCTTACGGTGACCTTGGAGGCTGAGTCAGTCCTTTGGCACTGCCTGGAAGAAGGAATGCATTGTTTTCCTTGAGGGCTAGAGGTGGGATGAGGTTTCTGTGTCGCCTGTCAGGTTTACTCCCTGAATCCTGCTGCTGCTGAGAAAGCTGAAGTCGTACCGCGTGCTCTTTTTGCACGTTTCTGTTTCCATCCTGAGCAGGGGTGAGAGCCCTGAACTCTCCCATCTCCTCCCATCTCCCACGCTGGTACATCACACCTGTGCCTTCTGCAGGTCAAAGCAGTGCCCTTCCAGCCCTTCTTGCCCCAGTTACACCCATGGGCAAACACCGAAGAAGGCGTTGGGCCGATCAGGTTTCCCAGTACAGACCTGAAGTGCTGGGATGACATTTACTTTCCAGCAGCAGCCGTGCCCTGAGGGTSTTTCCTGACACCGGAATTTCGTAACACACAGCCGGCACTTTCCTTTCTGCTGGCAGGGTGTGTGGGCGAGGCTGGGCATCACCCGCACGCACAAATAGCTTCACCTGGCAGAAAGGTCGCTGTCAGGGAGAACAAGAGCCCGTTTGTTCCCCGGACTCCCATCAGAGAACAAACTTGTTTGCAGGTCTTGGCTGTGCTTGGGGAGTGGAGGGAGACAGACAGACAGCAGCGGGCGCTCACAGCCCCTGTTCTCTGCTCAGCCCTGGCTTTTCTGGACCTAAGGACAGTCTCAAAATTGATATCCATCAATGTGATAGTGGAGGGAAGGATGGAAATTTTCCCTCATGGAAGCCTGTTAAGTACACTTTACTTTCGGTCAGCTGGAGCCTTGCTCTGCTGAGGCAGTGGCAGGTGCCAAGGCATTGCCTCTGAGTGATGCCAGCAGCCTGCTAGACTGTGCCAGGGGAAACGCTTTCCTCCCCTTCTCTGATGGGTTTTCACCTGAGCAGACAGGCTCCATGTGCCTGCCAGCCCATTCTCCCAGGCCTCCTCCTCCTCCTCCTCCTCCCTGCCCTGGGACTGTTGCGGGCTGGGGGTCCAGGGAGTTTTCCTTCAGTTGCTTTTCATCACCATTTCTGAAGCCAGCTCTTTGCACAGAGCTTTGGGATTTAATGCAACATAAAGAACTTTCAAAACTGTTTTCCMCTTCTAAAACCAGTTCTATCTTTAGCTCATTCATTTCTGGAACTGGCAGTGGTTGGGCTCTGGCAGGGCAGATACAGCTGCTCCTACAGGCTCCTCTGCAGCCGATGGTGAACTCTGCTGTGCTGGAAATGCAACGAGCTGTCCATTGCTACTGCTTGGCGATTGTACCCCCAGACCAACCCCAAGGTGCCTGAGTTGGCATTGTCTGTCCCCAGCCTCCCTCCCTGTCTGTGAGCTTTCCCGGAACACTGCTGGGCTGTGACCTGCATGGCAATGACAGAGGCACTGCTGGTGAGTGGCAGCTCCGAGTTCTGGGGGTTTGTGTATTCAGAGGGTATCTCACAGTCTGTCACAGGCACTGCTGCTCTCTGGGGCCCAGGAGTCCTGTGGCTTTCCCTCCTCCCTTGTGAGCAATTTATTTCCTTTACTGACAGACAACTATTGACTTCTCATTCTCCTGAAGATGAGATGTCTTGTCTCATCAGGTTTAAATTAGTTTTATCTTTAGCCTTTCCTATTAATAAGCTCTCATCATGGTGTCATTACTTGATATCTATTTTCTGATGTTTTTCATTAATGACTCTATATCTTCCAGATATTTTTTTAAGCATTTTTTCCCCTGCTGCTGAGTTATTTAACAGTCAGACACAGATCAGAGAAGTGAAGATGGTCTGATGCTGATCAGGGACAGCGTGGAATGGCCCAGCACCACTTGGTGTGCAGGGCAGGGCACTGGGACTGTGGTGGGGCTGCACTGGGGCTGTCAGGGATGGTCACGCATTCCCTCCCTGTCTTTCTGCATCCCTCTGATCCCAGCCTGAGCTCTGACACGCCTGGGGCTCTCAGGAGCACGAGTCAATAGAGTAATTAAAATGCCTCCCRTGAGGCGAAGGTGCTGCAATTCCTTTGGACAGCTGTATCTGTGAAAAACAGAGGACTGCTTTCTGTGCTTCGTGTGCCTGCCAGGGCTCTTCCCTTCCAGCAGAACTTCCACTAGGAAATGTGAAAGGGAATTATTTCACATTATTTCAAGGAGGCCTCTGCCCAGGGTCCCTGTTCCTGCTGGGTCTGAGCCACTTTCTCCAGCAGCCAGTCTGGTGCAGCTGCCACTGCCACCAGGAACACAGYGCTGGCAGTGCTGACAGCCTGGGGACAGGCAGGGCTGCCAGCACAGGGACAAGCATGGTGGCCAGCCTGAGAACAGGGACAGGCAGAGCATTCTCATTGTCTGCAAGGGTGTCAAAAGCAAAGTCCATCAACATTGAAAACATCCAAATTTCAACCTTATTGCCCTACATTTACTTCTTGCATTAAGGAAGAGGAGAAAAGTGCCCAATTCCTTAAGAGCAAACCCAGGGATGACACCAGCCTGATGCAGGGTAGAATGTCTAATAAAGCTGTCAGGGTGCTCAGGGACACTGCTGGGGGTGTGTGCCACCTGCAGAGCCAGGTCACCACAGCATCTCTCCCTGGCATCCCTCGATGGCTGTGGCTCCCATTCAGGAATTACAGAGCAGCTGCAGGATGGGCAATTTGCAGCAGAGGGTTGAGGATGATTAATATTCGGCACACTGCTGTGAAAATGAAGAGCCAGAAAGGATTGTCCTCCTCCCCTTCCTGCATCCATGAGGACAGTGAGAGGAACGGAAATGAAATTCACTTTTGGTCAGGCTGATTATGGGGTTTTGACACTAAACAAGGTGCTTCATTCTCTTTGGGTTAGTGTCTTTTAATCTGTTTCTTCTTCCTTTTTTATGCCATCTTTCTGTTATTTAATTATAGGGAGTTTAAAAAAGAAAAGTAGAAGGCTTTGGTTGAAGTTATCACAACCAAACAGGAGGCAATTCCCAAACCAGTTTCTCTTTAAAAAGGAAACATTCTGACATTTCATTAAAAGAAGATTCTTTCCATAATTTCTTATCCAAACTGCATTTTGAAGAGGCCTTGTACTGTTGGTGGGAAAGCTTCCCCCATCCCATGCTCAGCAGCCAGCACAGCAGAGCCTGGCAGGAGCAGTGGCAATGCTGACAGCAGCCCTGGGATGCCCCAGACTGCAGACAGGTGTCAGTGGGTGCAGAAGCCTGGGAAAGGCTCTGAGAAACCTCCACAGGGGAACCCAGTAGGGTGAGAAGAACCTCCAGAAAACCCCAGCAGTGCCCTTTCAGCCAGAGCTGGCAGATATCTGAGCTGTTCCAGAGTCACCCATCCTGGCACGCTGGGGCCAGGTGGTGCCAGCAGCAGGGACATCCCCCACAGCACTGTTTTTATTAATATTGGTGGGTCAGATTGCTACAGATGCTGCTGCTGTCCATGCAGGGCTTACAGTGGCTGGTGGCTGCCCACCCCTGGCTCTGTGGCAGTGGAGGTGGGACCCAGCCCTGATGGCATCATGCCACCTGAATGGGTTTGGCATTTTGGCTCTAGGGTTACTGAGGAAATATTTACACCTCTCTTTGCAATCATTCACAGCAAGCGAACCTAGGATGGGGTTTGGCACGTTGCTTCATCCTCCTCCTTCTGTTTCCTTAGGAACTGGAAACTGAGGGTGCCCAATGAGGCGTTACGGATTCAATATCTTGGGCCAAAGCACTGGCACCCATCCTGTCCTCCCCTGACAGCTCTGCCCCTGTCATCAAAGGGCACCTGGCATCTGCCCTTCCTCTTTGTGCTCTGAGCACAGGCAGATCATCAGCACCAAGATCCATCCCCAGAGCCCCCAGCATGTGGGTGTGACTGCAGCCAGAGYGAAGTGCACTGGTGCAGCCCAGATGTGCCCAACGCCTACATCTCGTTAGCGTTGTTACCTCTGCTGTTAATTGAAGGGGCAGGGATAGCATTGGCTGCTTGGGGTATGGCTCCCTCACAATGGTGAGGTAAAGGGAGTGAGGAGCAGCAGGAGCAGCTGGGCTGCAGTCCCATGGCGCTGGTGATGCCACACCATTACCCTGGGCAGAGAGCAGCCAGAGCCTCCAAGGCTTTTAGGGAAACAGCTTCTCAGAAGATGTGAGCAGGAGCCCTGGCCCTGGGAGCGTGGTACCAGGAAGTTTGCTGGCTGCAAACTCTCAGCTGACAGCACCAGGATTGCCCTGTGCCTGTAGGATGTAGCTCTGGGGCCCTGGGTGGGATCTGAGGGCACAGGCAGAGGTGGATGTTGCTGCTGCCCACCAGGGATGCCCAGCAGAGCCAGTGTGGACACTCAGAAGTGGATGGTGATCCATRGTGCTGTGCCAGTGGATCTGGAGGCTGCAGGGCTCAGGAATCTGTGCCTGGCCCCAGCACCTCTCACCACGCAGCCATTCTGCTCCAGGGCTGTGTCACAGCCAGCCCCAGGATAAGTTTTGATGCCAGTCTGGCTGGAGTGAGCTCCTGTGCCCAAGAGCTTGCTGGCTACTGCCACTGCTSTCCCCAGGGTCCTGGGGTCCCAGCCCAGCCTGGGGGCAGCTGTCTCCCYGGGGCCCCAGGGATGTGTTTGCTCATGTCAAACAGCTCCCAGCTTGCTGGCAACAGGCAGGAGCAGGAACACAYGCTAAAAGAACCAGCAGCTCAGGGCCAGGAGCAGAATAAATCTGCATAAATACAAATGAGGGGAATATTTATTTGCCACATTGACCACGTTTCTGTTGCTACTTTAAGCTGTGAGAGTAGAGGTCCGGCAGCCTGGGCAGAGCTTGGGCTCCACTCAGGCCTGGCTCTGGGGCTGCAGCCCCCGTGGTTCCTCACCTTTCCAGCAGACTCACCTATTCARTATTCTTCACATGTGAGTTACTCCTGTAGCTGATGGGAGAGATAAATAACAAAACCCTTGCAAATGCTAAAATCCTTTGGCAGTTTGGAGAGGAACCAAGTCACGTGCTGAATGCAGATGAAGAAAAATCATTTTTATTGTAAGGAGTAACAGAAGGGTGTGAATCTGCCTCAAATCCACCTCACCCACAATGCAGCACATCCAAATCCACTTGGAGATTACAAGGTAGGATAGCGTTCGCTCTGATCAGTTCAAAGCATCACTGTTTGGGAACAAATCAGCTGAGTGTGTGCTTGGATTAGGCTGGGGGCTTTTTTGTCTCTTTTTAACAGTATGAAATCACTGGAAACAGCAAAATTCCCTTTTGAAATGGTAAACCAATCAAGATGCAGAAGGAGGGCAAAGCATTTACAGCTCATTGCATTTGTCCCTTTTCTCTGTTCTCTTCTCAAAATGTTTTGTGCAGTTGGTGCAAACTCATGAAATTCCTTCGGGGACCAAACCCCTGCCTGACTGTCTGCATCCAGCACCTGGAATGTCCCTTCTGTGCTRTTACCTGGCCTRAACCCCAGCCCAAGTGAAGCTGGGRGGGACATGAGGAAGAACCAGGGGGTCAAGGTCATTCCTTCATTAGTGTGTGCCATAACGAGTGGTTTGTGGTAATGCTAGCCAGGAAAAACACAGACAAGACCTGGGGCTCCTGTCTCCACAGTCACAGCATCATCAAAGTGGTTAATCATCAGCATGGTTAATTATTGACATGRCTAACCATTGACACAGATTATCATTGGTACAGATAACTCTGGGTTGGACAGAGACACCAAATCTAAGAAGGCTGAAATGTAGAGCAGAAGAAAGAGTGTGTTCTCTTGGTTGGGTTTCTCCATTTTCATGTCAATCCTCCACATACTGAGTCGTTTTCCTCCCTTCCCTCCTCCTCCTCGGGAATCACCTGCAGGGGCACCTGGAGGGATAGCAAAGCTGAGGTTTCAGGCAGCCCTGTGTTACCCCTGTGAYCTCCCATTACCAGGTAGCAGGGTCAGGACTCTTCTCACCCAGCCCAGGCACTGGCACCTGCAGAGCTCTGAGCCAGCTGCCCAGCCAGCAAATCCTCCTTACCCCAGAGTGCTCCAGCCCCGCAGCTACAGATCGCTCCCGGGATCGACACCTGCGACTGGGGAGAGGCACCAGGTCAGGGCACTGCCTTCCCCATGTCCCTGGAGCCCCACAGTCCCCTGGTGTCCCCCACCACAGGGCCAGGAGCYTGTCTGGTGTACCAGAGCCTCCGGCTTTATGGGCCGAGATGATTTAGTGCCCTCAGGAGTACGGCTCTGGGGAAGCTGGGAAGACTTCCAACTCTTCCTTCCCTTCCCTATATATTAACTTTCCATGCATATGAAGCTGAAAGCTCTTCCAATCACCTCTGCAAATATTAATTAATCCTTGCAGCATCCTGAGGACCATTATTCACTCTTATTAAGCAAATATTATTGAATCYTTTTATAAGAGGTGAAGTGACTTTTCCAGGGCTGTGCAGGGCATAAGTAGGAGCGCAGAGACTTCCTCTTGCTTCTGTATGCTGGAGCTGCTGCTGCACAGGGTCAAAGCTGAGCTTGGGGCCATCTCTGAGGACCAGAGACCCCAACCACCCTCAGCACTGCCGTGCCCTGTGAGGTGCAAGTGCTCTGTGGGACTGTTCTGCCATGCACCAGCACCCGGCAGCTTTGGCTGCACCCACAGCCAGGAGAACCCTCCCCACCCTTGGCCACTGTCCAGGACTGTGTCCCCCTGGCAGCTGCTCTGTTCTGGCTCACAGACACCATGGGATCCCCATGGGAGCACCAGGGCCAGACTTACTCCGAAGGAGCCAGTCGATGAAGGTGCCTGGGAACGGGGAATCCTGCAAAGAACAAGGAGGAGTTAGAACATGTGAATGTGGAGGGAAGGCAGCAGTGCAGAGAGATGGGATGGGACACAGGATGGGACACAGCCATACCTTCAGATCCAGCTCCACGAATTGCCCAGTTGTCACTGGAAATTTGGAGAGGGCAGAGTAGATTTTCCCCAGAAGCCCAAAGGAGAGGACACCTGAGAGGGGGAGAGGGAGAGGCCATCAGGGCTGGCAAAGTTGCCTGAGGGTCCCTGAGCCTGACAGAGCCCTCTGGCAGAGGCTGGGAAAGCACTGTCCTGCCCAGCAAGGAGGAAAAAMCCCTTGTCCTTCCTATAGATCTCAAAGCCCATGGAGTCCAAAGCTTCCCATGAAAGCTGCTGCCCTAGAGCTCCCAGGTGCAGATSCCATCACAGGGGAAATATTGGGGGTTAAATGAGGACAGCTCTGCTTGCAGCTCAAGCAGCGACTGTGACATGAACAGAGCTGGGGAGGGGAAAACCTCTGGCTCTGTGGAGATGCACCTGGGGGTCCTGGCATAGCCAAATCTTGGCAGCAGCGTGGGTCTAACCCTGGTTAGAAAAACACCCTTGAGAAGAGCAGGACCGTGGTGTCTGGCAGTGGCAGTGAGCCAGGGCTGTGCCAGCCACAGCGGCTTTGCCAGAGAAGCAAAGCTGCTCCTGCTCCATGCAGAGAGACCCCTGCTCCCACAGCTCTTCTGAGGACACCTGCTGCTCGTGGAGGTGGCCAGACACACAAAACCCAAGTGGTACTCTAAAACTTGATATAGAAAAAATATGTAATGRCTTACGGTTGAGGAATTGCAGATTAAAGTTGATGATGCTGACCCAGGCGTTCACTACTGGGCAGAACTGCAATAACAAGTGGCACAGCTTTGGTGAAAACACTGCGGATGCAGCTGCARCCCAGCACTGCTCAAGTTTCACAGATCTAAACCAAGATGGGACAATCATCCTGATTTCATCCTAGAGCATAGTTCTTCCATGGAAACAGAGCCATATGATTTGTTCAGYTCCCTTCTCAAAATGGCACAGGATCTACTGAACAAGGTAAAAGATCCTCTCAAAGTCCCCTTTGCTCTAAACAGAGCTGTTGCTTCTGCTCACCCCCACAGGGAGCAGCTGAGTACAAATCATCCTKTAACACCGCATGATGGAATTGAAATTACTCCTGACCAATAAATTCTGACTGCACGGAAGATCAAGCAATTTTGTGTATTTCCCTTAGAGGCTGCAGGCTTGTATCTGGGCATTCACAAATATAGATATTGTGTGTGTGTGTATATATATATATATATGGTATATATGTTGTATATATATTGTAGATATATTTGCAGGGGGATTGGAACTAACTAACCTTTGAGGTCCTTTCCAATCCAAACTGTTCTGTGATTCTGTGTGTGTGYGTAAATCTGCCAGGCAGCTCTGGCAGGAGCACTGATTGCAGCTGAAATGCAGCTTCACAGCAAAGAATATTCAGACACTCACCAGCACAGGGAGAAAGGACTTCAGAGACTTGTTCAGCAAGCCGCTCACCAGATTGGTGAGGAGCCTCGGGAGAGAAAAGACAGACAAAAATTACCAGGGAAGCTGTCAAAACCCAGGACTTGACATCAAGACAAAACTGAGCTCTTCTGCACGGCTGTGGAGGAGCCCCCTCRTCTTCTCTCCTCTGATGTTAAGAGATGCCACAAGCCCACAGCTCCCCCAGGCTTCAACAGGAATTACAGATGCTCAGGTCTTTGTTATCTGAATYCAAAATCTGCACGTTATGCTGTCAGTCCGTGCCCAGGTTTGAGACTGAAGTTCTGCCCCGCTGCCAACTTGCAGGGGCTGACCCCCACACTCACCCCTTCCGCAGGCTGACACTGAAGCCACCAAGGAGGTTGTTGCAGTCCTTAAGCACCAACCTGAGGTCACCAGGGGTGTCCTGGGTCAGGGCAATGTGTGATGTGATGTTTGCTTCTACTGAGGATCCGCTAAGAAACTGAAAAACACTGAAAAAAAGGAGGTGSCATAGAGGGTCATGGAGGAAACCAAAGCAGCACTGGAGAGTAATGCCTGTGACAGAGCCACAAGTGTGGCTTGACTGGGACAGTGCTTCCATTTTGGGACTTCGGTCATACTCGTGATCCTGTGGTCACAGAACCACAGAATTAACATTGGAGAAAATCTCTAAGATCACTAAGTCCAATTATTAACCCASCACCACCACCATGTTCACTAAATTGTGTCCTCAAGTGCMGTATCCACACATCTTTTTGAACACTTCCAGGGATGGTGAGTGCCTGTGGAGTKAGGACAGCTGGAAATGGCTCCAGGGAGAAGCAGCAGCATAGCCCAGAGCTTTCCTCTCCAACCTCTTGCTCAGTGTTTGGGGATGTTTGTCCAGCACCCAGGAGTGTCCCATCCTCCCCCAGGTCCCTGTGGCCTCACTGCCCAGCCCCACTCACCCTGGAAAGCGRAGCACCAGCTTTGAGTACAGGTTCAGCACAAGCTCACTCCCACGAAGGACCTTCCATGACACTCGGGCATTCTCGAGGTTCAGCACCTTCAACCTGGGGGTCGACACCGAGGCAAAGCCACCTTGAGATGGCAGGATCAGCAGGAGCAGATCCTACAGCCCCATCTCTTCTCATACTTTGACCGGTGGATATTCCCAGTGGATATTCCCAGGTAAACATGRAGGTGGGGAAGGGCCAACCCCTCTCTGAGAGCAGCCAATCTCAAAGMATGGTCAGGTTTCTCAAGGCTGTGTCCTACAGAGTCTCAGCCATCTCCATGGGTGGAGATTCCCCCACCTCCCGTGTTGCCCATGGCAGTGTCACACTCCTCCCATGGGTAAGACTTTTCCCATTTCTGGTTGGAATTTCTCCTCTCACAGATCCTCACATGAGCTGCAAGCCCAGCACTGGTGGTTTGTATGACAGGGAGGGTCTGATCCCCTGGATATTTTGGGTCACCCTGCAGTGACTCCCAGCACAGGGCTTCTGACTCACCAGGCGAAGASTGTCATCTTCTGGGAGGCTCCACCACCCAGCAGTCCTGCACCCAGCAGTCCTCCTGCTTCACCCAGAACACCATCAAGACCCAGCAGACTTCCATTGCCTAGGAGACCTTCTTTTCCAAGCAGCCCTGTGCCAAGCACACCTGTCTCTCCGAGAAGGCTGTTATTGCCCAGGAGGCCATTGCCGAGGAGACCATTGCCAAGTCCTTCTCCACCAAGGAGGCCATTGCCAAGTCCTTCTCCACCAAGGAGGCCATTGCCAAGTCCTTCTCCACCAAGGAGGCCCTTGCCAAGCCCTTCTCCACCAAGGAGGCCTGTTGCAAGGCCTTCCCCACCAAGGAGGCCATTGCCAAGTCCTTTTCCACCAAGGAGGCCATTGCTAAGTCCTTCTCCACCAAGGAGTCCCGTGCCAAGGCCTTTCCCACCAAGGAGGCCATTGCCAAGTCCTCCTTCACCAAGGAGTCCTGTGCCAAGGCCTTTCCCACCAAGGAGGCCATTGCCGAGCAGCCCGCTGCCGCCAGGTTGTCCTCCTGCAATGACCAAAACTCTGTTACTCTCCTGTCCTTATCTCCCAGAACCCCTCCTCCTCTCCCAGCCCTACCCCATGCCAAGCAGACCTTGCTCACCTAGGAGACCTGTGCCAAGGATGCCAGCTCCACTGGGTTCATTTCCTGCACCAAGGACACCTCCACCTTCTGCTCCACTTGGACTTCCTTTGCCCAGGAGGCCAGTGCCAAGCAGCCCACCTTCACCAAGAACATCTCCGCCAGGCAATCCACTTTTTCCGTCGACCAGACCAGTGCCAAGCAGACCTGCACCAAGGGAGTCCCGGTTAGTGATTAGACTTCCACTCTTGGATTTCATTGGAGGATTTCATTGACAGGAAAGGTGGCCACATTAGGGTGCCCTGCTGGTGAGGTCTCACTGGGACCCCTGAGTATCCTTGAGCAAAGCTGTGTTCCCCACACGATGAACCTGCCAGGAGGCAGCTCCCCGATGAGCAGAGGGACATGCCATGAGCCCAAAAGGACACAGGACTGTGCCCCAACCTCCCCTGGAAACACAGAACATCTCTGAACTCACCATCACTGGGCTGCACCGGGTTCAGAAGGTTGAGGAGGCCCTGGGAGAGGGGCAGAAGGCCCCCAAGAAGGATGAGATACCAGAATGGTGGCATCTCCTGACACAGCACCTGTGGAAAGACTCATATCAGCCCAAGAACCAGTTCCAGCATATGGGTATCAGCATCCTGGGCACTGGTCCAGCTCTCCATCCTCCGTGTGCAGTGCCCTGGAGTGGTGGGGGGAGATTCCCCATGGACCTACAGCCTCCAGACACCATCCCCCATCCCAGGAGGTCAGCCCAGACCTGCAGCACGCTTTCCCCACTGTTGGTTATCGGGGAGCAGCAGAAGCCCAGTGCCATGCTGCTCCAGAGCCATCGGTGTCTCCATGCCCAGCTGGGCTCCCCCACAGCAGAGCTGCGTGCCTGACACTGCAGGGAAGTGAAAATGCCATTTTAAGAGAGGAAGAGGGATGGAGATGAGGCACAAGGACCTTGTGCTGAGAGAGACAGATGGCTTCCAACCACTCTGAAATGGCCCTGAAAGAGGAACRCTCACAGGGGCACAGCCAAATAAAAAATGACGAGTGTCACAGCCGTGTCCTTCTGCCTGCTGTGAAGAGCACCCTGTGTTATTAAAGCTCAAAGCACAGCCAGAATCAGACTCACTTTCCCGTGGGCAGGTTGTTTGTTTTTCTCATCTTGCTCCACTCAAGCTGTGAAAAGAGCCCGTTTTCCCTGTGTTTGATCTGCCCCCAGCCAAAAGAAAGTACCTCCAAGGACCTTGTGTTCCTCCCGAGCTGGGTTTCTCGGGGTGACAACGCAGGTTGGGAGTGTTTGTTTATGCATGGAAAGGTGTTTGCAAAGAAATGAGAAAATGTTCCATCTGCAGCACTGCTGGGGGGGTCCCAGCTCCAGGAGCACCGTCCCAAACAGACACCTCACCTTATCCCTCCCAAGAAAAAAAAACAATGTACAAGGTGCAGATTGCAGAGGTTCAGCACTGAGAAATAACATTATTTAGGTCAGACCGAACAACTTCTTTATCTCTTCCAGATACTTTTAAAAAATCCCTCTATGACAGTTTTCGGCACAATTAAATTAGACTTTAATTCACTCGACTGTCTTTTACATTTTCCCTTTGATCAGCACGTAATGATGCACAGCTCCTGTAGCTGTGATTATTGAACAGGGGAGAAGGAGAGAGGCTCGAGCAGCTTCTATTGAAAATCGTGTCAAATAAAATCAGTGGGATTTGTTGGAGGGGCTCTGCAAGACGTGTGCAGCATTGCAAAAGGGTGCCAAAATGGATGTCAGGGCTCTTAGGAGAGCTCTTAGAGAAAATACGTGACCAAGCAGGCACCTATCTCTGCAGTTATTAACAATATCTACCAGGGTGCTGCTCCTCGGTCACACACATTTCACTGAGCCGAGCATCTTGCACATGCAAAAGGCAYGTCTGGCTTTGCAGATAAACACTTATTTTACACCAGCTGAGATGAGGTCTGGAGAGCTGAAAATTGCTCTGAATTCTGGTCACCGAGATCATGAAAAAACTCCCAGTCCTTTCTGCTAGCTTAGTCATTATCRCAAACTTAACAACAACAGGAATAAATGTGGAATTTAACAAGCAAGAGCTCTGCTAGCTTTAAAAATTAATTTTCATAAATGATTAAATGCTGCTACAGAAATCAAAGGAAAGCATCATTAAAATTCCTGCTTTTTAAGCCAAGTTGGACTGTGATGTAGGTTGCCTGATGAAGCCGGCACGGTGGCCACGGTCCTTCAGTGCCACTTACCTGGACCCTTTGATGTCGAGGTGGAGCAGCCCATGGTCACGGCTSCTGGCAGCTGCTTTTATATCCCTGAGCTGCAGGAATGAGGAAAGCCAAGRAAAGGATGGAGCGGGGACAGTTCCTTTTTACTGGCTGTGAAGTGTGACCCCTGCAGCAGCCTGGCCCTGAGCACCACATGCACCCAGCCAGCCCAGCAGCTCACCCCTCACCCTGGGCAGGGTGCCCACCAACTCTGGGGAGTGCCCAGGGTCGGTTCAGAACAGCTCTGCACCATCGTGTGGAGCAGAATGAGACCAAGTGAGAAGTGAGCAATTACCTCCCAGTGAGTTAATTACATGCAGAAACATCACAAATTGCAAACCAAATGAAATAGAATATGGGTTTGTGGCACACTGTCTGCTCTGAGAAAACTGCCTGTGCCCCAGAGGCAAGTAGGAGCTGGCTGTGTGTCCAAGAAAGATCTCCACCATTTAAAGGAGGCTTGGGAGGCAGCAGATAAAAGAAATATAGAAGGGGAAGAAAAAGGAACATCAAAGATGACAGAAAAATCTGATTCTGGTGTTACAGGTGTGATTCAGGGTGGATCTGGACTGGACCAGGGCAGRACAGACTCACAGACAGTGATGTTACAGCTGTCCCAGCTACTCCCTCTCACCCCAGAGCAACAGGTGGCTTTACAGCCTTGAATTTGCAGACATTTCATGTGGCTCATGCAGAGTTCATGAGCTTTGCTGGGTGTTTTCCCCCRCGGGTGCCCCCTGCACAAAGCCCTAGTAAAGCCCAGATGGTGTGATGGGTGCTCAAAGGGAGCAAGATACCCACAGCTTTGGGTCCAGACCCTAAGCAGTCTGACAGGTTTGGGTCAGACACAGCAATCGCTGGCAGAGCCCTGAGCTGGGGGTGGACAAAGGGAACTGCAGCCCTCCCCCTGAGGGTCAGTCCTGAGCCCAGGGGTKTCACCAGAACCGGCCATCCCCACAGGTTTGAGTACCTACTGCAGCTGCAGAGAGGGCTGGACTTTACTGAACCTGAGCCCAGGAATGCCAAGTACACCCACACCCTTCCGAGCACCCACAAAAGAGTCCAGAATGTCCAGCGGAAAMCGATCCATGGAAATGTTCCATGGAAAACCACGTGTGTTCCTGCTGYTCAAGCAGTGCAGGCAGGATGCGACATTTACATGGGTAAGACTGAGCTGCTGCTGTGCCATGTTGGGTACAGAGACACTCAGTGAGGTCCTCAGGCACATGAAATCCATGATGCTGAGCAGCCTGGGGAGGGGACCCCCCTCTCCCAGCACAGCTGTGGGACACAAGCCAGCCCAGCTCAGCTCCATGGGAGGGGGGTCACCGCCAAACTTCTCCCCAGGTCTCAGTCCCAACTCCATCCCCTCTGTGTGCAGCCCCTGTCTCCTCAAGGAGGTGTCCTGTGGTCAAGCAAAGAGGTCAAGGCTGGGTGGCTCCTCCAGCCCCTGGCCAGGCTGCAGGTCAGTGACCATGGGGAAACTGCCCTGAGCTGATGAGAAACTACTGAAGGGATTTCTGCATGGAGAGATATAACATCCTTCATACACAGGGTGTTCAGGAGGCAGAGGGACATCTCCTGGACAAATCACCATCACCTCTGATGGATCACRCCTGTATTTTTCTTTAAGGTCACCACCGATGCTTCAGGGACTGCAATTTCCATCAGCAATTTATGTGGCTCAGGGTATGCCTTGAGAGCCTGCCAACATGCAAAAATGGAGAGTTTCTGCTGGTGGGAACACAAACAGTGACCAGGAGCCACAGAGCGGGCTGCCCTCTGTCACGATCCGCTTAACCCCAGCGGGAGTCGTGGGGGTTCGTTATCAGAATCTCAGAGTGCAAAAGAAACGAGGGGCAAGTATATATTCAAAATCATGAACAATTTTATTGGATTTTTGCAATAGAAGAGGGTGAGAGAGAGAGAAAGACAGAGAGAGGGTAGGGTTATAACCACCAAACAGCTCTGACGAGTCTGCGAGGTCTGGATTCCATGGATTCGCCATCGTGCATTAGGGAGATCTCGTCAGGGTCTTTTCAGAGAGACTTTTTATAGTCTTTTTGAAAGGGTGTGGCAGCAGGCCAAGGGAGGTTGCTAAGTATGGGAAAACCGGCCAAGCAGTGGGGAAAGAACGTCTACTGTTCCATAAGGTGTTCAGCATGGGCTGTGGGCTGTACCGTTCCCCTCCGCCGTCACATCAGGAACGGTGCGACCATCCGTAGCTTACACCTTGATCAGCAGCCTAGGAGCTGGAAACTTGGCAGACATCCCACCTTGATCTGGCTCGGACTCCTTTGAGCAAAAGTCCCCCTTTCTCCCCCTTGGGGGTTTTTGGGGTGTTCAGTCTCTGTCCATCTCGAAGATCGTGAGATAGTCAAGGGACTTACGTACAGTCTCTTACACCCTGTGAGGCAGCAAKTGCACAGTCTGATCCTGAATTCCTGCAATCCAGCACAGCTGGATCTCAGCTCAGGAAGTTCACCAAGAGGCCCAGGGGGAGGAATTGGTGTCCCCTGTGAGTGGCAGGGGTGGCACAGGGCCCATGGGCATTTGGGGACAGTCTCTGGCTTTCCCAGCAGATAGTCCACCAGGCCTGTGGCCACACACCCAGTGACASTGTGGAGTCACAGGGGAGGGAAACACAAATCAAAATGTTTGCAATATTTGCCTTTACGGTCAACTTGACGTTCCCTCGCTGTGAAATGGCTGCATGCACAGCCTCGCCAGGTCAGGCCCCGTGACACTTCCTTCTCCAAAAATCCATGAAACCCAAACCCTGCTGCGCTCTCCCATGACACAGGCGAGAGCAAGGCATGGAGCAGGAACCTCTGCCAGCTTCCACAGCGTCTGCCCAGGTGTACATGGCCCAGGCAGACCTTGGTGAACCCAAGGGAAATATCCCAACCCCTGTGTGCAGATGGAAGGAGAAAATGCAGGTCTCACATTCATGGCCCCTTCAAGGAGCTGGCCAGTTACCAGGAGAAGGCTGGACATAGTGTGAGGGTGCAGCCCAGCAAATCCAGGAGCACCAGTGCTGGGGAGGAGAGGAAAGGAGTCAGCAATTCCCTGGTGGACTCGGCTGCAAATTGCCCCTCCCCTGCCTGGCAGCTGCTTTTCATCCACAGGAACCTGGCTTTCAGTGTGCTCTGGGCAGGAGCTGCTGGGGACCCTGCTCCTGGCACTGGGCAGACCTGGGGCCAGTGGAGCAGGGGACACAAAGGTGTCCCAGTCCTCACTGAGCTCTGGAGGGGAGGTGAGACACGGTGCAAGGCAGGACAAGGAGTGGCACCCACCCTGTACTCAGTTCCTGTGTCCCAGCTGGTCACTGATGAGTCCCAGGGCAATGTCASGCACCAGGCAGGGCTGCAAGAGCTGGGGAGGGCAGTGAGAGCCCACCTTCAGAGCCAGAGAAGGACACAGAGCCCTGCTTGGCTCTGCCAGGCTTTCCCTGGGCACAGCAGCACTGGGCACCTGGACTGGCAGCCCTGCTGGTGCCTCCACCAGCTCTGGGTCTGGCCCTGGGCACCTGGCCCTTCCTCAGAGAAGTGAGGTGGAGACTGGGACCCAGGAACCCATGGGGGATGTCTAGAAAGACCCATGGGCTTTCAAGAGAAAAAGAGATTCCCTTAGTCCCATAGCACAGCCCAGGGCATCTTTAGAAACTCTCAACACTCGGGCAAACCTTGCACTGGGAAGGAGGGAGAAGCTTCTCCCGAGCTGATGCAGACATTTGCTGTGTCCCCCACTAATCCCAAGCCATCAGGCACAAGTGATGCCACAGGGAGCTGCACCACAACTTTTCAGACTCATCATTCCTTCCCAGAATGTTTTATTTTTCCGACTTCGCAGATTAGGAAGAAGTGTGTTCAGGACTCTTGCCAATAAATTATCCACAATTGGGAGCAGGCTGCGGAAAAAATAAAGGAGCACCATGAAAACAACCTGCTGCAAAGTAAATGGGTCTTGTTAAACAATTCCCCGTGAATAGCGTGGAGCACAGACCTCSCGGAGCAAGGCAATTGCAGCAGCAGAGTGAATCGTTTCTGCTTGGATTTTGCATGAGATAACTGTAATTTGCATCCCAAAATAGCCGGTGGGAAATTTATTGCTGCCTTTTATCTGCTAGTGTATAGTCTCCTCAAATGAGCAGAGAAAATCTCAGCCTGAGTGCTTCCTACAATATGTGCTCACATCTCAGAAGACTCCACGCCAAGCCCGTTAAAATGACCTCTGAAGGTGGCACAAAGGACAGATCTGTCCCCTGGGATCTCTGGGACAGCACATCACTCACTGTGGCTGTGTGAGGGGTGCAGAGACCACTGCCACCGCCCTGTGACATGGGACAG